>NC_134950.1:123689170-123999349 GCF_965638725.1 Aptenodytes patagonicus
CAGCTCAGAAGACCTGTCAGACGGAGTTTCTGCTACTTTTCTGACAATCTTCCTGTTGGTCAAGAGTCTTGTCAGGAGGCATTTTTTATGTCAGAAAGCCAAAGCTGTTTGCAAACACCTGTGGTGCGGTATCTTCTTGTGTGTCAGTTGAAAAATATCAGTGAGCATACTTAAAATATACACAGAATTACTGTCCATGTTAAAAGTAAGAAAGCAGGCAATTTAGAAATGTTCTCTTGTTGCTAAACTAGATCATATAAAAAAGAAAGTGTAACCATTTTGCATTTCTCTTAATGACTGACACTATTCTGCAGTTTTCAGCAAGTCTCTCAGTTCAGTGCCAAGTGTCTCTTAGGTGTGTGCTGTTGCTGTAGCAATCTTTTTTTGGTAAGAAGTGGGACTCTTCCTTTTAAAAAATGGCATTGTGCAGGTATAGAGGAACTTCATGGAGAAGGATGTGTGAAGAGAGGACTGTGTATCAGCCAACTGAGAAATCACTTGAATAGAAGAGGCTACAAAGCCTCATTTTGTTTTCTATTATGTTTCTATTGGATTTTTAATCTTCTGTTTATTCTTCTGAAAGAGAATGAAGAAGTACTGTCATGTGAGACTTTGTTAGACAGTGGCAAGCATTTTTTCTTACCTTTTACATTGTCTTTTGTGTGAACCATTTACCTTTGGCAGTCGCACTTACCTTCAGCCCAACACCAGGCACACAGGACTTCCTAGATTTCAAAGAACAGGTAACCAAAGTGTGAATTCTCTGTAAGTATGCACACGCTATTAATGTGTGTACATACATACATGCACAAGTTTGTGGAGAATTCACAGTTAGATTGCCAAGTGTTGTAATGCTAAATGGCCACCTGTACATGCCCTTTACACCCATGCATGCATATGTATACACAGTAAAAAACCCCCCAAACCTGTGGCAACTAAGGCAGGTCATTTATTTTTGTGTACTCGGAGTTTGCAACAGGGAGTGGCGAAAAGCACCTTCTGAATTTTATATCCCCATCTCACTGCCCCTCCTCCTTCAAGCCCTTCCTTGAATTCACATACTATAAATACACTGTTCATGAGTTGTATATTTCCTTGCCTTGGATTATATAGAGGGTTGTTGTGTGGGTTTTTTTTTCATTCTGTCTATTCATGTCTGTATTTGGCTGGCATTGTGCCTTTTCACAGCTAGTTTGCCTGCAGTGGATGCCATATGATGATGGATTTAGCCACCTGTGTAGCACTGCAAGTGATATTGCTATAACATATGTTTGCTCTTCACCCCCAGCGAAACCATTTCAAGGCAAAGCAATGTCAGTAGGAGATGAACACAGGCCAGATTCATGTAATCAATGTTTTTGCCTGACTAGCTCTACCACCAAACAGTACCGAGGGGGTACAGTAACATTGCCCCTTGGCTGGCAAAGCCTGTGCAAACCCAGACGACATCCTAAGTGAAATAACTTATTGGCAAAGAACAGTTTTGTTGGTAGAACTTTATTTGGTGGGACTTGGTGATCCATCTGTGTTACTCAGGAGTGACACCTGATATGGCTAAATCAGCACAAGCTCAGGGCAGCGAGCTGTCACCAAAGGGTCAAGGGAGAATAGGCTGAGGCAAGAACCAAAATTTCCAGAAAGGTGGATTTTTTTTTCCCCAGAAAGGTTTGAGTAGCTTTTTAAGTATGTCTCTCAAGCTAGGTACCAACGTTGTTGTCCCCCTAACAAAATAAAGAGCCATATAAGGATCTAGACCAAGCTGGAAACAGCCACCAGCAGCATCCAGTGGTTGCACTTTGTGACACTGTTGTATGTGCTCCTCCAGTGGCAAGAAAAAACTGCGTGCATGGGGAAGGCAGTGATAATAAGGGCAGAGATGCTGAGTGGTGAGAAGGATGGCTAACAGTAGCTGAGCTTGACCATTGCTTGCAATCATACATTTATATGGGACTAGAGGTAATAATAAGGTCCAAGCGTGTGTGGAGGTAGTACGTGTGCAAGAGTCAGGTGTGTGTATGGGGTGGACTGTAACACTGCCATAGCTCACCCATGCTTGTCAGCTCTGTAGGTGGATAACACCATAATATAGACACTGGAACAGATTTTCAAAGCCAGGAGAAGATTTGGATGCTCAGCACCTTTTGGTGTCCTGATTTCTTGAGTGACCTAGTCCCACCACACCATTACACCAAGGGGCTGAGAATAAACTGTTGCACAGTTTTAGGAAGGCTGCTGGAAATATCTCCAACAAAACTGAGACCAGTATGTTTGATCTTGCATAACCTCATGGACACATCATGCATGTGATGTGTATTATTAGAGTGCTCCTTGAACCAGCTCACACAGGTAGAAATGGAAGGCCACATCTGGCTATAAGTGTATTTGAACCTGGGCCAGGAACTACTTTATGTGCCAAGCCCATGGCACCTCTTCTTGCTGATGGAAACATGAGTATTATCCTGCCGATAAAATATTCACCCTGAGAGAAAGAAACCTGTGGGCCACTGCTCTTCTTGGTGACCCCACTGAAGCCTTTTGAGTAAGAGGCTCTGTTCATTTGTAAATGCGGTGACATTTTGAGCTTTTGTACAGTGAACGGAAGCTCCCTGGGAGGCTCATGGCTGAATGATTTCTTCCTAGAGAGCTGTAAATGAGGTTAAATCAATTTCCTTCTGCAGTGGGAGGGGGATGGAAGGAGAGGAAATAACATTTCTCCCTTTAGCTCTCGGAGAAAAGCAGTTTTATTTACAAAACTTTTCATTATATTTCCCCTTTTAGTTTCTCTCGGTCATTCACATTTCCAAAACTGGGAAATCTTTTGTCTTGGGCACAAAATCCTCTTGAAATCTTTAGTAACAAATGTGACACTGACTTATCAAGAACCTAAATACCAAGAATATTTCTTTTGCATTAAACCCCTGTTACTGTTATGGAAAAATCAGTAATCAGTACTTAGAATTTTGGTAACACACTGATATTTAATATCTCTCATAACTGTCAGATATGTGAGATATTTCTGACAGCTGATGGAAACACTGTGGGAGTCAGGTTGTACCTTTGCTAGATTGGAAGAGTGAGGAATGATGTCTCTCTCCTCCTCTCCCTTTCACCCTGCCTTTGATTCTTCGAAGTTAAAGGTTTATATGTATTTTGTTACCTTGCTGTCCTTTGCATTTGGATGTGACGGGGTGGGAGGAGAGGAGAATCCCATGGAGCCATAATCTCACTTCAGACGTGGGGGTGCACACATGGGTGGTGTTGGTGGACCGGGCAGCTTGCTATTTCTGTGTATTTCTCCCTCAGCGCAGGATAAGTAAGGTGCAAATAGCACTGAGAGATGAATAATTGCATGGAAAGCAATAGCTGAAAGGTTTTGAGCCCCGTGAGAAAGCTTGGCTTTGGCCCACTCTGTGTTTTGGTTACTTCTTAATTATTGTCTAAGCTGATGTATGTTTCTCTGAATGATTTTGAAAATTCCTGGAAATCTTTCAAGGTGGGATGGTAGCACACTTGAACGATAAAGACCAGTATCTGGAGCTCTGTTGGCATCTCAAATGCATTTCTGACTAAAATGCAAATGTGTCCGGTGAATTGAGCCTGGGAAGGGCTAATAACCTGCACTGTGTAAGGGCACTGCAGTGAGGTTCATCCCTGTAAGAAAGAATGTAGCTTTGGAGAGAAATATTAAAGGAAAAAATCTATGAGTGTGGTTTGGTTCCGAGGTACTGAAAACTTCCTCCTCTGAAGTGCTCAAGTCCTTTGCAAATATGACTAAAGTACCCATTTCTAAAAGCATATATATAGATAAAATATATATGTACATATATTTTTAAAGAAGTTGTGTAGAAAAAACTTTCAGTTGTCCTTTGATAAATACAGACTAGAAAATATCAGTCACTTTCAGTACCTCCCTAGCCCAATAATCATGTAAACCTGAGTTATACTGAGGCTGTCCTCATTTTTCTTAAAACAGCCTTGTATTCCATTTTCTTAAAACTTCTGAGAGATTCAGGTTTTTTATTTCTATCAGGCTAAGTGGTGGAGGATTTTTTCCCTTACAGTGATGAGCATTTTGTTGCCCATGTAGTATTGCATTATGCAGGATTTCCTCCTCATTTACCAGGAATAGTCTAATGGATGAAATTCTTACAGGAATAGTATTTGGAGTCAGGAGGAAAGTAAAGTAAGGACAGATTCCCTCAGAGTTGCTCTTTAGTTCTAATGACTCTTGCTTATCATTTCACGATGTACTCACATATGTCTTAGGTTACTGGAGGCAAAATTCTCCATGCTGAATGGGATAGCTGTGTTGCAGAGGAATCAGAAGTTTGTAGTAGCTACACCACACATTTCCTGAGGAGTAGCTTTTCCAGGAGTGTTTTATAATCCTAGAGCAATTCTGGCTTTTGTTTGAATTACTTCATCTAAAGCTAAACACCCCATTTAAATCTGGCACTGTCTCTCGATGCCCATGATGCTCATGGTGTTCACATCTAGATTTAGGTCCATTTCTTCCCCTAACTGATGATATGCATCAGAGTAAATCATTGTGGCTAAATGACTTCTGCAAATATTTTTTTATCATTGTCCTTGAAGATTAATGAAGGCAAAGAGCAATATTTTATAATTTGTTGACATGAACTTTATGATTGTATGCTTAATATGTGCACAATGGGCTTATTTTCTCCTTACCATTGTGAGACAAGACATTACTCTTAAAGCAGAAAAGGGAATCTTACCACAAGATAGAATGGAAAGGTCCTTGTGTTTGCAAAGTCAACACAGAGATAGCCATTTAAAACGTAAAACAAACCGATGGTCTTGTTTTTAGTGCAAGTGGGCTACACATCCACTGAACACTAAGGAGATTTATGGTTTGCTACCACTTCTTCAGGACAGTCATTATCTGCTCTTGAGCATGTTACTGAGCAGTAATATGGTTTTGTTTTGGTATCTTACAATGCCACCCTTCCCCTCATGTAATTCCTTCATATTATGTGGACTCTTACTGAAGTACATGTGTATTCAGGCAATAGAATGCTCCAACCATAAAGAAAAAATGGGAAGAAAATGTCAATGTTTAGATGCAATGTTGATAAACAGTGTGTATAATTAGCAAGTGTTTTATTGGATGGCTAATATCACTTCTGTTAGCAGTTGTTCAGGAAAACAGATTTCAGAGCAGATTCTACATGTGTTAAAATCTAGAGACACATCTAAATATGCTTCCATGTGCATATGGATTTATGGCAGCTCTTCTGCCTCTCCTGACTTCTCTCTGCTGTTACTTCTTTGTGGGAAGTAAAGCCTGTGGTGGAAGTGTGTTCAGTATAGGCCTGCAGCTTAGAAGGACGGGGTGGACAGTCTTCCTCCCTAGTGTCAGTGCATGTCCTTCTGTCTCTGGGCTGCCTGGAGTCCTATTGAGCAGTCATGATTTGATGGGACATGCTTGGATTCTGCCTTCCTTTCTCCAAAGAGAGTTAGCTATGGTTGGCTACCACAGCCTTATGCCAGTGACAGATCCTACAAAAAATGACCAGTATCTGACCAAAGGTCTGCCTAGTTCAGCTGCTTGTCTCCTACAATGGCCAATGATGGGTTGCATGGAGAAAGTTACTGGAAACAAGGCAAATACTGGCTAATGCTTTCCTGTGTATAGCTTCTCAGCATTTGTCAGTCAGACTTACAGGCCCCTTAAAGTAGAGACTGGATTTCTTGATGAGAACTGGCTTACAGTTACCCAGCTTGGAGCACAGGTAAAGGAGCCCGGGTCTTTGTGGCCTCCATCACAGGCTGCCCAAGAACCTGGTTCTCTGTTTCACATGAAACTCTTCCATGAGTTGCATGTGGTTGAGTTTTGGGAAGCAGGTGGGGATAGTAGTGTGTGCACACAGTTTGGAAGTGATATGAATTAAAAATGTGTTAAGTTGTAAATAGAGGTGTTGACAATATGGTTGGCAAAAACAGATGTACTTGACAGAAGGTGTGGGTAGTTGTTTAGTGCTCAGGAGGAGAGTGTTCAGCCCCCCTGCTCTTCAGGAGTTTTATGAAACACGGTCAAAGCCAGTGTGTGTTTGAAAAGCACCTTCATCCTTTCAGCCAGCAGGACTGTATGTGCAGGAGAGCGTATGCTGGATTGGATATGCGTTCACTGAGCTACCTCTGTCGTAATGTACATCTGCTATGAACAAGAGAATGCTGTACAATCCTGATGGTTTGTTTTGCTGTTTGTCACGGGATGCACCTAAAGCCAGGTTCAACAAGTCTTTTCTTGTAACTGATCGGTGCAGTGTCAGAGATATCATCTTGCTGCTTGTTGGCCACTTCTCCTAACGCTGCTGAGAGCCTCCCAACCATATGTGCACTCCTGCACACACTGCTTAAACTTTCCATATGCCACCTGACAAGCTTTCCATGGCACTTTATACCACCTTGAAATAACTCCCACTTCTTGTAACAAAATGTGTCATGTGGGAATATTTTGCCCTTCAGAATATTTCACAAAGACTTCAGACCTTCTCATGAGATGAGCAGTGCCTTTCCAGAAAGATTTAGATTTTCAGATTACTACAGTAGAAAGTAAATAGTCTGCCACTATCACAAGCCAACAATACATTCTAGTCTTTTTGCCCCCTTAGATCTTCTGGCAGCTTCTTTCCGTGCCGTATTTTTGATACTGCTGTCTCCATAGGTAACTACAGAAGCAAAAAAGTCTCTCAGAAGAGACTATGTGGTATCTAACATGGGGACTGTATTAGTTTCTCATTTTTGTTGTGACTCTAGGGAGTACATCTCTGCAGATAACATCAAGGTGGTCCCTTCCCTCTGAATCTCAGCCCTCTGGACGATTCACCATAGCAACAACCTATGTGGCATTTTATCCACAGAAAATTGGTGACTACATCAGTGGACAGGGGAAGGGCTACAGACATCGTCTGTCTGGACCTCTGTAAGGCCCTTGACACAGTCCCCCACAACATCCTTCTCTCTAAACTGGAGAGGTATGGATTTGATGGGTGGACTGTCTGGTGGGTGAGGAATTGGTTAGATGGTCGCATCCAGAGGGCAGTGGTCAACAGGTCAATGTCCAGATGGAGGCTGGTGACGAGTGGCGTCCCGCAAGGGTCCGTATTGGGACCGGGACTGTTTAATATCTTCATCAATGACATAGACAGTGGGATTGAGTGCACCCTCAGCAAGTTTGCAGATGACACCAAGCTGAGTGGTGCGGTCGACACACCAGAGGGACGGGATGCCATCCAGGGGGACCTGGACAAGCTCAAGAAGTGGGCCTGTGTGAACCTCATGAGGTTTAACAAGGCCAAGTGCAAGGTCCTGCACCTGGGTCAGGGCAACCCCTGGTATCAATACAGGCTGGGGGATGAAGGGATTGAGAGCAGCCCTGCCGAGAAGGACTTGGGGGTACTGGTGGATGAAAAGCTGCACATGAGGCAGCAATGTGCGCTCACAGCCCAGGCGGCCAATCATATCCTGGGCTGCATCAAAAGCAGCGTGGCCAGCAGGTCGAGGGAGGTGATTCTGCCCCTCTACTCTGCTCTGGTGAGACCCCACCAGGAGTCCTGCGTCCAGCTCTGGAGCCCTCAGTGTAAGAAAGACACGGACCTGTTGGAGCAGGTCCAGAAGAGGGCCACGAAAATGATCAGGGGGATGGAACACCTCTCCTATGAAGAAAGGCTGAGAGAGTTGGGGTTGTTCAGCCTAGAGAAGAGAAGGCTTCGGGGAGACCTTATTGCAGCCTCTCAGTACTTAAAGGGGGCTTATAAAAAAGATGGCGGCAAACTTTTTAGCAGGGCCTGTTGCGCCAGGACAAGGGGGAATGGCTTTAAACTAAAGGGGGGGTAGATTTAGACTAGATAGAAGGAAGAAATTTTTTATGCTGAGGATGGTGAAACACTGGCACAGGTTGCCCCGAGAGGTGGTGGATGCCCCATCCCTGGAAACATTCAAGGTCAGGTTGGATGGGACTCTGAGCACCCTGATGTAGTTGAAGATGTCCCTGCCCACGGCAGGGGGGGTTGGACTAGATGACCTTTAAAGGTCCCTTCCAACCCAAACTATTCTATGATTCTATAAATTGGCATTTAAGCACAGTTTCAACTTAAATTTTGAAATCTGGAGTGAACAGACCCTGTGCAATTTTCCATAATGCATCCGGGGATTCGTCCAAGCATCACCAGCCCAAATTTGGATTTCAGTTTTAACCCAGGAACATCTCAGCAATTGAGTAGCATGAGAAAAACACCCACTCCAGAAACTTGCTGATTATTTCTAGAGATGTTGGCTTTTTTTCCTTTCTTTTTCATTCTGTGATTGGTTTTATAGCTGAGGAAAACTGTGCAAAGTACACTTTCATTTGGAGCTTTTTACATAAGTTGCCTTCTAAAAAATAACTTGACCCAGGCCTTCCAAATTCTTTTTCTGAGACTAGCTGTTTACATAGCTATGTCACATTGTGAAAAGAACAGTGATATATTAAGAGTTTGGATGTACAGTGCGGTGAGTTTATATTGCAGGGGGAAAAAATCCAAGATAATGCTCTGAGGAATTTGTAATTAGGTGGGGGTTTTTTGCCTTTGCCTTACAGTAATTGCATGCTGCATTACAGTTAAGAAATTGCATTTAAAAATGTGTTCCCTGCAGAAGATAAAGGAATGAAATCACTGCCCCTTTTCATTAAAGGAATGAAATCACTGCCCCTTTTCATCAAGGTGGGTGTCATGATTAAGACAGATGCTGAAAGATATTCTGCCTGATGCCAATTCCATGTAGGGTGTTACAGTATTTCTAGAATACAGGTGAGAGATTTTTAGTTTTTTTAAAGGTTGAGATTAAAAATCCTGTTGCCTCCATACGGAGTAGGAGCAGATGTCAATAACCGTAACTTTCTGTTGCTGAGGAAATCTGTGGTGGTTTATCTGTGTTTTTTTTCTTGTATAACTGAGTATGTGTATGGTAGTCCTTCAAAAAAATGCCACAAAAAGCAGGCTTGCTACCTCTCAGGGATGGCCAGGTCTCTTTGAGTTTCTCAGCCTCACAGACCATGCTAGTTGGAGTGCTGAAGCCAGGGTTCACACACCCTGCCTCTCTGCAATAGTTTTTGCCCCAGATGATGTGTGTCTGAAAACAAGCAACAGCAAAGCTTTCCTGTTAGACTGAATAATGCTTGAACATTTAGGAAAATATTTGTGCCGTTGTGTGTAGCATTACTAACTGAAGGCCCAATTATAACTGTAGTAAGCAAAAATAAGCTTGATTTGAACTATTGAGGTAATGGTTAGGTCTTTGTCATTTCAGAGAGGTTTCTAAAATTCCACCTAGCAATGACTAATTAAAACAAGACGCATGTACAATTTAAACAGCAATATTGTAACTGTTAGCAGAGATGACTTTTAAGAGTTACATTGCTACATAATTAAAGTATTATGAAGTGCTCCAATTCACAAAACACTTAGGTGCTTCATTACATTTTGCAGTCTGGTCATCCATTAAAACTGGGGAGACTTCTGCGCCTACATGAAAGGAGACGCACAAGTGCTTTATTGAATGAGGGTTAAACTAGCAGCACTACCTACTATTCCATGAAAACTTAGTTTCTGATGAGCCTTGCAAAGTCTGGAAGATTTCATATATACACTAATAAACAATTTTCCTAGAATAAATAGAGCAGCACATGAATAAAAAAGGACATTTTTGGAAAAAAGATATGACAGCAAATCTGTTCTTGTAGTATTTGTAGAAACCCTGAAAAGTTTAGCAGTGATTGAAAACCATCTTTCTGCATTGTGGATTTACATGGGTTCTGAATACTGATGTATCAAGCGTGGATTTACTGGCAGGGAAGCAGTATTAAACAGATTTAGGCCACATTATCACTGGTGTGTGTGATCTGCACTTCCACATCAGCTGACATGGGTGCAGCTGCACAGATGTCCTTCTTAAATCTTCCCACCCCTGTTATATCAGTGCCTGTGGTGAAACAGTCTGCTGCTGAATTAGATTATAGGAACATCCCCACCGTATCTTAGAAGAGCTAGTTCTTGCCTTGAAGAGTCTATGATTAGGAAGACAAAATACAGGCTGAACTGGGATGATGGGGAGAAACGAAGAAGCAGATTGCTTGGGTTTATCATTCACGTGTCTTGTTTTATGGTTTTCGATTCAAAGTGAGTTCTTTTTGTTTTTTTTCATAAACAGTACATACACCTGTATTCGTTCTGCAAAGTTGTGGGTCCTCTGTATCTGATTCATCAAATCAGTTAGCTTCATGAGGGTCACAGCTCATTATCCCTAATGGGATCATGGCTGAAAGTTTCTCTTCTGAGCTGTCCTCCATGTTTTGGTACACCTGTCCCTTAAAAATTTTGTGGCAGCAGCCTGTACAGCCATGTTTTCCCATATTAGATTAACACTTAGGTTTCTCTGCAATATCTTTACACAGTTAATGGAAAAAACGCAGCTGTTTCTAATGCTGAGCTGGATTAGCAGAAGATTGCCCCTCCCTGCACCAAAACTGATTCTGAAATTGAGATACGTGATTTACATTCCAAAAGGCTCATTAACCATCAAACTGCTATGGATTAGATCACTTATGGCATCCTGATGGCTGCATGCAACTTGCAGCAGATTTTTTGGTAGCTAGCATTAAATCCATTTGAATTATAATGAGAAGGCCCTAATACATAAATATTTATTAGCAGGACTCTGTAGCTATATGACTGCCAGCTCTGTATTTTAATTTTCACTAACGGTTTCATGCTCGTCCTAGATATTGTTGCTCACAGGACCAAGTGGGATGCTGTGCTTTGGCAGTTTATGCCAGAGATTCAAACCCAGGATACCAAGATCTAAAAGCATGAAATCCTGGACTCATTTCCTACATGTGACCCAACCAATCATGTCATTACAGCAGGGATACAAAGGTTGACAAGGCCAACTTCACACATTTCAGGGCATTGCATCAACTCTCCCAGCTTGTGAGATCATTAAAAAAGAAAGAGATTAAGAAAAATCAATGTTATCTCCACTTTAGTTGTTTGCTGTCATCCAGTTTTCAAATTACTAGATAATTCTCCTTATATTTCAGAAATTTTCCCAAAAACATGAAGAACTTTAGTTAAGAAAACTGGTATTTTGTCATTTGGGATCTTTCCGAGAGGTGCCAAAACTCATGATACTTGCAGTAAAATCAAGACAGTTGGCAACACTGGAAAGGATGGAAAAGGTTATTGCAACTAAGTTTTCAATGCATTTACCTATTCCCTGGCGTACCTTCCTCCCATCGCTCTCAGCAGCATCCCAGCACAACTTTGTGTAACTCCCAGGATAAATTCCATGCAATCCTCTTTGCTTTTCTATCCTCTGTGCTCCCCCACACCTTGCAGGAGCTGAATTCTCTTGTGGGAAACCTCCAAGTTGGGTTGTGGCTGTCCCACTACTCACTGGTTTAGAGGTGACCTTCAAAAGTGCTGAGCGCTTACAGTCCTTGCTGGAATCAGTTGGAGCAGTGGGAGCACAGCAGCCTTAAAAATCAGACTGCACATATCTCGATGGATAGACCCTGCAACAAAGATGCCTGAAATGAAAGGCCACTGTTGAATACGTTTAGTCCTAAGAGATTTGCTTTGTACAAATGCAGCAAGTGATGTTAGAGACAAAATAAAATTGCTAACTGGCATAAATATGAAGCCATCCTTCACTATCAATAAAATAAAAGCAAAGGCAGAAAATTGAAGTAGACAAAGAGGGGTAAAGACCATAGGACTCAATCTCAATGAATAATTAATTGATTGTACTATTTTCTTCCTGTTTTTCAACATTTCTAGATAAAGAAAGGCATTGTCCTTGAGCTGCTTTCTTCTGATTAAATAGAAGGGTTGTCCTATCAAAAAGGAACAGCAGGAATTTATTAGAAGGGGTAGCTCTTAATTTAAAACAAGTTGGCCTTCTGGAGATGCAGATTGTTTGAAGACCAGTTATGTCTCTATTGTTTCTCAATATTGACATGTGCTGTCATGGTTGGTATCTACTTTACCTGGTTCTGTCCATTTGAAACAGAAGAGAGCAGTGTGTCTGTGATAATTATTCTTTCGTACCACTGTCTTTTTATTCTGCAGTAATGGCAATAAGATAGCAGGATGAAGAATGTTCACTGTATCATGGGAGCTTCATCCTACTGCTGTTGCTTTTCCCTAGCCTTTATTCCCCTCTAGTCATGCTAGCAATTCACCTGTCTTCTCCCCACTTCATGTATGTCACTCTGCTAGACCACTAATGCCACTGCTTCAACCTGGCAGCAAGCAGGTCCTGTTTTTGTGTCTCTTTATGCAAGGAGAGTCGGCTCAATGTCCTGGGCTGAAGTGACACGGTGGGATGAGTCATTTAGTACAGTATGTTTAAGTGTGTTTCAGGGCTCGCAACTGGAGTTCGAAGCACACCACAGACTGATAGGGAATGGCTAACAGGACTTACACATGTAGAGCAGCCTACCAGTGCCCCATCAGTGACAGAATCAGTGATCAAATGGCCTAAGGGCTCTCTTGGTGATATCTAAGCACAGGCAATACTCTTACAGTAGCTGGATCCGTGCAAGTTGTGCCCTGACATGCTGTTCCTGGTTTCCACTGTGTGGTTCAGCCAAGATCCCTCTTGTGCTCAGTCACTACAGGGAGAGTTTTCTTTTGACTTTGTCAATCATTGGAAGGTGCTAAAGGATTTGCCGCACCATACCTGAGAGTACCTAACACCAGGGTCGGCTGCGTAGGTGGCAGCCTGATGGAGGTTTTCACAGAAGTGCACCTCAGTGAGGATACATGCAGTGTGCTTGAACCCATCTCTTCCTTTAAGAGGTTTAAACCCTGAATTAGGGTTTAAATTCAGCCCTAATGAGCCCAGCGTGTGGTCAGTACAAGCCTCTGAGCTGAACTTACTACTGAGAGCATCCTCTCTCAACTGTCATGTGTTTTGGGGTTGGACTGTTGGTACAGGAAAAGAATGGTAAGTGCATTGCTGTTAAGTTTCTTAAATTGGAACAGAATGCAAGAATGTGTTTTCTCTTCTGCCCAAACCTGCACAACAGGAACAGTTTTCTAGAGTATTCCAGGTCTAAAGATAAACTTCCATCAGACATTATTTACATTTCTCATTTTCGCATCAGTTTGTTAATAGAAAATGCCATGATGCGCAGACAAGGTATTGAAAAGAAGTCTTGTCAAAGGGAATTTTAGAAGAGATATGTGGAGAGCAGGTATTAAAATTAATTTTTTTGGATGGAAGCATTGGATAAACTTTCTGAATATATCACTTGAAAAACAGCATGCCTGAAATATATTAGCATATTACTATGCTGAAAGGCCAGTTTAGAAAACTTCTTCTATTTTATGCAAAAAAACTTGGAATGCATTTCACATTGCAGATACATAACAACAGTGCTACTGGTTTCCATTGTTTTCCATTTCCATTGTTTAGCAAGACATGAAAATGCATATTTGAGTTTTGTTGACTTCAAAATTAGTGGTATCAGGCAAAGACCTGAGATACACAGAGAGAGAACTGAAATCCACTCAAAGCTTTCTTTGGTTTATAACAGGTTTACAGTCACTGAAAGGTGAAGACAGGGGAGCCTTACTGCCAAATGTGGTACTTCTGTGTGAGTCCAGCATGGCAGCCTCTTGGGACAAGAAAATATTTGATCATATTTAGTTGTATTCATTTTTCTTCTCTTTTTTTTAAAGTGGATAAAATGCAGGACATTCTAGCCAAAATGTCTCTCAGTGATGTGTTTCATTGCAGAGGCAGCTCATAGCTTTTCAGCAGTGTCAGCAAAATCAAATTTTCAGACCTCATACATAAAGATAAAGTGGCTTATGAATTACTTAGTAACTAATTAAGCAAGTTCCATTGCAGTGGTCCCCCAGGACAGGTGGTTTTGGAGCCAGGGGTGGGGAAGTGTGAGGGCTGTGAACAGCCTTGGACATGACTGTCTTCTTCTGAGAGATCAGGTTGTAACCCCAGCTGGGCTGTGCATGCAAACTGGGTGAGAACTGGGATCTTGCTACGTGGTCTCAGCATGCTGAACTGCTTGGGTGTGCTGAACATTTTGCTTCTACTCTCTAAGCCAGAGCAACCTGGGTAGTGTTTTTATTTTGAAGCTGTGTTTTCTCGTATCACAGCCTTCGTATCTGCCTGTGCCTACAGCCAGCCTTAGTATGAGCCTCAGAAGGGCAGCCCTGAACTAAGCCTGGGCAAGTCTCCATCAAAACCCGCATTGCTACAAGCTGCTGCTTCACAGCTTCAGTTGTAGCTAAATTTTAAAGTCTACCAAGAAGACCAAATCCTGTTGACGCTGCTTATTGATTGTGGCCATTAGTGCCTACAGGGCACTCATGGGGCTTAGTGCCTACAGGGCACTCATGGGGCTTACCATGAGTTCCATGGGGTTTACCTGAAGGTTGCTCAGATTTAGCTATTCTGTGATATTTTTGGCCTAGGTTTCTTGTATAGCCATATTGGACTCGATGATCTTAGAGGTGTTGTCCAACCTCAATGATTCTATGATTCTATGACCGCTCTCCTAATAGACAGTGCCTTCCACAGGACATTGTGCTCTATCTGTTGGCTGTTTGGTTGTAAGTTAAAACCCCCGAGGGCCAGGGCTGAAATATCTCATGGTGGAATATACAGCTTCTGCATCATGAAATGGTTCTTCTTTAAAGTAGTCAGCGACCTCCTATGTACCTTTCGTAGTCTGGTGTAAAAATCCCAAACTCCCTTCCCCTTATGGTGTGCTGTAAGGAGATGAAGAAAGAAATTGGCAGGTATAATTTCACTGTGATTGAATATATTTTGTCTTAGGCTCTTCTCTACATGCTATTAGACTTGTGTTCTCTTAAGCTTACTGCCTAAATAAGACAGGAAAATCTTGAAGTGGATTTTATGCGAGCCGTGGAATTATTACCACCTTTTCAGACTGAGTTAGTAAGTAAAGGTTTAATTAGCTCATTGCTGGTCTGGGGCCTGATTTGCCTCTGTATTGCACATCTGAAGTCTGTGCTGTAAAGCGGGAAGTAAAAATAGCTCTGATGATTGACAGAATCTGACGGACAATGAGATTAGTTGGGAAATAAAGAGAGAACGTGCAGAGATGGGAAATTGGTTAATTATAACAACATAGAAGTAAAATGAAGTTTGGGAAAAAAATTAAAAATTGAGGGACCACTGTAAAAACATTGCTGAATAATGTTAGAATCTTCTCTCTCAATCCAAGAATAATGAAAACACCTTCTAAAATGGAATTATGTATTTAATAAATTGATATGATTAGGGTGTTCTTGCAAATGCACGTGTAAGTGCTGAATTGGTTTTTTTCTTTACAGCAAATGAATTTTTGAAGGAATTCAAAGTTATTTTGCTAAGACATGACATAATTCTGTGTGCTGTCTTGCATCTGGTAAGGCACATGATAAAGTAGCAAATCAGCTGCTGAAGAGTTTACATCACAGAAGAGGAAAACCTCCTTTCTGAGCTCAGAGCTCTCCTGTGCACAAGGGAATTTACTAATTTTTCTGTCCCTGTGGCCTCAAATAACAAGGTACTAAAATTTTTGAGAAAATTACAGGATTTAGGCACCCAACTCCCTTGAAAACTTCAGCTCTAAAGTAATACAATCAGCAGTGTAATACTGAATCATTATGGAGCATGTATAACTTACACCAACAAGCCTGTATTTACAATATGTAGAACATGATAGTAGGAAATAGGAGTAGATACGTGGACTACTTTCACTTAATGGAAGTACCCGCAAGTCTAACACTTGCCTTTTATGATCAAACCTTGTGCTCACTAGTTGAAAAAGTCAACACTTAGCATGCCTGCTGTTGCCGAGAGGCATACCAGGGGTGGATTTTGTGTGCTCTGCACATTTGAACCTGCTTCACAGCTATGCATATAGTAACCAATTTTATAAATCCCTGTGAATGTAAGGGGGACTGATGTGTATGTGTGCTGTATATATCTGATGTATGTGGACATGTCAGGCATATTGTTTGCGAGCAACTGCAAGGCATAACATTTTCCAGGAGAGCCTGCAGCCATTACAGGAAGCAGCTTTGGGCTGCTTATTGCCCAAAGTGGTTGTGTAAGCAAGTCAGATTTAGTAAAAAATGGTTCCCTATATGTAGCATATCCCTGTCTGCAGTCATTCTCAGGGAAGGGAAAATCGTGGTCATCTCAGATTAAGCTTGTATATCTTTGGGTAGCATGCATGTGTATCAGGCTAGATTACAAGGCTTCTGTTTTCCAGAAATCATTTTGGGATAGATATTCCCAGATAAATAGAGGAACCATAACTTACTGAGATCCTTCAAGAGTAGTGCAAACCAAACTGCCCCTGAGTCGGGAGTCTGATAGGATGCTGTCTGCAAAACTGTAATACAGCTCAGCCGAACTTGCTCTCCATTTCTAATCAGTTAGTTGTGTACTATTCAATGCCAGAATGTGTGCTTGTGGGTGTAATTGGGCTGAAAAACAAATAATATCATATTCTATTTTCCCATTTTTTGTGGTAGTTCACAGAAGGGCTTCCATTGCTGTTCCTGGGTAGTGGATCAAGCTGTTGGGCTGCTATGGTTTCAGCAAATGGCACCCCCATTGACAGACTTAATAAGATGCATGTGTAAAAGAAAAGAAAGAATGCAAGTTGCTTATAATGGACATGAGTCACAAGAAATCTGTTATTTTTATAGGCAGTCATTCCAACACATGGTCCAAATTCCCAAGTTGTGGGGGAAGACTGGAGTTGGCCTTGTAAATTGTTACTTCTAGTATAGGAATTCGGGAAAGCCTGGTGTATCTTGCGTAATAGTGCATTGCCTTCCTGCTGCTAATGCGTCGATGATATAATTGATTTAGCAGTTGAATTACAACATTAAAAGTAAATTAATAAAACTTTAATTATGAGCACTTCGATAACAAATTATTTTCTTAAACTAACAACTTGACTAGGCCTGTATGAATTGACATAATTCATTAACCCATATGAGAATCCGTATTAGTTACGCTTAACTTACCTGAGTGTATGAGGCAGGAGATCTTTCTCAGTATAAATAAATTATCAAATCACTATTTATAGTCAGTTAATTAAAGAGCAAATTACTGAAGCAGTGTAGATTTCCTACTTAGTATAATGTAGTCCCACTGATACTCAGTGAGCAAAGGATCATCCCATTACTTCATTTTTCTCTGTCCTCAATTACCTGTACGTTCCTGAGAAATGGTATGATGCCAGATTTCTCTCCTTGATCAATCCTGTGCCGCCATGCACTCTTTTAAAGGCCTCTGCAGGCTTAATTGCTGCCCAGCAGCAGCAAACATCTACACTTTTGTTTGAATGGGCTGGCACTACAACATGTTTGTCCAACTTCTAAATCTCTCGCCCTCCAGGACATCAGGCAAAGAAGAAACATGTCTGTAATTGCTGTGGAAGCCCAATGCCCAGGATGTGAGATTATCTAAAGGTGGCAATACTGAAAATTAATTTTGGAAGTCAGTTTTGGAGTAATGAAAGGTGGAATTAGCAAATAAATACTTTGCATCCTGATTAGAGTAAGTTTGAATTCATTTCTTTGTAGCCCAATGCTGCAGCAGAATCTAATTCTGTGAGTACAGTATTCTAGTAATGAACTGAGGATTCCCAAGCAACGGCATTTGGAAAAAGCAACCTTCAGGTACCTGGCACATTTTAAATCATATTCCCAGTAACGTTGTAGCATTTTTTGTAGCTGTCGTGCAGGCAAGGTCATGCATTGCATTGTGAATCAAAAGAATATTCAAAACAGAATTACCTTTGAAAGTAAAGAACTTAAAATTTAGCTGATCAGGAGACATTAAAATATCATGTGTATGGGGAAAAGCAGTCAACTAATTGATACATACCTTGAAAAAACCTGTCCCTTCTTGACCAAAAATAACCAACAAAATTGTGTTTCCCCCTACAAACAGACTAAAAATGAGCAACCAAATAACAATGAAATTGAAACTCTGTAAGTGAAGATCCATATTCCCAAGGCTCACTTTCTAATCTGGGGGGGAAACTGTGTGGAGAATATATGGCTGAAGAGCTTTCAAATGGCTGCATAGTGCTCTGACTTTCAGACTGCTGCCAGGCACTGCACTGCTTACTAGCATTCTGTGGCTAGTCAAGAGTGGAGCTAAATGGTATAATATGTGAATATTTTTGTTGCCACTTCAAAGGACCAGTCTTGTCCTCTACAAAAAGCCTGTGTCCTCAGGGACATGTAAATTAAGAAAATCGGATTGAAGCTCTCAACATCAAATGAAGGCTGGGGAATAATAAATAGCAGTCGTCATAGTCTGAACGTCTGAGCTGTATTTGGGATATAAAGTAAAGGAAGATTTAGCATCGAGGCTTCAGGGCTCAGCTTTGAGGTGGCATTCAAGAGTTTTCAGTGAAAAAATGAATTCTCTTTTTTCTTATGCCAGTGTAATCACATTTGAGTGGGTTACAGCACCTTATCCCATGAGTTGATGTGGGTCATTATCCACTTGTGTTGATGTTTGCTGAGCACTTGTTAAATATGCAGGGAGCACAGCACATGGATATCTCCTGCCACCGAGTGATTTCTATGAGGTCCTTCTGTGGTACTTATGGCTGGGTCAGGATGTGTTGACTACCTCAGAAGAAGCACTCTTTAATACCAAAAGTTTCTATAGCTGCCAATTTTGTATGATTGTTAAGACTCTGAAGGTCTTATCAGAATAAGATAAAGGGCTTTGGCGTGAGTAATTCCATTTACTGTCTGAACCCTCTAGCAGAGGTAGCATAATCATTGCTTGTCTGTATTTAATGACTCTGCAGGAGGTAAGCTGGTGCAGACGAGAGTGCAGCACTCTTATTGCTGCCTGCTCCAAAACACAACTCAGTCCATGGCCGCAGTCACACTGGAAGGGGTGGCCTCCAGAATATCGTCTCCTGCAGCTGCTGGCCTTGTGCAAAGGGAGCCTTGGGGAGTTTGCTGGGCTTCCTTACTAGGAGAGTGTGTGGGGGGCTGCTCAATCTTTTTTTAAAACTTTAAGTCATGCTTATCCATTTCAGCCAGGTGTTAATGCAGAAAGGTAGCTCTTGAGCTGTTGTAATTTGCTGTATATGGCAGCTGGCAGTAAAATCAGAGGGACAGCGGTGATTCACATTGAACAGAAATCTGCTCAAAATACGTCTGGAAGGGGAGCAAACAGATTTTGGAGGTAAAAAGGGAGGGGTCCTCAGGCACCTTTGGAAAATCTCCTGTCAATGACACTATGATCACAGCATGTCAGCCGCACAGAGGCTCCTCTATAAAGATGGAGCCATACACACCCCTCAGCTGATGAAGAGCATCAAAGGTCTGGCACAGCATTTACACTAAGCAGTAGCTCCCTTTGGAGAGTGCTGACTCTGTCTCACAGACTGGTGCTACACTCCAAAGTGCTGTGCATACCTCAAGTTAGGTAAAATAATGAACATTGTTATAAAAGTTGAGGCTTTAAAGCAACTAATTATTTGGAAATGTAAGCCTAAATTTTTGAGTGCCTGAAAGGGTATTGGGTTAGGACACCTCTGAGTGATAGCTCGTAGCTAATTATGAGGACAACTTCATGGCTTAAGCAGGAATACAGATGAAAGGGTTTACACAATCCTCTCTGCTGAGACATGAGCACTACCCAGGGCAGTGATAGTGGGGGCCAAAAGACAAGAGATCCCTGAGCACCCCGGGGAACCCACCCTGGAGGCTCCAGGTGAGATTAAATCCTTGTGCTGCTTTGCAGGAAGTTCAGTTGCTCATCAAGAAGATGCCCAAGCCTTTTATGAGTACCTGAAGTGACATTCTCTCTTCAGACTTGTCCTTCTGATCTGTAGCAGAAGGACAATTCAAAATATTGCACACAAAAATTCAGAATTGCAAGTGTTCCCATATTAAATGTAAGAAAATGTAAAATGTCTTCTACAAAAGGCAGTTATTGCTGTCTCGCTACGTTATCATGGTCCTCTCAGTGTTCAGTCTAGTTAATCATTGTTCATTGGAAAGACCTGAATTTACACTGCCTTAATGATGTGCTCTAAAGAGACATTGTGCTTTTCAGGTTCACTGAAATGTTGTGCAACTGGCTCTTCAACACTGGCTTGAACATTCACAGTGCAGCAACTGGTACAAGAAGTATTGTCCTTTATAACCCAAGGTCAATAAACGGGAAAAAGCCTCATGTTTTACAGTTTTTACGTACAGAAGAAGTTCTGCAGTTAGGCTCAGAGAAGTTGTGGCATTTATGTTTGTCCTCAGTTAAAATTTCAGGGTTGGAGTTCTTTGCTATTCCATGTTTTATGCCAAATCTTAATTCACAGGAGGCAAATTAAAATTGCCATCCATGTTGTCCTTACCATCCCTGAGCCTGGACTGGCCAGGCAGTAAGTGAAAGCCTTTGCAGATGACACAGTCTGGGGTTTCCTCCTTTCCAGGTGAGGAGCTTTCTTGGGGAGCTGGTCTCAGTTCAGGAGCTCACCAACCCCTCTGCCCGTCGGTGCTTCCCCCCTAACGAGTCAGTGCAGTGCTGGCAGCCGAGCTGAGACAGTGACTGGTTCAAGAGGCCAGGACGGGTGGAGGATTAGCAAGTGATGTGTGTGCGTGCAATTGGCAGTTGGGCCTCACTTTTGCGTGAGAGCAGCGTGACCCAGAGGCACTGCAGTGCCGGGGTCCTGGTGACCCTTCCTGGCCTTACGCACCACGTGGTGGGACCGGCACTGGTGTTGGGGGTGGGCCGGCGTTCCCATGCCACCAGCACTATGGCACTGCATTCCTGTGTCAAGCAAACTGAAGACTGTATGTGTCATTTTAAGGCATTTCTTAGGGTCAGAAAAGGTGAAGTCATGTGGTGGGACATGGCTGCAATCTGCTTCTCTGGGGCAGTGAGTATTTTATAATTTATAGAAAACAGAACGCAGAGGGAGCCGTGTGAAATAGCCAATAGCCTGGTGGCTAAGATGGTCCCCGGTTTCTGCTCTGAATCAGACAGAGCAGAGACCTTGGTCTGAACCTCTGATGTCCAGGAGGAGCAGCTGGGTTATTTTCAAACCCTTCCAGGCAAAAGTTTCATCAAACCTCTGTGGCTGACAAAGCCTCCAGACTTCTTGTTTAACCTAAGTTCATGTTCCAATAAAACACTCTTTCCCTGGAAAATGCCTGACCATCTCTGTACTTATAGGGACACAAGTAGGACTCATCCCCTGTGGTACAACCACATGTGCTTTGTGTAGTTTTTTACTGGGTATGTATAAATTAGATGCTTTGCAGTTTACTGCTAGGCCAAATTAGCCTTTCAGTCCTTTGTAAAAAAAAAGTAAAAATTATTTTAAGTGTGATTTAATATTTTACGCTTTTTAATATTTTAATATTATACATTAATATAGTAATATAAATTAATTAACATTAATACTAACATGATAATATTTAGTATTTTGTATATGGTGTTTTTAATATTTTACATGCTTTTTATTTTGTTGTTTGGGAGGGGTTTTTTTAAGTATTGTTGGTAGGAAATAGTGGGTCAGAATCTACCCAGATTGCATCAATGTCATCCAGCTAAAACTGTCACAGAATCATGGCAGAACAGGTCTCCCCACACCAACAAATGCAGATGGAGTCCCATCAGCAATGTTATCAGGAAAGCAGTTAGAGATGCAAAGGGATTACATGAAAGTCTCCCAACAAAGTAACAATTTTAATCTGTTTGTTTTCATTGCAGTCCATACAGTGACTAAAAATTATCACTCCAGCCCAAAAGATTTGGGTTTCATGACATTAGGCTGAGAAGACTCGGTGTCCTCTAACTCCCAGAACTATTTGAATGAAATGAAAGTATTTCTTTCCAGAGGAGAGTAAACTAAAAGCAGGTATCTAGTGCATTCAGGGGTGGTGTGACTATGCATTAATACATTAGTTGAGCACTTGCTTTTTTCCTCTCATATCTGAGCTTTCCTAAATGACAGTGAGTGGGAGGGATACCTTTGTACTTTCCAATATCTTTATGCAACCTAGAAAGCCCAGACTTACCGAGGAGGTCGATGGCGACAACTGCACATGGTCCTAAAGCTAAAAGGGAGTGTTGTAGCTTCCCCAGAGATCTCTTTTGTTCCAGAAAACTGGGATTCCCTTGGCACAAGGGCTCCCAACGAGTTTAGGCCCTGCTTTCTTCATACTGGGGACTGAGCATCACTCTTTCCCATCCCAGCTGAAACGATCTCCCTGTTCAGCTCTTCAATAACGTTACCATGATTTGCCTGCCACTAGTAGTTAGCACTGTATTGCACCCACATTTTTTTGCAAGTTTTCTAACTGTGAGAGCTTGGGGTTTCTCAGATGAGACTCTGAAATCCGTACTGGCTGGGAGTCTGCCAAGGATCCGTATAATGTCCTTGAGTGTAAATATTGAGTGTTTGTCCATGCAGTGGCTATTGTAACTATATCGTATTTTGTTTCTGAGTGGATGAGGTAAATTATATGCAAATAGCTATCAACAACCATATTTCTCTCTTCTTTTAAAACCTATGAGCATATAAGGCAAACTCCATCCAGGAACTTCTCAAAGCATTTATACATAGTATATATTATAAATTATCTGTTTCCTGCTTCAGAGGAATGAAAAGTAACTGAGAAAGTAAAAGTAATTAAGCAGAGGACAGTCAGTGGCCCTGAACAGAGAAGTGGGCTTTCTTAATGAAGAACTTTTCAACTAAGAAATAATAATGCTTGTTTTATTGTAATTCCAATTGTTTAGACTGGACCCCCTTGAGGCCTGGGCTGTTTCTATGTATTAGTTTTTCCAGTGCTTGAAAGCAGGTCTTCATGGTTGTGACTTGGAGGTTTACAAGCTACCTAATATTTATATCACATGAATAAAAGAAACTACTTGCAGATAATTTCCAGACCATTCACATTAAACACTTCTCTTCCAGCCAACCTGTGGCCAAAAGGTTTTTGCCAACATTGACAAGATTGTGCTTAGCTTTGAGTTCTATAGCCTAAAAAGAGTTAAAGACCTATTGGTTTCTTTTCACTGTTTTCAAACATCAATTAAACTGAAAACAAGGGCTATAAATTATGGTGACCTTTGCAATGACTCTTCATTTGTGGGATAGAGATGTGATGGTGTGAAAGCACTGTTAATAATAAAAAAAAATTATTAATAACTTTCTCAGGAGCCGCCAAGCAAAGTGTAAATTGCTTTCTGCTTGGTATCAAATTTTCATGTAAGGTACTGTATCATGGAAATTTTTAGTCTTGTTAAAATTCAGATGACCTAAAAATAATGCTACCCCTTCACCTCTGTACATTTTGTCATCTCAGCTGACAAATGTGATTTTTCTAGATTTAATCAGCATTTTATAATGACTTCTACTGAAAATACAGCCTGTTGGTTTTCCCTTGTGGGCCTGTAAAATGTATATGGAACAGTGGGTTTATTTGTTGATCTAAGAACTTGCTAAAAATGTAACAGCCACAAAAAGCATGCTTTGGGCTGAATAGTGGCACCCACTCTCTATTTAATGGAATTTACATGTTTATGGCTTTTCAACTAGTTTTTTAAAAACACTTAAGGAAATGCAGCACCAGTATGAATTTTCAGACCATAGTTCTGTAGACCGAAGATTTTCCTTAGTTCATAAGACAGCTATATCCTTATTGACTGTAGCATTGCCATGCTATTTCATGAGCCTAATTAAAACTTCCACCAATGAATTGTCCTTTTGGTGAGAAGACAGTGACTCCTCCATGGCCTTTTGACTCTTGGCTGCTCTTCACCTCAAAGATGTCAAGTACCAACCACTGAAAATGTGTTGGTTTTGTGCTAGTTACATGTTTGCTAGAAATGCAGTAGAGAGCAGAGAGGTACCAGTTATCTGTGTGAGACACCAAGTTCTCCACACAGCTGATCTGTGCTAAACGCTGAAGCGTGGCCTTGAGGTGCAGAGCTTCAGGTCCTGTAGATAATTCTCCATGTCCCTGGTTCCCAAGGGCATGCTGAGAAAGTTGTGTTTATGATCACTTGAAAGCCTTAGATACCAGGTGACAGTGAGCTTCTACCTAATCCTTGTTCATCCCTGTATATGCAATAGCTTATGCTTCCACCTAATTTTGATAGAAAAAAAAATCCCCCTCAGGCTGGCTCATTTTCCTCAACTTCACTTTTCAACTAATGGTGACAGATGAAGAGGACAACCTCACCCTGTACTTTAACCATTGAATTACTTATTTGTCAGTGAAATTTTAGCTAGGATGAAGAATTGTTTCCTCACTGAAATTACCATGTTTATCACAGTTCTGCAAAGCTCACTGCTTTTCAGTAGCTCACAGACAAAAGATGTAAACAGCATAAGAAGCCTGAATTTTAGTATTTGTTCATCTGTCTTTTGAGCTTCCTTTAATTTGATGCTATCTGACTGCAAAGATGGTTTTGCAGTTCTTCAGCAGTGATGGTGGGTCAACAGGAAAGCAGGCAAACATTTCTGCTAACTGTCCATCCACAGTGAGCGGTACAAAGAGAAAACAACTTTCAAACCCAGCTTCCAGCTTCCTCTGGGTTTGACGCGAGAGGATTCAGAAGGCCCAAAGCAAGAAGTCCTTTTCTTTTCTATATTTTAATTCCTGCTGTTGAGATGGTGCTTTATGCTGTGGAGGCCTACTTTGGTGTTTGTATGTCATTCATAGTTCCCCAAGGGGAAGCTCACAGGGTGGCTGCATCCAGATGGGCCTGCCAAGTAATCCTGGCTGCTTAGCAGGGTGCCACCTTCTGTGGAGTGACAAGGGCCTAAAGAGATGAAGAGGGAAAGCAGCGTGAGTCCATCCCAGGAGGTGAAGATGCAAGTCCTTTTCTCTGTATAAATTGTCCTTGAAGGGAAAGAGCAGGTGAAGCTGTACCATGAAGCAGATGTTTGGTTTATGGTGTCAGCTGAAGCACTGCTCTTTTAAGGTCACTTTTAACTGTTGACACAGCCCAAAGGTGCATGTAGCTGTCAATTGTTTCTTTTGAAAATTCATTCTGCTTTAATAAATTGGAGAAATTCCTTGGTCTAGCAAAGTCCAGAAATAACAGATGTCTCATATGTCAGGCATCAGCAAATCCTAAAGCTGTGGGCATGACCCCTGTCCAAGTCCTGTTGAGAAATCTACCTGCCTTCAGGATCAGGTTGCCCAGGAGTTTGGTGTTTTCTGTAACAAGACCAAAAGTGTAAGTTCCACTTGCTTATAACATGCTGTTGTTGGACTTAAAAGCTCTCTTCCGCAAAAGTAATGGAGATTTAATGTGGGTACTGGTGTTCTTCATTGTGTTTTGGAGAGCATTCAAGCTGAGAAGTTCTAACTTTCTGAATGTTCAGTTGATGAGGCTGGGCAAAGCTGAACTGTGTTTTCTTTAAGCATTTGAGCCTTCATCATCCATGCAAGTGGAAGTGCTGTTACTGATTTTGGGTGACAACAGGATTAAGGACATATGGCATGGGGTCGACATCTTGTCAGACTGCTATGGACCTGTGTTTCAGGTTAGCGTGGAACATGTCACCAGATTTTGCTTGAAATGAAACAGGTCCTGCAGGTATTGGGATAAGCTGTTGTGGTCAAGAACAAGTCAGCCTTTTTTTTTTTAAGTGTCTGCAGCACTGTAGATCATGACCTCCTTGATGATTATCAGCATGAAACTGCACCTAGCAATAGTATTCTCACCAGTTTTCATTAAGGTTTCACGCTCATCCAGCATTTCTAAAGAGAGCGTTAAGGCTTTACAATTGAATATGAGAGCAGGAGTACTCAAGAAAGAACAGCCTCTAATAAGTGGCAGAAGTCAAATGGAGATTATACCTTGTGTTTATATAGCATCTTTTAACTTAGAGCGCTCCATGAGAGTTAGTGAATTTATTGAACTGTTCTGTTCACCACTGCTTCTTCGTCATGAGTGACTCCAGCTGGTTATCAGTGCTTAGCCGTGCTGCACAGTAATCAAACTGAGGGAATGGAGCCGGGCTTCCCATGCTGAGGACTCTGCCAGACGTTCTAGCCAAAGAGTAACTGTGAAATGTGCAGACAAAGCAGACTGGAGACAAGGTAGACTAATAGGGCTAATGCTATTGCATGCTGCTGACTGCTGAGAGAGGCATGAAGAATTTTATATTGCTTGTAGAGCTGTTGGCATTGCTTCTTTTGATATAGATTTTTCTCACGTAAGCCCATGCTCTGACATGCTGGCATGATGTATCATCTCAATAATGTGGGAAGACTGGGGAAATTCAGTGAAATGGCTGTATTTCAGTACTGTGTCTGTCAAGGGAAGGATGTCAGTCAATCACAGGCTGGAAAAAGCAAACAGTTGCTATGTGAGACTAAAGTTCTTAATGTCCTGTGTGCAGACCTGTGCCTCCATTTTCAGGTACTTCACACCCTTAAACAGTCACATATTTAACCTGTGTTGAGCACAAGTGTAAATCTTGCTGCATTTCACAGCGAAGAACCATTTCCCCACATTCCAGCAGCAAAGTGCAGATGAGGAGAAGCAATAACAGAGAAACTTCAGTTACTGCCTGAGATCTGCCATACCAATGAAGGAATTAAAATGACGCCATTAAATTAACAGTTTATACACTTAAAATGAGTAAGTTTAGGAGATTGTTGTGGCTATGAAGAAAGATTTAAAACGGATCATTTAAATGTTTTGATTATTGGATCTGCTGATGCACTATTTCATGAGATGACCGCTCTTCTGCAAGAGGATCGAATCACTTTCCACTTAGAAGAGATCTCAGGGACATCCCATTGAACTGACTGGTCATCTGACATAGGGAATATTTCATGTTGTAGCAGTAATGGTGGTTTCAAGTCACATTGATTGCAAGTGGAGATCAAAAAACTTTTTAGATAGGCTAAGCACCTGAATGAAGGTAGCTGGTATCCTTTCTTACTTATGTAATTCTTATTATGCTTTGCATCACTGTTATCAGAACCATCATTTTTAGATAGTCTAAGCAAAGAGATTAAGAATTGAATTTGTAAGTAAGGTTGCTGTCCTTTTTGTGATGGTCTTGTCTTGGCATAGTCCGTGCACATAGACACAGCTGTGTGAGGAGACAGCAATGGTAGCACTGTTTTGCATCTGTTTGATGACTGGTAGCATCTGTTTGATGATTAACTAAAGGATTTCAGCTGTTAGAGCTGTCAATCTGACACCTTTGATGAGCATTAAAATAAATCTGTGCTACCAGGAAATGCTCTTTTTTTTTTTTCCTGCTTTTGATTTACTTGACTCTCTGTGTCCTTGCTGATAACTGCTAGCAAGGCTAATGCGTTATAAACTCTGAAAAGTGAGGCAAGTGGGTGTCATTTTTTGCACAACAGATGTTCCTGATCAGGAATCAGGCAAAGGATCTCATCATTCTTCCTCTGAGCGATTTAATTTGTCTATTCTATGGCACACCAGCCACCTCCTGTCTAGTGACTGACATGCCGAAGTCCTACTTCATTTTAGGATCAGTTCCTTTAATCTTACAGAATTATTAGTTTTTTTTCCGTGCCAGAGCAAAGAGAGTGGAAAAAAGGAAATTGCTTCATTGCTTACGGTGTCACCAATAATGCATCATAATGAAAAGTAGCAAAGGCCTACTTCAAAATAGGAAACCCAAGTACTACATTTTGAGAGAACTAGAAAGTACGCTATGAGTACTTTTTTGAAGAAATAGCAATTTAGATTTGATGGTGTTTCTTTAGCAGTTGTAAGGCTCAGAGGTAGGGATAAGCAGCGTATAATCCATCAGATTCTTGTAATGCAACTTAATGAGGTGGAAAAATTGATATATTTTTAAGAAAAGTTTTTTGCTGTGGATCCAGTTCTCCACTCCTTAATCGTGCAAGTTGTCCAAAATGAGTAATTACTGGGGTTTCTGCTTGCTTTTCCATTTAGTTTGATAAAACTGTATCTCTCTGCTGCTGTTTTGTAGTGATGGATGGGTACTGCTGGAGATGTAAATTCTGTAGTTATTCTATTGTTAATTTCCCAGTTATTGGTCCAGCACAAAAGACAGTTGTTTTGCCTATGCACAGCTCCTGACTCTGCCCCCTGACTGATCTAGTATACCCAACGGGGGGCAGTCATTGCTCACCCTGCAAAGGAGGCTGCAGACTGTGCCCCGTGTTCCTGCCAATATCTGCCAAAGATTTGCTAGGAGGGAGATGCAAGGGAAGTTGGCCATATCTTGTGCATGTGGCCAGGCCTGCACAGAAGTGGCAGCTGCTGCTGCCCATACAAATGGTAGTGTCCATGGCCGCAGTCACAGCTGTCAGTCCTGATAAATGAGCAAACTGTATTTGAGGAACTCATTGTAGCCCATCACTGGTAGAAAGAGAAACCACTCATATGACCTCTGTTCCATTTGGCAGGTTGACAGGACAGAAGTGATTCGAACCTGTATAAATCCCATCTTCTCCAAGCTGTTCACGGTGGACTTCTATTTTGAAGAGGTGCAGCGATTGCGGTTTGAAGTCCATGACATTAGCAGCAATCACAATGGGCTGAAGGAAGCAGATTTTCTTGGTGGCATGGAGTGCACTCTTGGACAAGTAGGTATCACTGCCATTTTTCCCCCTCGTCTCTCATCTTTTGTATGTATATGAAATATATCTCTTTGTTAAGTGACTGATGGGTGAAACTTGTCATTCATGACAAAATTCTTAATTGGTGCTTTGAACAGGATAATTAAGAACAACTGCTGGTTTGATTTACTGCTGTAGTATAGCTTCAAGTCAGCCAGTGCTATAGGAAACTGAGCGTCAGTGATTGGCCTTGTACAGTAAGAGCACAGGCTCATTACACCAGTGTTGAGAGGTAGACTGATTTGGGGGAAAGTTACTGTTCCTAATGTTACATGGGATTTAAAGCATGTTCCAAGTCCAAGGAATGCTTGCAAATAAACTTTATTCACGTAGGGTAGTGCCTCGTGATGTGGCAAATAGAGAGATAGGGTTGGATTCATTTCCCTGACTCTCAGTCATCCAAAAGTTAGGTGTCTAGACTGTTACTCTTCTGATTTCCATCTTTAGTTCAGTAGAGAGAAACAGACAGTTCCAGCAGTTGATTCATTCCACCTGAGACACCCATCATAGATTAGGATAAATTGCCTTGAGGAGATACCTGTCCTTCCCCATCAGTTATCAAGAGAGTCTAGGCAGCTGGCTTAGAGTAGCTACCTAACTTTTTAGATGACTAAATTTAAGAGTGATGAGTCCTACCCACAGGTTTGATATCTAGAGGTCGTCAGGGCCAGGTCTGCAGTGAATTCCTATATTGCTGACTGGTAGCATGCTACAGTGTCTCGGTATCATGGTTTATTTCTAACTGGCAGACTTTTTGTTATGCAGGGTCTCATAACACAGATCTCAGCTCCGTCCATAACGGCAATGCCGAGGATGATCTCAGTTTCACTGAGCTGAGTGTAAATTGGCTCTCCACTCTGTGGTCTGGGGTAGCTTGTGTGACGAGAGCAAGCAGTGCTTTCATTTAGATTATCCGTCGCAGTGCTTCCATGTAAGTTTGTAGCCTGAATGTGGTAGCTTGGCATGGAAGATGCTGCAAAGCTTTTGTTTCCCATTTTCTTGCCTTTTGTTGTTGCTTCCTCAGCCCCACCGCACATGAATCCCTTTGTTTTTCTTCCCAAAGCCATTGGGCCAAACATGCTGAAAGAGGAAAAGTCCTCTCAGTGAAAGAATTAATACAAAATATATGTATTTACTAACTTGAAAGCTCAACATGAAGGTATTAGTATTTAGGATATTTACAGTGCAGAATAAAGTCTGTTCTTTGTGACAGACTTTGTGGCTTTAATCAATGAAAATAAGCTATCCTTATAACACCAAGGAGAGTGAGAAACAAAGAAAAAAGTTATTACAATGTTCTTCTCGCTTAATTGGCTTGAAAATGAAGGGGAAAAAAATGTCATTGCTGCTGCCTGTAGCATAATCATCTTTATAATTATTTGATCTCTATAAATAGCACACAGCTGGGTTGGTTGCAGTGTAATTTTAATGGTAACCAAGAAAAAATAACAGTAGTGTGAAATCTGTTCACAGTAATGTAGCCTTGAGAACTCTGATCTCATATTTAGACTTTTTTGGTGGGTTCTCCCCCCCCCCTTTCTAGTTTTTTAACTTTACGTAATTTCTCAACTGGTTTAAAATCCCAAAATGTTAGTGCTGGAATTGTCATCCAAGCAAGGCCATTGTGAGGAGTCCAGCGTTGAAAATCCTGCAGCACAGGCTGTACATATGGAGCTTACACTCATGCTTAGCTGTTTGGTGTAATTACTGAATTTTTAATGATTATAATAGAGCCATGGCTTTTCTTGAGGTAATTTTGACATGAATTTGTTGCTCTACATCATTTTAATGCCTGAATAAAACATGATTTTGTGTGAGAGTGTGTGCCTGCCTATCAGTTCACTTTCCCGTTGCAAGTAGGTTTTATCTGAGGCATCCAGGCAAGCTCCAGATTTTTAGGCATAGTCTGAAAGACTGATTCCCTCCCCGCCCCCCATAAATGTGCCAACTTCTATTGCGCTCTTCTAGGTAATAGTTGATCTATAAGAGATTCACTGCTACCTGTACCTGTTTGTAGATCATCATTTAGATGTGTAGTAAACCTGCATTTTTGCCCAAATCATGTAATACTCCTACCTAAAACAAAATTAGTAGGAATAATAAATACTGGGAAAGGCAATAGCGTGGTTATGCAGTAAGATGACAGAGAGAAGTGAGTTTCTCTTTCTTCTGGATAATTTCATCCCACATGAAATAACTTTGAGGAAGATACGATTGAGAAACCTGTGAGAGGCTAGAAGTGGAGACTAAACTGTGACAGAATAGTGGGTGTGTTTCAACTGAGCCTAATGAAAAGTTGAAATTAGAGGGAAAGTTTAGTGCAATTTACTTGAAATGCCACACAAGGATGTAGTATAGACATTTGGGAATGTGTGCTCTTCCTGTTCAAATCATAAAGTAATTTAAGTCAGAAGGGACCTCTGGGGTCTCTAGTTCAATCTGCTGCTCAAAACAGATTAGAGCAGGTTGCTCAGGGGCTTGTCCAGTCCCATTGTGAATGTCTCCAAGGATGGAGATCTCACAGCCTCTCTGGGCTTTGTCCCAGTGCTTTGTCACCCTCACAATAGCGATGGCTTCCTGTCCCTAGGGTTTGCCTACCTCTGGCAGGACCAGAGAAAAGCAGAGGCATAATGAACCCTCACTCCTATGTCGTGTGGAAACATTTACAAATACTCGTAGTAGCCTTCAAGTGGCAAAAGAAAGTCTGAATTGGCAGATCAAAAGTAAACAATGCAGGGATGACTTAGCCATAGCTGGTCTTGCTTTGGGAGGAGGTGAGTAATAGCAGCCTTCTCGAGCTGCTGCGGTAGATGACATCTCTCATCCTTTGGACTGGGAGTGTTGGGGTAGAGCAGTGTTTTGGCACTGTGCTTTCCACTACAACAGAAATGGCTTGGGATGCTCCATCAGGCTGTGCATCTGCCCACTAGTCTTCTAGCTCTTTGATTCACTATAAATAGTTGCTGTGTTCTTTGCATAGGCACTGACAAGCAGAGGCACCTGTATATCTTTGTAGTGATAAGCACTGAAATCGCAAGCACTAATATTTTAACTGCCATTTGGGGGCACCACTGTATAAAGGTGACCTCTTGCTTTCATTTAGGTGCTTTAGGTGCTACGAATCAGTTCATACTTCATTGTGGTTTTACAGATGTTGTCTGTAACTAAGGAGAGTAAATTCCTCCCCTTCTTTTTCCCCTTGGTTTTTTCTTTTCCCCTTCCTCATCCCTAGGGAAAGTGTTCAGGCCCTCCACTCACCCAGACTAATCACTTCCAACTGAATCCCCATCTAATCACTGAAGGTTTTGTATTTCTGTTGCTTTTTGGTTGCTCACAAAAACTGTGATTGTTTCGAGGGGCAGGAGATAGATTTATTATTTAGGGGGTTGGGGTTTTTTGTCCATCAAAAAACAATGGAAAAAAATCTTAGATGGACAAACACTGTCAGAAATTTGATAGTCTAATTTTCACAGTATTCAGCTGGGATAGCAAAACCCCAAACCCAAGTCCTTTTCTGTTTATGTGTTAGTGCATTGAAATTGCATCATTTAGTACAGTCAGGGCTCAAACTTTCTAATAGCCAAAGTTAACTTCTTAACCACACAGGAATTAAGTATCAGGAGGGTGGCTTAGGAACACTTCTTTTCTTCTGATGTTTCACCCAGAAGTCTCAGCCTGATCTTTAAGAACTCACAAAAAATATTTCAATGAATAATCATTTTCTGATGAGAACTAAACAAACTTACATTGCCAAGACATTCTTGATTACTGCTCAGCTGTGCCTGCAACATCATTAAATTACAGGAACCAGTAAAGTTGTTATTTCTTAAATGCTGTGCACCATCCCAGCTCTGCAGTGTGGGAATAGCCTTTGTGGCTTTTCTTTCATTACGTACCACAGCTGGCCTTTGCCATTTTCAAATTTGTGATTCCATTCCTTGTTTGGTTTCTTTTAATTTACAGAAGCGTTAAAATATTGTTACAATTCACAACTCCCTTACTTGCTTAACTAGTAGCACAAGTAAAGAAAACTGCAGAGGTGTAAATCTTTTCCTGCCAAGAACCTTTTCAAGTATTATTTAGAGATTTAATAATTCCCATACATGCATTTGTGTACAAATTATATTGAACCTTCCTTCTCAGTAATGAGTAGTATTGTTTCTTGTGTGCTTTTAATAATACATGTCATTAGCAGATTATGCACTTGAAAATGCTGACTGATTATTAGTTCTGTTTCAGCCATTGCAAATCCCCTTGCTCTTGAATTGGAGAAAGGCTAAAAGAGCCGTGATTGCACCTGAATTAATTAAATTGAAGTGCATGTATGAGAATATTTGTTTAATAGACTGTTGACTGCTTCTGTGGTGCAAAAGACATAGTATCAGTTTTTTCAAGGTATTTGAATTTCTAAATCTCATTAGATGTCTGTATGCCTCCTTAGGTACCTAAATACCTTCAAATACTTGGCCTTTGATCTCCTCCAAATGAAGTTGCTCAATTCATTAGTGCGATGAATAATGTACTTTATTAGATATGAATGTCATTTTCTACCAGGGCTGACTCAGAGCACAAGCAAATCATCAATGCAGCAGTCTCCCTAACTTTACTAACCATTTAAACACCTCGGTTATCCCCAGGAAGCTCTTGGTTTGCCATTGCAGCATGATCTCTGAAGCTGTAAGATTTTCAGTTCTATATGAATCTTGCCAGTCAAAGTTAATGGAATTACTTGTACAGTTTGTACTGCTTTGTTTTTACATACTTTATCTTTTTGTATGAATTACGGTAGCAGTCCTTAGAAAAGTAATTTAAAATTTAGTTTGCTATTATAATGAGTTATTATTATGACTAATTCTAAAAGGGCTGCTACACTACATACTAATTAAATGCAAAGACCTTTCATGCTATTGATAAGCTATTTCCTGTAATAACATTATTGCCTCTTGTGATAGGGATATCTTTTTTCCTCAGTGTTCTGTTTTGATTGACTATTTTCAGGTACAGGTCTTTAACAAAGACAGGGAGAGGTGTAATTCAGCTGTAAATAGACTGTGAGCTGATCAGCACTATAGGGAACAAAAGAAATCTTGAAGAGCGGTGAGTGTGGTACAGAAAGTATCATATGTACGGAGAGGTTGATTATAGCAATAAAACTGGCTCTACCAATAAACAAGAGTTCTGTGAGTAGTTAGACAGATGAAACTTCCTGAGTTTCATCTGAACTTGTTCTCTTGCAGGGATTTCTTAGTATCTGTGAAGGGGTGAACTCATCCCCCAAACCGTTTTTTCCATGAGAGCGGAGTAAGGTCACTGGCATCTACCTGCTGTCTGGTCTCTCTTCATGTTGAGATGTAGCATGCTTGATGCATCTTTGACTATCTGCCACCATTCATGGAAATTATTTGGTGGGTTCAAAAGTGGCTGAGGGATAGATAGCAAGACAGACACAAGCATATCAGAGTTGTACAAATCTTGCTTTGTCAAAAAACAGGCTGAAGATGAATGCGTGAAGAAGGAGAGAGAGTTTTACACCATGAGCCAGAGCTACCTCAGTTCTGCTGCCCTTGCTTAAATTGGTCATTTACCCACACAGGTGAAATGTCAGTAAAGTCTGTCATTTTATTTGTGAGTGTTTAGAAGCTTACAGTATTTGACTTGAATGGATTATAGTAAGAGCACATTAATATTTTAATTGACAAGCTTGAAGATACATTTTACAAATGTTAAATCTCCAATCATTTGTCTAGCCACTCGGTTATATCATTCTACTTACAGCAATATCATGACAGTATTACAGTTCTTCATTTGGGAGACGTGCTTTAAGGGTTGTACTTATTTTTATGCAAGAAGGGGAGAGCTTAAGAGAGCGTGTATCATAACTATTAAATACTTTTGATATGGTTATGTCCTGAGTTTTACATATCACAGAATCCTTCTCTTGCTGTACACCGAGGATAAAAATGATTATGGAAACACAGTCACGTCATTTTAATTGTATGTGTTAAAATCTCTTCCCCAACTTGGCAAGATAGCAATTGCTTGTCAGGAAAGGAACAGAACTCAGATAAAAGATGCTTTAGGTTAGGCCAGCTGTGCATTTTAGCACCTTTTGTAGTAAACAATTCAAAAAGCTGTAACTTCAGGAGGCTCTGAAAAACTCATTCCAGTCAACTGTTGCTGTAGAAATCCAGGTTGCTGTACAGTGCCGAGCAGTCTGAACTTGGAGGCTGAAATTTCACAAGTACTTGTCTCCCTTTCTGAATCCAAGCAATGCTGAGCACAACATGGTACAAGCAAAAAAACCCCAAACTAGTGATTGAAAGACCCAACACAGTGGTTCCTCCCCAAAAACGTGGAGGACAGCCCAAGAAGACTTAAATAGCATTCATCCTCTCTCTACGAGCAGTGGGGTGCAAGGAAAGAGGATGACAGTAAGATAGAGACAGACTTCTTATAAAGTGGGTTTGAAGCATTTAATGTTTTATTAGCTATTGGTTAATTTAACTGGAGAAGGACAACTGATACTGTATTATAGAAATTTGAAGAATCCCCTTTGAAAAGGAACATGTTTCTTCACTTTTCTAAATAGAGAAAAACAAAATGAAAATACGGAAGGCTGATATAAGGTTGAAGACTCAGTCTTGTCAGTTTGGGGTGTTAACTGAGCCCATCTCAAGACACTAAATCATAACTAATAACTGAGGCAAAATGCTTGGAAAAAATGACCACAGGGCACAGAATTAGCCCTTGCTGAAGTTTAAGGAGGGAGGAGGAAGCAGAGCTGTGGTACTGTGAAATGTAAATCATTATATCACAGAGAAATGCAGTTTGGGCAGAATGTGCTTCTTAGTTGGCCTCACAAACACCACCACAGGGAGTTGTACACAGTGTTGTAAACAAAGTAATGCCATGTTTAAAAAAAGATGCTGATAGCTGAGTCAAATATGCCACTTGGGAAGCACATGCATAGTGTGAGCAAAAAGATAAGAAGATTAGTTCAGAGAGGTTCAGTAGACAATCGGTAGGTAGTATCACAGATAAAGGTGCGTGGGTTAGCAGTCCAAAAGCAACTGGAATGTTCATGAGGCTTAAGCTGGACACTTGTGCATGAGCTAACGCGATGCCAAAACCATGGACAAGCCTGAGAGCTTACAGTGGTCATTCTGCAGCTAGAGAGGTAGTTCAGCTGCAATTTGGAAAAATACAAATTGAAGTAGTGCCTAGGGGAGGAAGGGAAAGTAATGCTTGTTGAGTTAGAAGCCCTGTCAAGCCACAGAGCTGATCAGGGATCAACAACAACTGGAGGGCACTTAGATGTCTAGAGAAGAATTTGCAGATTTTTGCAAGGGTTGGTGAAAGATTCAAGAGGGACATTTTTGAAAGAGTATGATAGCTACTTTTCTTTCCTTGATATATTAACATGGTTCTAGGGGATGCTGTTAGAAAAACACTGTTTCTACATGTACCACTGCTGTTTGGTGGGAGATTGCTTCTCCAGACTCGAGGTTGAACTGTGTGTGGCACCAAGGGCTCTGCACTGGGCAAGTGAATGCATTTGATGGTGAAGATTCAGTCTGTGTAAAAGGCATTTGGATCAAGGGAAAAATGCTAGTAAAATGTGACTAGGTGCTCTTTGCAGTCCTGAAAAGAGTTGGGTCTACTAGAAGAAAGTTAAGCAACTGTGCAAGTCCATATAACAGGAATAACACATCTGGGAGAAGAATTAACACAGAGGTGCTGGGAAATGATTGTTCAGCTAAAGCTATTTGTCTGACTATCCCAACTGGCAAGGAAGAGATACAAAGACTTCTTCAAATCGTGTACTATGGTGGGAAATTTGTGCTTAACCTAGCTGTCTAAATAACTAAATTTGGGGTTCCTGTAAGAAAGTCCAATGGGCAGAAGAGGCCAGTCTGAATAAAGAATTTGAGACATTGAAGGAGTTACTTAAAATGATCCTAATCTTCTGGTTTTGTAACCACAAAGCTAAGTTGCATACACTCTTACACCTCACTAAACAGAGTATTTGACCAGTCCTTGGTTCAGTCAAAATCAGAGACCAGTGGTTCACATGTCACAAGAGTTAACAAAAGCCAAGTGTCATAGGACACAAGTAGAAAAGGAGCCATGGCCGTTATCCATGGACGTTTCAAGAAGCCTTTAACAAAAGAATATTGGTGTTATGTCCAGAGCTAGATACTATACAAGTCAATTTAATTGAAGCAAGTCAATAAAAACCACACAGCTTTCTGATCCCAGAGGAAATGTGGAGTGTGACCACCAGGCCTCTGGCTCAGGGTGGCACCTTGCAAAACTGAGTCAATGCTGTTGAAAGAACTTGGACCAGCCCCAGCTGTCAATGGAAACAGGACTTCTCAGTATGACATATGGAATTTAACTGTTCCTGCCAATGCTAAATCACTAGGTTAAAAAGCCATATTGAAATTTTCTCATTAGTTTGGTTTATAAGCATTGGGAATTCTGTATGATATTATTGAAAGTTATCCCTATACTTGGTTAAGGAAGGACCACACAGAAAAATATGTTTTAAAAGGTTCTTAAACAAGCCAGGTAAAATAGGTCATTATATTTCACAGCTCATCATACACAGTGCTGATTGGTCACAGTGCTGGTTTTGGCTGGGACAGAGTTAATTTTCTTCATAGAAGCTTGTATGGGGCTATGTTTTGGATTTGTGCTGGAAACAGTGTTGATAACACAGGGATGTTTTCGTTATTGCTGAGCAGCACTTACACACATTCAAGGCCTTTTCTGCTTCTCACCCCACCCCACCAGCGAGTAGGCTGGGGGTGCACAAGAAGCTGGGAGGGGACACGGCTGGGACAGCTGACCCCAACTGACCAAAGGGATGTTCCATACCATATGACGTTATGCTCAGCATATAAAGCTGGTGGAAGAAGAAGGAAGAGGGGACATTTGGAGTGATGGTGTTTTGTCTTCCCAAGTAACCGTTAGGCATGATGGAGGCCTGCTTTCCTGGAGATGGCTGAACACCTGCCTGCCGGTGGGAAGGAGTGAATGAATTCCTTGTTTCACTTTGCTTGTGTGCGTGGCTTTTGCTTTACTTATTAAACTGTCTTTATCTCTGTCCTGGTTTTGGCTGGGATAGAGTTAATTTCCTTCCTAGTAGCTGGTACAGTGCTGTGTTTTGGATTTCGGAGGAGAACAATGTTGATAACACACCGATGTTTTAGTTGTTGCTGAGTAGTGCTTACGCTAGCCAAGGACTTTTCAGCTTCCCCTGCTCTACCGACTGAGAAGGCTGGAGGTGCACAAGAAGCTGGGAGGGGGCACAGCCAAACTGGCCAAAGGGATATTCCATACCATGTGACGTCATGCTCAGTACATAAACGGGGGAAAGCTGGCCGGGGGGGACGCTGCTCGGGGCCTGGCTGGGCATCGGTCAGTGGGTGGTGAGCAATTGTACTGTGCATCACTTGCTTTGTGTATTATTATTATTATTATTATTATTATTATTATTATTATTATTATTACTACTACTACTATTACATTATTATTATTGTTATTATTATTTTATTTCAATTATTAAACTGGTTTTATCTCAACCCACGAGTTTTTCTCACTTGTACTCTTCCAATTCTCTCCCCCATCCCACTGGGGTGGGGGGGAGTGAGCGAGCAGCTGTGTGGTACTCGGTTGCCAACTGAGGTTAAACCACGACAGTCTCAACCCACCAGTTTTCTCACTTGTGCTCTTCCAATTCAATCCCCCATCCCATCGGGGGGGGGAGTGAGCGAGCGGCTGTGTGGTGCTTAGTTGCCCACTGGGGTTAAACCACGACAGTCACGACTCAGACACAGGAGAGAGGCAAACCTTTATCAGAGTCCTTGTCTCTGAGTGACTGCTGAGCAATGCACTGTACACAGCTGGTGTCAGTGCCTCGGTGCTTTTATCCAAAGTGTTGCATCTGTTCATACTTTTAAAATAAAAAAAGCAAAGCACCTTTTGTATATTTTAAATTGGAAATAGGATCAAATGGCAACATGTGAATCCAGATTTAATTACAGCAATATAGAGCATCTGTTCAGATCTGTCTTTAACCTATTTGGGCTTGTATGTAATAAGGCAAATTAAGATCATCTTCAAGGGAATTTCCCACCCCCATCTTACCTTAGCACCTCAGACCAGAAATCTAGTTGAGATATTCTGTTTAGATGATTGCATATTTGATAAATAGGAATCACTTCATGTATATATCCTCCCTCTCTGAAACAGAGCAGCAGCTTTCACATTGTGTTCCTATTCCCACCTCTTGCAAACATATTCAGTATGATATGTGTTATTGGACATGCGGCTGTCTCAGACCAGAACTGGGTAGTAGTTTATATGTGGCTGTAGCTGCAAATAAACTTAACTTCACTTCCTAAATCTCTCTTAGCCTCACCTCTTAAATCTCTGAGGTTTCTACATCCATTTGTTCACTGGTAGGTCATGCTTCTAATAAATGTTTATGAAAAAATATGTTCTGGAAATGTAATGAGGTTTACTAGGACTGAACTGGATTCTACTATCTGTGTTTTAGAAAGAAGAGAGACGTTTACTTTCTGCACTTCTTCACATCAGTTTTGGATAAAACACCTTTTTGTCTGAAGCTGAAGTTTTAAATTGCAAGTTTTTGAAGTAGGAGTCAAACCAAAGACTCCTGACAAATGGAAGACCTGTTGTTAATTACCTTCTTGTAAGCCATTTTGCCAGTTCAGCTATCTCTGTAATTCTGAATTTAAACAAATGCTTTCTAGGCCCTCGAGTTATCGTTGTTTAGGACTTGCTGTCTGGCAATCAGGTCAGCAAACACTTATTATGATAATGTTCAGAAGAAGATTTACACTGATACATAAACAATAAATATGATATCTAATTGATGGCAGCTTCTTTAGAAGTGGTTCTTTTAACCAATGAGAGCTGGTTTGTACAGTGCATGAACAAAAAGGGCAATTTACTGCTAAGGAAAATAGATTCCTTGACAGTTATTGCAACGATAGTCTGCGGATCCTAAATTGCTAATTACAGTTTGAGGCAATCATGTTGGCACATTGTTGCCAGATGGAAGATTCATTTTACTGGCCACTTAATTAACAACTGGTAAACAGTTGCACCCAAATGCACATATTTACATATGCAGAGTGCTTACTGTGTCACAATGATGCTAATGGCTTAGAGAGCGAGTCTTATTAATGCGATCTACTAATGGGAATGTCAGAATAAATTATCTTCTCTGGAACTGCGAGCCGTCTATCTGCCACCTGCATGGGAGCTCCCGAGTTTCATGTTTCTGTCTGCCCGATGCCTCTTGAAAACTGGGACACTTTCCAAAGCAGCAAAGGGAGCTGTAGGAATTTGGGTGGTTCAGGGGGAGAAGTCCTGCTGTTTCTAAAGGACACTAGCTGAAGGACAGGTTCCCATCCAAGTTCTATCTCATACCGGGGGTATATATATGTAACATATCTGAAAAGGTTTCTGGTACACAATACCCACAGCTTTCAGTGGAAGAGCTTAATGTATTTTACAAAGTTGTCTGTGCATCTCAGGGAATGGGGAGAAGTCATAGAGATAAATGGGCCCTGCTCCTCAACTGCCATAATTCATTGCCTGGTTGGTACAGAACCCATAGTTTAATGATATGTTAAGAATAATCTGTCGTATTTCTGTATTACCTCTCATCTGAGAATCTCAAATAAGGTTTTTTTAAATTGCACCTCATAGTTCACAGGAACGCAACAATTTTTACTTGAATCTGTTTAGGTGGCAAGAAAACAGAGGTATGGGTGACTTAAGGGGTCACAGCAAACAATCTTTCCAAGATCCTAGGGAAGAAAAAGGACATCTGAATCCTGGTAGTACTGGTCATCTTATCTGTACTCCTGTCTGTTGTTGCCACTGACCAATACTAGTGGTGAAATCCAAAAGTTAATGTGGAAAAGTGAGTGAGATGATGGCAGCAGGCTGGTTTATGGAAGGCAGTCCAAAAAGGACAAGTGTTAAATTATTCACTTAAGTAATAGCCAGCTGCAAAAACGCAGGGTAAGAAACAGCTGGCAATCTGAAATGGTCGTAAAATGAACATTAGTTAACAGTATCATGGTGTTCTTAAAATAAGTCAAATGCAATTCTGGAGTGTATCAGCAGCATAGCTTGCAAGGCATGAGAAGCTCTTCTTGCATAGGAAGGACCTGGAGTATTATGTCCAATTTTGAGCATTATTCTAAGAGTAGGATATGGGCCAGTCCATGAGGGCTCAGCAGAGGGCAGTGAGAATGGTTTGAGGGCTAGGAAATTTGGTCAAAAAGGAAAGATAGGACAAACTTAGGTTCTGTAGTCTAAGGAAGACTGTGGAGAGTTGATATTAGTCTTCAGATATAAAGATTGCCTGAAGGAGGAAGGGAAAAAGATTGTCTTACTTATTCGTAGTGCATTGGAGAGAAATAATGGGCTTAAACTGCAAAGAACTGGGTTAGCTGTTAGGAAAACATATTTATAGTAAGGATAATGAATACCATAATAAATTGCCAGAGGAGGGTGCTTCTCTCTACCTCTGGATATCTTTAAGAACTGATTAGACGCACATCTGTCAGGTATAGCTGACCCAGGTGTAACTGGTCCTGCATTAGGACTGAGAAGCTGGACAAAGTGATTCTGGATGTCCTGTCCAGCCCTGTGGCAAGCCTGTTATCCAGCCCTTTGATGGCTCTCCTGTCTCACATTTAAAGCCCATTTAAAACTTGCTTCTGTCCTCCTGCCTGTCTCATGACAGTAGCTGAGGATAGTCTGAGGTGCCGCTCTTGCTTTTCTGTTCAATTCAGTAAACTGATGGGCAGGACAAATATGTTTCCCCACGGTGATGTTAGGCTAAAATTTACATCCTATTCACTCCTATCTCACAGCACCTTTTTTGCCTGGCCGTGACTTTGCATTACTCACCCTCCTCCGGCTCTGGCCATTACCTACTGATGTGGTTTATTGCTGAAATGTGTATGATGCCCAGGACTCTAATGAAGGGCCTGGAGCCATTCTTTTCTGATGATGATTGCCTCTCTTTTACAACTAATACTTCTGCATATTTTGCCAAAGATGTCTATTTGTGGATCATTTTATTTGAAGTGTTATAGATTAGCCAACCGGGTGAAGTTGTCCAAGTAATGTTGCATGGGGGAAAGGACTGTTTCCAGTATAAAAGCCACAATCCAGAGTTTAGGGTTTTTCCCAGGGCAGAAGCAATCTTTTGCTCAGTATCTGCACAGCACCTGGCACAACACAATCCTGCTGTAATATTGCCGCATTAAAAATAATATTGATTGTGATTCCTAAGCTGTGTTTGGAGTTACCTCTACATCTGTCTACATTTTGAAGTTCTCCAATTAAAAAATAAATAAATTAATACAGCATTTACTTTACAGACAGGGAGGATCTAATATACTGGGACATCACTGTAGCTTACTAATTATGCATTATTGTAAGGGGTTTTCCTTATCTAATATTTTTACTGGTCTAGTTTTGAATGTTTCAAGATTGTTAGGGAAATTGAATGATTATTGATACAGGAAATAACATCTTTTGTCAGTGTCACTCTGATAACATTTATTTGAAGTACATTTATAAATTGGTCAATGGACAAGTTCATTTGCAATGCTGAGTTCCAGGGGAGGTCTGGTACCTGGTAAGCAAAGGAGACAATTTTGGAACTAAAACTATGGGGCAGATTGCTTTCTTCTGTCCTGAGTTTAGAGTTGCTGATATTTTGAAATAAAATAAATGCCTTCTCTTTGAAATGGACTTCAATTTCCTATAAAAATAAATGGGTTTTGGAGGCATCTCTGATAGATTTGCTGTGTTCAGCTCCCCCCTTATTGTATTCTAAGTCCATTTAAAGCTTGCATCTGTCCTGCTGTCGCCATCACAGCAATAGTTGAGGAAAGTCTGAAGTGCAATTTCCACTATTCTGTTCAACTCGGTGAATTGTGTTCTTTCCATTCTGCTTGACCCCATCTGCTTGCTTTGTCCTTCCATTGCATCCTGTCTGCAGGTTTCCTGGGGAACCTTTGTTCTCAGTCGTGGTCTTACTGTGCTAACTCTGATTGTGGATTAAGACACTACCTTGATAAAAAAAAAAGGCAACATAAAAATGAAATCACAATAAGCCATGTATTTACGACAGATTCTAATTTTTTCCCTTTTTTCTATTTTTGTGCAGATTGTTTCTCAGAGGAAACTCTCCAAGTCCTTACTCAAACATGGGAACACAGCAGGAAAGTCATCTATAACAGTAAGTCAGTCTTAAATACACTCTTACTTTCCTGTTATTTAGAAACATCTCATGTGACTCATTCTCCCTAAAAGCATCCTGCTAAGTAACCAGAACAACCCTTGATTGAGAAACATATTTAAATTGTTTACTTAACAGATTACTTGTACTGTTTCTGACAAATGCTAGTTGTAAGGAAATGGCAACAAATAATGTATGATTTGTACAAAAGCCACAATATCTACTACTACTACTTTTAAGGTACTTTGATGACAGCAAGAAAGTTGTGCTGCTTGATTACTTTTAATTGAAGCTCTAGAACCTTAAGAAATTCATTTTGACCTGCTTTGACACACGAAGGAGTCCGATGTTTCTCGGCCTTTGGGCTTTTTCCAGTTTCTAAAAAAAAAAAAACCAACTCAGAAAACACACGCACACAGCAACACCAAATGCAGAAGTTTGATGAGATTAGGTATTTTAGCTGTCTTGTAATGCAGTTACGGATCTGATAGTTATAGCAGCCCCATGTGTATCTTGAAATCTGCAAATCAATGTATTACCTCTCTTTCATCTTTCTCTTTGCTGGCTTGTTTGAGAGATCAAGCTTGTCTGTACTGAACCTAGCATGCTTGTGACATTTGCAGCTCTGCATTAGGACAAAGACTATAATAAAATATTCTTCTTTGGGGATCCCTGCTCTGTTGCCTCATGGGGTTGAGAAGGATTTTTTTCCTTGATGTGCAATTAGCCAGATGGGTTTCTTTTGGCTTGATTGTTTGGATTTTTTTTTCTGCCTTCAGCCACAGAAGAGACAGCAGACTGTGAGAGATAATGCTTTCTGAGAGCCCAGGGAATTTTCTTTCTTAGATGTCTTCCTTGATGCCTGGCTGGGAAGGGATTTGCTTAAATGCATAAGGTGAAACTCATTTTTGGTCTGGGATTGGAAAGGAATTCCCCGCTCTTCTGGCTGAATAGAACCAGGAGAGAGTTTTGCTCCCTAAATAACTTGGTGTGTTTTGCCTGCTGGCATTATCTGGGCATACTTGATCTTGTCCATCGCCATGGTGTTCTGGACCACCCCCCCCCGCTCTATGAGGGACACGAAGGAGTTTAGTCTTGTGAAAACACAAGTGCTTTAGCTCAACTAAAATCATTAGGCTTGCTAGTAGGGTGTTCTGGCAAAAATTAATGCCCTGTGATATATAGAAGATGAGAGAAAATGAGTTAATAGTCCCTGCTGGCCTAACACTGGATGATAACCATGAACCATGGACCTTAGTTACTTGCTTTGGCTTTGGCCAGTGGTACTAAAGAGCAAGTCGACTTTACTCAAATGGGAGAAAACTGAACTCAGACAAAAAATATTGTGTGAGAAGTTTGCTGCCTCAACAGAATAAGTCAAAATCGATGTGTATCATTATTTCTGTACCTGGGGTACATACCAGGTGTCTGTCAAGTATGGAAGTTACAAATACTAGTTTCCTAACTTGTTCAGTGTAGTGAATTATGAATTTTTTGTAGGATTTTGAAAATTCCTCTCTCAGCATGTTTTGCTGGAATTTTATTAGCCCTTTGACTGTGTAATGTCTCATCAATACAGTTTTATTATATGACTGTGGGATAAAACCAGAACCTTGATCAGCTTCTCCAGTTGGACGTCTGTCAAACAGAGACATTATTGTCAGTTAAAAATATTTGTGAAACTTGGTGTGCAAATCCCACAGCACTGTTTGTCATATACAGCTTTATGACCTTTTAAACCATCAAACTACGTGGAAGAGAAATGTTGTGTCAGACTCTATGAACCAAATTTCCAGCAAGCTCACATTTGCCTGGAACATGTGAAACACCTCATATGTGCTTGTGTGATGATACTTTCATGCACTGTTAAGCATCTGTGCCCCTACATGGCTGCATGAGAATATTTTGCATGAGGAAATACCACAGTTCGCTCCTGTGAGTTGTCAGAGCCAGAATAGTCTTAACGCCCCACAGTCCCTTTGGAGGTGTCCTTCCTCCAACGTAGGCTTACCTGCAGGCCCTCAGAGGTACCTCCTCTGGCATGGAGTACCTCCTTCCAAGAGCGTATCTCCAGCTGTGTCCTCTACAACATCCCTTTCCCCGTGCCTCCTCCTGGATCTTCTTTAGGGTGGCCTCGCAGGCTTCCTACTGCACCTCCGTTTGTGCCTCCTGCCTCTAGCAGCTGCCACCCTTTCTTGAATATGTTCATACAGAGGCGCCATATGCACCTCTGATGGGTTGATGTTTTGGGATGCAGTTGGGAGCTGCTGCCCACTGCCAAACCAGCTGGACCCAGCTGTGACCAGCATGGGGCAGTTCACGGCCTCCCCACACAGGTCACCCCTGCAGTCCCTGCTACCAAAACCCTGCCAGTTATGCCCAATGCAGAATCTGTTAGTTTCTGTCAAAGAAAGAAGAAAGATATTAAAAAATCCCGATGATACTGAAGTTTATTGAGGCTGTAGACAGCCTGGCTAATTCCTGGGAGCTGCATACCTGGGCAGTAAAAGCATCCCGCGCTGCAGCGCTCTGACTGCAGCTCTAACCTCAGCAGCCTTCAGATGGTTTGAAGAATATTTGGGGTGTCCCGGCGGCTCCCTGAGGACCTGGAGTCTGTGCGTTGGAGATGGTCTGAGCCTGGCTGGGGAGCTCAGACCAAAATAGGTTCTTTTGGGCAATTTAATCTCTGGGGTGAATATTTACAATAGGGAAAGATTTTATAACTGTCAAATAGAATATAACATGGTTTCTTTCAAAGAGCATTTTTCAGTGAAATATCCCCACGTTTGGTTAATAGCTTCTCTCCACTGAAGCATTTTAATGGCCTAGTCAGGAAGGCTGTGTTGGTTGTTTTTGTTGGTTTTTTTTAAACAACACAGTGCATGATGCACAGTGACTGGCATCATTATCAGCATAGCTTACGCCATCTGAAAGAATCACACTACATTATTTTAGTGTTACTTTCTTCTGACTCAGTCTACAGTAAAAGGTTTTGCAAAAATAGCTATTGCAGAAAAACTATACCAGGAGAACTCTCCTACTGTAAATGTGCCTTTCATGGCAACTAATGACAGGTGACTTCACTTCTTTTTCCATTTAGCTTGCCAAATGACGCTGAAGCAACATAAAAATAATCTAAGATTTAGACCCAAATAATACAACTCTTTTATAGCTTTTCTGTCCCCTTGGACACTGTGAGACTGTGGAATTCTCCATTGTCCTACCTGAGGAAATGTACTTGGTCAGAGGAAAGGGATCCCTGACGGATCTTGAGGTCTGTCCATTGACAGGTGATTGACAAGGCATAGTCGCGTAATAGAAAGTGGTTCAGGTTTATAGGCTTAACAAGGTGCCACACATCAGCTGAGCAAGGGATTCACTGAATGCTCTTAGCCCTTCCTGACTGCAAAGAGAAACATATTAACTTGTACCACACTTTAGTTTCCTAATGGGGTCTACAGTCTTCACACTGGAAAATGGCATCTTTCTCCCCTTTCATTACACCACGCAAAACTCAAATGTAGCTTTCCATTTAGGTGATTGCTGAGGAATTGTCTGGCAATGACGACTACGTTGAACTTTCATTCAGTGCGCGGAAATTGGATGACAAGGTAAGCTGCTTGATATTAACCTTACTGAAAGATATAAGAATGCCTGCAAATATAATTTGATGAGATTTTCCTGACAGATATTTTTTGCCTTATATTATTAAACAGAGATTTCAGATGAATGTTCACAATGAGGCTTTCCTCAAGTTGCAAAGTAATTAAAAAAAACCCTCAAGGGAATCTAATTAAAACCAAGACAATTTAATTACGCTATAAGGAAGACAATTTAATTATTTAAAATGTCACAGATCAGAAGTGCTTAGAGAAGTGAGCTTTCTATAAGTAGTCAAAGATGTTACAGTTGAAGTAAGCATCTTAAAGCTGGAAAACTTCATAACAGCTCAGCCATGATACACATTTTGTTCAACAAAATGTAGCTTGAATGTGAGAAAAAGTCTCTTGCATATTTGTTAAAAAAATTTTCCCTCTTTAATAAGAAAACTCTCCACTGACTCAAACACTGCTCTTTATTATAAGGACTACTTCTTTCTGAAAATACCCACTGTTGTTCAGCAATACACATATAATACCACCTCAAGCAATACACAGCCCAAGAAATCCAGATGACTGTTTGTAAGGCACACTCTCTGTTATTTCAGTGTAATAGAAGACACATAATTATTTGAGGTAATCTGGGGAATATCTTTGTAATTAGTAGATGTCATAAGACTATGACCCTCTTTAGATAATAGGGCTTTACATATAATTGAAGATCAGATAGTTATAAATGTACTCGATCACAATATCTACCATTACTATATAGTCCCTTCCTTTATATAAAGCTGCTTCTAATTAGAACTATATAGTAACACTATACAAAAGTTTATGATTCTAATGCTCTAAGCATGTGCTTGTAAACATTTGACATGTGAGTAGTTTAAAATCAAATTAGTGAGAGTACTTTTGGATACATACATCAGATTTCAAAATCAGGCCGTAACTGATGAATAGTATTTTTAGTTGAAGCTGCCAGGAAAAGTCAGACAAGCAGAAAGTACCCAGAAAGATTAATGGTACCAGAATTTATTTAGAACATACAGGTAAATAACATTACTGTGCTCAGGATCATTAACAATCATAAATGATCAGGACCTTAATTTGCTTCTCATCTGAAAGATGAATTACCTCTTCCTTCAGAGTTGCTGGAGTCTTAGTGTTTCTGAATCACATAATTTATCTAGGTGTCAAAATGTAGATTTAACAATCTGTCTTTCGACAGACATCTTTAGGCCTGATTTCCAAAGTTGTACACAAGTTTCTTCCTGTTCCACATGCTGTCACATCTAGAAAAAGGAAAGGAAATGTACAACATAGTAAGACTTCACTTGGTCATTCCTTTTCCACAAATGTAAAATGTAATCTGGTGTGGATATTATGATTGCGTATGGCTCTTGTTGGTATAAATTAAAAGGATACTGCCAGAGTGTGCTTCTGAGCCAGATCAATGTTGTCTGGGCAATAGCTTTAGAGAGTGGTTGAAACCCTTTATGGAGATAAATTAAGGAGGATCATTCTGAAATAGTGCAAGAACATTGTCGTTCTTACCATTTTAACATGTCCGGTCAAGGTGGGCTTCATCTAATAAAAAGTTCCTGGATGGTGCAGTGTGCAACTCGGGCAATGACTCATCGTATATTATCTGAATCAAAACTCCTGTCTTCAGCTAATGAAAATCACTATTACAGTTGAAAGAAGTCTTTCCATTTCCTCCAGCTGGAGATGGAGCTCTAAACCTAGCTGAACGTTGGCTTATCTCGTTTATAGGAAAAGGCTAGGGCTTTTGGTATGGCTTATAATGAACTTTGACGTCAGTAGATGCAAGGCACTATTAGTAATTATTGATATTAAGGTTTGAAATTACTTAAATTGTATAGTTCAGCCATTGGTGAAAAAGCATGAGTGCCCTGATGTCACATAAAGGTCCAAAAAAACCATCAGAGAATTGAGAAGAGCCCATCTTGTGAAATCCTAAGCATGGTTTTGCATGCCTCTCCCTAGTCAGAGGAGTGAAGACCTGAGTAGACATGTAACATCAGAGAAGCAGACTGAGGGCTGGAACTGGCCTGGGATTCTCCTGAAAGACAGAGGAAGCCTGTGGGAGCAATCGTTCACACTCTGCTGCACAGGGTCACTTTTGTAACCCCAGGCATTCCTGCACTGGTAGCTGTGGGGGTGGCAGAAGACAAGTTGAATCCAAATGTCTCACAACTTGGGGATAAAGGAAGGGGTGGAGGGAGGTTCTGGATGTGCTTTAAGGATAAAAAAAATAAAATTCTTTCCATCCATTACCGTCAGTGGTATCTTGAATGGACAACAATTTTCTTCCTCCACTCTTTAAAGGAAAATTCCTTGAAAGAGGATCCAGATTGTGGTCCTTAAATGTATGAGTTTCCTCCACTAAGGAAAAAGGTGTGAACAACACATTTTTGGCAGATTAAACAAAATTTGTTGGTCTAATTTAACAGGCAGTATATGTTTGTTGGGTTTTTTTACTCCCCCCACATAAAACTGCAAGAGTTTTAGAGACACCATAAAACAAGTAAAGCCTACTCAATTTTTCCTGGAGCGGTGGCTGAAACATTCAGTAAAAAATTATAGAAGTCATAGGTATGAAAACTTCCTTTAGTTAATTGACTTTGCAGGGATAAAGGTTATATTTTTTATTGCAGTGCTTGTTGGGAAGGTATAACTGCACTTTCATGTTTTATTGAAGCCCAGTCCGCTCAGATGGCACATCTTTGTTCCAAGAGATCCACTGAGAACACTTCACAGTGGAACAATAACTTTTGGAAAGGTTCTATTGCATTAATAGCTGTGTCACAATTACCATAACAAGCAGTTACGTTTTTATGATAGCTATAATAAATTACGAGCACTGAGGCAGGCAAACTGCTTTTCCTGTTCAGAGAGAGGCAGTTATCATTGCTTGGGAAAGATTTTCCAGCAAATGTCTGCAAAATATAAGCTAATATTGCTTTTTTATATATTTCCCTGGTACTAAACTACTAAAAAAAAAAAAAAAAATCCTTAGATGCCCTGTCTTGCTGCTGAAGAATTTTCAAAATTATTAGTGTCTTTTGGCTACTTCAGCCCTTTTCTGAGGGTCCTGTGACTTGACCCCCAAACCTGAACTTTAAGAAGTGTCATGCTCTGAAAATTAATGTACTAAAAGACATGTCAAACTAGGTGCTCAGAAACAAAGGTAATTAATTTTTAAAAGTTTAAGCCATGTACTTGTGTTATTACTGTGTAACCGCTGCACATACTGAAAGAACAGTGTGCATTATACCACTAGCAAATGCATTACATTAATCATTTAAACATTATTAAAATATCAAAACATTAAAACTTTATTGCTGCTATTCTTTCAGAGGATGTTCTTGTGAGATAATGTGAAGCTGTTAGATTCAGCATAACAAGCTTTGAAAACGTTAATAGCTATGACATAAAATCTTTCTTCAGAATATCATTTTTGAGTTGTTACGAAGCATCTTCAAAATTGAAGGATTTTTTGTTTGTACCTTCATTCTGAAAGGAATTAGGCTTTGTTTTGGCGTTGAAGGGGGGGGCGATATAAGCTATAACCCAGCATTAAAATCTTTCCTTTTAGGTGGTATTGCCTTGGTAGTTAAAAACCAATGTTAAAAATTAATTCCCTTGTGCTGATGTGCTGTTTCAGCTTTCATAATACTCAGCTGGCAATGGTACTATATTTTGAGTCTTACACAAAATCCTGGTTTCTCTTCTGAATTTTTCTGCATTCCAGGGTGCATTCTTTGGATGTATCATCTTGAGGTGTCTTCTTTCAGATAACGTTTCTTATCAAACTTGCATTTGATAAAGAATCTGTTAACATTAAGCTTTTACTCAGCTTCAGTCAGTGTACTTATGTGTGAGAAGAGGCAGCTCAATCTTTTTTAACCCTACGCACTCTAGATTTTGGTGTCGCTATGATTAAACCAGCACCCTCACTCTCTGCTTGTTCTCTTTGCTACGCAGTAGTAATCTGCCAGAATTTGATCACCAAAGCCCCCTATATACTAGCAGTTTCAAGTGCTGAATGGAGTCCAGATAGTAAATCTACATCAGGGCCTTGAAGCAAACCTTAAGAGTTACAGACTTTGTTGGGTTTTGTGCTGGTTCTACACACTCTTACATTAAATGTCCTGTAACCATGTAATTGGAATAAATAGGCAAACATACGGCCTAAACAGCATTGTTGTTCAGAGCTCCACGTGTTAAGATTTAACAAATACATATGCACATGCTTTGCATCAGTTTCTAAACATACCATTACCTTTTCTCTAGTAGGAAAAGAAACAGATCATTCACAGAACAGCACTCTGAACACAACACTGATAGATGTCATCTTTAGGGCATGGAAAAGACTTCAGGTTGCTTGAGCCTTGCCAAAGGCTTCGTGGTCCCTAGGGACTCACTTCCTTCTCCAGACGTTCAAATTCAGGTGTCCCTTTTCAAAGCCCTGATTTCTTCGCTTGTTTTGCAGTTGTGGAATTGTAAAAATGCCCTAAAGACAAATTTGACCAAAACTTAGCATGGTATCCAAAGCTGTTCCCATCCCAACAGCTATCCAGCTAGTCAAAAATAAGTATGGTGGGCATTTGGTGAGGAGAAAATTGTAGAACTATGCATATTACAGTCATTTTTGCACTAATGCTTTTACAGAAGCACTGGGAGAGCAAATAGAATTCCTCGCTTCCCCAAATTGATGTGGAGGTCTGTGGTTTTGGATATGGCCTACAGAGAAGAATAATGTTCATATGCATAAAGTTAATCATGTGGCTCTTTTGAAGAAGAAAATGAAGAAGGGAGTTGAAACTACAGAAAATGGGCTGAGTCCATTTGAATCCTGCTCTTGCGGCATTGCACAGTTAGAAATTTGCATTAGCCAGCTTTCCCCCTCCAGCTGTGGAGGGCTAACACCCAGCTACTCTTCCGCTCCCCAGCCAGCATGTCCAGAAGAAATGAGATGTTGTTGAAACTAAAAAGGCTGCGGCCAGACTGCAGCACTGCTATAGAAAGCAACTTAATTTACATTTGTGTAAGAACACTCAGGGTTGTTAGCTGAGTGCAAGACTAGGGGAAGGTGTTCTGCGGTGCAGTGAGTATGTGAACCTCAATGTCTGTCACAGATTTGCTTGTACTTAGAGATATCAAGTAATTTTCTGCATTCCCCTGCTCTGTTTGTCATCTTAACATGGGCCATGTTATCACATCCTAAAGAGGACTTGCTTCTCTAACCTTCTCTAATCCATCTTGCCAGTACTTGTGTTAGCTGGTAGCAGCACAATGTCTTGGCCGATCAGTTCTGAGAGGGTGGGTGATTAGTCTGAAATTCAGCCCCACTGTAGAATATACTTCAAAGGGCTTTGCATGATAAAACTGATGTCAAAAGACCAGACAGGTATGGAGGCAGAACAAAACAAGCTAGGTGGATGAAGGAGCTAAAGCTCAGGAATCTGGACTGGGTGTAAGAAGGGAAAAGGCTGTAAAATGACATTTTACAGTTCTGCCTGACACGATTGAATAGTCAAACTGAGAACAGCAGCAGTGCCATGGAAGTCCCTGTGGAACAAGGACAAGAATGAAATATTGTTGAGAGACACCAAGAGGTCTCACTAAAACCACGCTGGCTTTCCTTTTTCATTAGTAGTCAGGGAAGCACCAGTGTGCTGTGCCTCAAAAGCTCAAAGAAAAAGAAGTCTCAAGAGTAACCTGTCTTATATTTTATTTTAGGATTTCTTCAGCAAATCTGATCCTTTTCTGGAGATTTTCCGGATGAATGATGATGCAACCCAACAACTTGTTCACAGAACTGAGGTAAGAAATTTACTGTCCAAGGACACAGGTGGGCTGTCAGGAGGAATAGTTTGTGCTTCCCATGTCACAGAGGGTATTGCAAGCACCCACATTTAAAAACACTTCTATCTCTTGTGTAATTATTGACTAATGGGTATCAGGTCTTGACTTACGCACATGAGAGTAAGGGAAGATGGTACTGAAGCCAAAGATCCAAATTTAATTAAACTGGCAGATATTCTTTTTGAAGGTCAGGAGTTATACATACATATACATATTTAGCCCAAACCATGCTACAGCCAGTATCATATTTTCCCATTAATGCTACATTGCATCTTCTCCACCTCCTCCCAGGTTGCTGGTGCTAAAGAGATTTGTAGTCTGGGTGCTTTACATTTGTTTCCTATGTCACAGTGTCATTACTGCTTCCATGGTAATGACTGGCACTGTCTTAAAAAGTAGCATTTAGGTGTACAGGGTTGAGCTGTGGCAGGTGTACAAGTTATGAGCCTGTCTGTTATGGATCCCATAAAATCTTCCTGGCAAGACAGACCATGTGTCTGTAAATTGATGCTGCCCATCCCCATTGCCCTGTCCTGCACCTCTTCCGTGGCTTCCAGTTCAGGGATGTTTTCCACAACCTTTCCCTTGTGAGTTACGCCCCCACTGAGGCATAGCAGTGCTGGGGCAATCTCTGTAGCATGATCTGTGTACGGGTCCATTTCCTACCTGGGCTCCTTTTTGGGGCTTTCCAGAGGAGGAGTGTTGCAAACTGCAGGTTGCTCAAGGGCACATATCCCATGCATGTTGTTCTGCAAACCTCCAGCTGAGCTCTGCTTTCTTCTCTTTCTGGTGAATGTACTGTACTGAAAATTGTGGCTCTTTTTAGCATTCTGTTTGGAGATGTGCAAATGTTAAGGGTTCCCTTCCTTTCTTTTCACTCACAGGTTGTGATGAATAACTTAAATCCAGCCTGGAAGACCTTTAAAGTGTCTGTAAATTCTCTGTGCAGTGGAGACCAGGACCGCAGGCTAAAGGTCAGAAGTCATTCCTACTTTTTGAATAGTTTTACTCATAGAAAACAAAACTTTGTCTCCCTTTTTCAATTGAAGATTGCTGCTCTGCACTGCCCTCTTCTTTGATGGAAAAGATGATCACACAGCTGCTTCATGATTACCACAATCAAATTAAGGATGCAGAGAAGTGGTAATCCACTGTAATCAGTAGATTATGCTCTATACTTCTTACAGTAACCTCAAAAAATGATGGGGCTGTTTTTGCCAATCAGTTGGGTAATTTGAACCCAGCATCATTTAACTGGTGGAAGTATACTCAAGGGAAGTGGCAGCCCTGTCACCATTTTAACTCCTATTTCCTCACTTTTATGTCTGGGACCCTCTGTAAAAGAAACACTGAATTATGAAATCTGTTATTATATTTGAAGAATAGGGTGGCCACAAAAAGACATGTGCCATAGTAATGACAGTGTTACAAGTCAGCAGAAAGACTGATGGTTGGGAACTTGGGAGCTTTGTGTAGAAACATGCATCTTCTTGTGGCTAACTTGGGTTAAATCAAGGCTGAATCCAATTGTTCATATCTTCTAATCAGGTTTAAGGTTAATACTAAATTAAAAAATATTAAACGAAGAGCACCATCCCCAGTGTCTATTCAACCTCTCAGACCTGATGAAAGGACATTGGACCCAAAAGTATGTCTTTTTTTTTTTTCTTACCATACCAAATTGTCTAATAAATTTTTTTCCTCGTCTCTGCAAACCTTTCTTCTTTCATCATTATAGCCGTACAGCCCTGCAGAAGCAGTATTGTCATTTTTCATTCATTACATACTGCAGGATGTGCTGTGCAGATAGAAAAAATAAAATGCCTGGTGTCTACATGTTACCATGCATGCCACAAGTGGATGGAGAAGGTAAAAAGGAGTCTTGTGACTGCTTGGATTTATACTGGTCATGCTGATTGTGATTTATAACTTCACAAAAGCAGCACTGTATTATGGAACAGTGGTACCAACATGGTTTTTGTATGTACACGTTCGTGTGGTATTGGGGATGCACAAGGAAGACACAGGTATGAATGGTTATCTTTATGTATTGTTTGTGTCCCTTGTGGCAGTGTTGGGCAAACAAGGTGAGTCCAAGGACAAAAGAAGTACCACAAGATTGAGGAAGTTTGAGAAAACAATGAGAGATGTAGCAAGGAAAAGTGAAGGATGAAGTAGATGGAGCACAGGATACTTAGGAGGCCAAACCAACGTGTTTGTGACAGGTGCATCTGAGATGTTGGAAGGAAGGTCAGCACTTCAGGTGCTACAGGGAAGCAGTTGTGAAAGATCTTTCCATCTACCCCTTAGTTGGTAAATGGTCAAACCAGTTGTGTTTGGCATGTCCAATGGGATTGAAACAGAGTTGTAGCAAGTAAAATAGAGAATGAGATGTAGGGAAAGAACAGCCTCCATTTTAAACTGCAAGCAAATTTAACAGTATTGGCTAAAGAGGATTTCTAATGCAAATAAAGAAATGTAGAGGAGTTATTTACTGTAGCATGTGTAGGATGACAGTAATGTGAAGTGTCAGGATAATGACTGTTATCTTGGGAGGCTGCAATTTTATAAATTTCCTGGGTAGATTAAATATCTATAAGTTAGTTGCCTGAAACACAGAAGACAAGCAAATTACTCTGTGTTGTATAAGCAATATAGATCTCCAGGAGAGGAAAAGAAAAAAAAAAAGAGCAGCTCCCCTTCAGAGGTAGTAACATGACTGACTCAAAGGACAGTCAAGGACAAGGAGCACTGCAATGGCTGGGGCCTCCATTGGTGCCTCTGACACCTGGGCTGCTACTTCATGACAAAAGGGAAGCGCTGGAAAAAGCACAGAAGGTGCTTGTTTGGACAATGAGCTCACATCACAGCTCAGGCAGAGGTGGGAGTTGAGGTTTTGCTTTTGAATGTGGTGAGCTATGAAAGGCTTGGAAAGGGTACTAGAGAAGGGCAAGCCACTGGTAGGACATACAGACAGAGGTAACATGGTTAAGGCAGGTGGGAGTACTGTAGCTGCTGCAGCATTCCCCAAAGGTGAAAAGGAGCAGAACTGAAGGGGGCAATGCTAGAGAACATGGCGCACTCAAAATGTGAGATGCTGAGAGGCTGAAGAAGAGATGTAATGTGACAGATTATCTGTGTTTTGCAGCCTCTCTGAAGGTGCATCTTACACAATCAGATGCAGAAGGTTGCAGCCTGCCTCTTCCTTGGCACAGGGTCCCAGATCACCTAGTCCAGCTTATATCTGACAGTCACTTAGGGCAATCAGTTGTGCTTGCCCTTATAGGATCTGCTTCCTGAGGTAGCTTAAATTGAAATGGGTAACATCCCATAGTAATGCGACTATATAGGTTTGAGACAAGAGATGCATCAGATTTCTGCTGCTCAGATGAAAAGCAGAACTAGCACAGCACTGCCTTCACCACATTGTGTATATGTGGCCTTTAAATCACTTAGATGAGAAAACCTAGGAAGAGATGCAAACAAAATGTGATGCCTAGAATGTCAGAGTAAGTGGCAAGTCTGTAAGGGTAGAGGAATGTGGTTCTGGAGGGAGAAATATGCTTTCATCTTTTTGAAATTGAGGTGAGAAGGTATGAGAAATGCTGAGATTTCAGCTTGGGCAGAAGAAGATGGGTCTGGGAATAAAGGGGGTCTTTGAGCTATGAGCAGAGAGGCAGTAGTCGAATTTGTTTGCAGATGATACTGCCAAAAGAGAGGATGAAGAAGTGAAGAGGAACAAGAATAGTGCTTTAGGACTGCCTATAGAGAAGGTGAGGGGAGAGTCAGTGAAGGACTGGGTGAAGAAGAGAACCAGGGCAAGATGGATCTTATGAACCTATTGACAATTTTCAAAACAGTCTTGAGTCTGTGGGATTTTTTATTTCTTTTTTTGGAGAATACGTGTTTTTATTTGTGTATGCAAGTGTTTGCAGGCCCTGATTTAGATATCTGAGTATTTGCCTGAGGCTGCAGTTCAGACATTTGCAGAAAAGCTAAAAGTAGTAAGATTTGCACCAGATCATTCATGAGTGCAGAAATATTTTAAAATTAATTGTGGCTGTAAAATAAGAAAAAAGCTTGAAGCTTCTTTAAAATTCAGGCCCTTTATACCTTTTGGTGGGTGTAAGATAAGGCTGCTATGGTAGAGCAGCCCCCAAAATCACTTGTGTTTGACAGATAGCATATAGTACTTGTCAGATGACTATTCTGTTTGCTTTCTATATGGACTATAACTTAGGAATTTGATGGCAACAAGGACAGAAGAGTGGAAATTATAAGAATTAGAGAAGTGTCTGTGACGGGTGTAGCACTGTATGAATGTTTATACTTTGATTTACATTGACTAAGCATTCCAGTCTTCACCCTACCATATTTTGGAACATTTGATTTCAGTTGCTTTGTTTCACTTCATAAAGTATATAGCAATATGTTACTGTTAAGTTGGAAGAATTCCCTGTGCCATATTTAACGTGGGGAGATTTAGTGTATTCCAGATGCCTTGCTGAGCATCAGCTTCTCGCCAGGATTGCTTGATCACTGTGAACAGTAATTGCATAAGGCTGGGTAGTTTTGTACCTGTACCTGCTGTTTCTTTTTTACATACTCTGGAAGGCATAATCTAAGTTCAGGCTTTAAGAGGCACCAGAAATGCTTGGAGGGAAATGTCAGCTTGTGGAAATTCTGCAAATGGAGGGAGACTTCTTAACAACCGCAGACACATGGCAACCGTCACTACCTTTGGCTTGCCTTTGTAGGCTATTTGGAGCTCTGAAGTCTTGGCCTTTCATCTCTGCCACTGAAATCACATGGGTACTGAGCTTAGTGGTCTGATTTGTGTTATGAGGAATGGGGATTAACATGGCAAAAATACACTAAAACAACTCAGTTTAACTTACGGAAGTTTGCTCTTTGTAAGTCTTGCATCCAAAGCAGCCTTTACACTGTCTGGGCATTTGAAACTTTCTTGTTTAAAATGTCTGTTTAGAAAAATAAGATAAGCAAGGTCACTAAAATCAAAGCAACCAATAATTAGGGTCTCCCTCAAAAGTCTTCTGCTAGCATCCTTTACAAAGTCTGTTAATTTGAATTCTTTATGGGCTTTTTAAAAAAAATCTAATTTTGCTTTATTTAGCTGTGGTGCAGACAGCAGTTATTTTTTTATTCCTCTCAGGACGCCTTGTAAAACTTTATTGCAATTATTGCTGAACTAGGTTTTTATTATGAAAAAGATGTATTAGATTTAAGAACCTACTGAGCTTTTCTTCCCAGACATTGAAACCATCTGAGAAGTCTGATCACACTTCAGTGCTGGTCATAACTTCTTTTAATGCTAAAGGTACAGACAATTTGTGTATGCGTTGAACTGAACAAAATACCTCTTTGATCCAAAAGTAGTGCATTGCTTTTCTAATATGTAAAGAGATTCAGTTCACAATGGTAATTACTGACAAATCTGAGTGAGGGATATAATCCCTCTGAGAGCAGTTTTTATCCAAGTCTGCTGTGCTGAAGGGCCCGTAAATTGTGGAACTTTGGCATTCAAGTTTGGTTTCAGCATGTGAGGTATGTTGCCGTCAAAGATTTATCTGAAATACAGGCTTGCATTGTGAGTATCTTCTGGTAGGGATCATCTACTATCCATCCATTCTAATAGTTGCAGGGTTCCCCTTTTTCTAGAGGAGTCCTGGTAATGTTCACTGAAAGATAATATCTTTTTGTTTTGGAATTAGATATCGTAATACTTGGGAAATAAACACCTAAAAAGGTGCTGTAGAGGCAGAGGCCAAACAGTACACATGGCATAGCGTAAGAATATCTTCTGCTGAGGTTGTACAGAGAACCTCACTGAAAGAAATTCTGTTCATAAGGAAAAGTAGGAAAAGAGGCAAAAAAACCTGGAAGAAAACCGTTGCTGCAGGTGAAGTAATAAGCTGCAAGGAGAGGGGGAAGTCTGTGTCATATCTGTGTAGAAAGTCCTTTCCATCTTCCACCCATATAGGGGAAATTTTCAGAAGAAGAATATCCATTAGATATTTTTTTACCTTTCAAAAATCTGTATGTTGCAACTGTATCATTGCTGTCAGTTCATTTATTGTTTCGTCCCTGCCTAACCCAGATGACAGACGATGATCCTGTTGACATTTATTCATGTGCAGTTACGAGTGGGACCCACAGCTGTGGTTACCAGGGCTATTACATACATCAGGTCATAAGGCCTCTGTGTGTATGAATGGCTCTTTGCAGCAGGAAGCCCTGAGACGTTACTGTTGCTTACCTTTGGGTAACCATGAGAAGGTTGCCTCTTCCTGCGCACTTCTAATGAGGTTAAAACCTGGTTCTGCCATTCTTCCCCATTCTCTCTTACGTCCAGTTGACTTCCTTGGCTCTGGCCATCCGATTCGTTGGAGTAGCTGTGTCTTAGCACACGAATTATATGTTTGGTTTTCTGCTGAGGGGTCTATCTGCATATGCTCGTAGGCCCCAGTATATCTATGATGCTCTAGTGCTAGTGAGATGCATTCAGGAGTTTAAAGGTCATGTGATTTTCAATTCATTTCCATACTAAGACCTTTATAAATAGCAATACATTAGCCTTTCCAATGTGAATTTTCATAGGCCGTGAATTTGCTACATTTTTGTGGTAGATCATTATTAACAAGGTCTTCCTGAGAGATCTGCGCTTTGCTTAAATTAATAATCTATGCAGTGCCTCTTCTGCCTTGTTGATACTGTTATATAATGTGATCCTTGCTTACAATATTAATAGAAGAAGCTTCACGGCCTACGAGAAAGATTTTGATGTTTTGCTGGATGGAAATAGGCAATCACTTTATTTTAATTTTATTAATTAAAAAATTAAATTTAAAAAATATTATTAATTTATTAATCTCTTCCCCAGGCTCTGTTATGGCATTTTGGGGGGTGGAAGGTTGGGTCTTCCTCAAATAGTTGTAACAATGTTTCCTTCTGATTTCTTCTAAGTGTTGAATCTTTCATGCAAAATGATGGATCATTAGGGGAAAAAAGTTTCTTAAAGGTCTGTAAGTGTATTGGCTGCTCCATTCTGAGTTAAGGAAAAGCAAATAGCAGTGGTTATACTGATATCCTCTGAGTTATTACTGCAGTGTTCTCTAGATCAATAAGCTTTCAGTGACCTTTAATACTTAACTACAGCTCTGCTTATACAGGTATATTATAAACTGTAATCCTTCAATAAGTCCTCAGTATCTCTGAAAGCCAGTGGTGAAAGTAACTGAGCAGAACCTGTGAAGAAGGCCAAGTAAAGCTTAAGAGACAAGGAATAAGTAATACATTCAGACAAATCCATTAGTGCTTTTATTCTTTCACAGTTTAGCTGTCATAGAGTGTTTGAAGCACTAATGCGGAAAGATACAGTTTATGGTCAACAGCAATAATTTGTGCAGGATTTAAAAAAGCATGTGGCACAAAGGGCAATTCAAGCAGTGTCAAATGATGATTATTAGAAAAGCATGAACTGAAGGATTTCACACTGTTCCATAAGAGAAGACTCATTTGTTGTTGCTGTTTTCTTTGGGCTTTTAATTCCATATAGGAAGAGACTGGCACCAAGAACCAGTTACAACGCAGGCTAGACTTGCTGTTTGTTTACTTGATTGGGTGATTTCAGCCATACCTGATTAACTACGCAGTTCTACATTTTCCCCGTCAGTTTACTCACAAAATAAATGCCAGCGGAGCCCATCATTCCCTGCTTGCTTACCCTGATGTTGCTGAAGAGGTATTTGCATATGGAGTCCTTCTTGTGGAAAGTCTTCAACAACAAGAAAGGGGGACTCAACCTTTACATGTCTTTAATATGAATCAAAAAATGCCTTCAAATGACTTTTTCAGTAAGTCATTTCTTTTTCATTAGGTCAGGACATTTTCCTGGAATCTTTAGAATAGTTGCCTCATTCTTGGAGGGTGCAGATCTTTCTTTATAATCTGAATAGTATTTATTTGTCATTTTAAGGATGTTATCGTGTTCTGAATTTCCAGAGAAGTTCTTGTAAAACTAACTGTGCAGCTGATAATTTTAGATAGTAAAAAGTTCCTTCTTGGTGGTCAAAAGAAACACAAAAAAATTAGGCTTAAATATTGGGATGTGGTGTATATTTAATAAGCTAATAGAAATATTTGTGTAAGTGCGTACTGCTTAACCAGAGTAGGACTTTTAAAACAGTCTTCTGAGAGGATGATACATTATTTTGAGGATTATTATAAAATTAAAGTAAATACACTGTAAAAGCCAATTTCTGAGACCTCCTTGCATAAATGCCATTGGACCTACTTTTCCAGTAAATGATTCATTAGAATACTACAATACTTAAATGTTTCTCTTTCTTTCTCTCTCATATTCCCCTTGTTGTCTCTATGTGCCTGTGGTTGCAGGCACTACACTGATTATTAAAAACTCAAGTGGCCTACTTCATAAGGTCTACAGCGATTGTGAGGAATTTGCTGCAACTACTCACCCTGTTTCGTCAGTTTGGGTTAATCTATAATTTAGCAATCGGTTTATAATATGAGTGCCTCCTGAATTCATTAATTGCAGCAGTGTGTTTGGAACCCTGATTTATCTGAGCATGTCAAGGACTGATACGATCAATCTTCATAAACTCTGTGCAGGTGGGGTGCAAGATTTAAGATCATCCTTAAAACAAAACTGATTAACTCCTGGTGTGTGTGATCTCAGCTCACAGATTCCTTTTTTTCTCTACTTTCCTTGGCTGTACTCTTGATAAAGCAGTTGAAGATGCCGGGGAAGAAAATACCAGATTGCAGTGAAGATTTAGGAGAGAGAAATAGACTCAAGAAATGAGCTTGATCCCAGTTTTGTTAGAGTCAAGGGAACTCATTCTGATGACTTTAATAGGCACTAGTTTCTTCTCCATTATTGTAACTGCTGGATATATAGAAAATTAATTGTCAGATTAATTAATCTAGATTTGGTTTAATTGATGTTTGTGAAGTGCTTTGAAGATGAAAGAGCTATCTAAATGACAAGTATTGTCACAACAATTGGGGGTGCAAGTGGATTTCACAAGGGAGAGATCATCTGATATACAGTGGTTAAAAATAAAAGAGCTGATATTCACATCTCCAAGGACTTGGGCTGCTGATAAAGATGGTGGTAGAAGGCTGAAGAGCTGGTACATATGAATAAAATGGGCAGGGTACCGAGAGACAGGAGTCTTCCTCTCATTCATTGGCTGACTCTGACAGACCGAATTTCAGAGTTCACCCGGTAAAAGGAGATTTTTACTTCCCGTTCCTTACTAGAGCCCCCGGTTCCGTGAGCCCTGGGCCAGAAGTGAAGAAACTTCCCCCTGACATTGCAAGGAGCATTTATTGTGTGAAACAAGGGCAAAGAGAGGACAACAAACAAACAAAAATGTTGTGTGTCAATTTGTTTGTCTGGATTAGGGGATCCAAGGAGTGTTTTCTTTGTTTCTCTTTCGCAAATAAGAGAGGATTGCCTCCAAATAATTTGTACATTGCATTTATTGTGAGCTTTCTTCCAGTCACTTACTGCCTCTGTGGTTCCATCCCAAGACAAATAAATACAGCCTTCCGCAGCTTTGCTATGCAAGTCATCAGTATGAGAAATGTTTTGAAGGGCTCTCTCTCGCCTCTCTTGAGCTGTCTTTGAAAGTGAGTTTTAATGCCCTGAAATGAAACAGAGGTTCCTATAAGTGCTGCTGACTATAATCCAAATCAGAGGTGTCTGGTTCCTTCACAGGGCAATAGCTGATAAAGTACTAAATCCCATCCCTGGGACCATTTAAAATGAGACAAAGCAAAGCCCTGGTAATGAGGATCAGTTCCACGCTGGAGGGTGGGGCATAGGGGATGCTGATGAGTCAAATGACCTCTACATTCTTCCCAATTTTCAGATCACTGTGTTGATGATGCACCGAACACCCTACAGACCCCAGTATTAGTTGCAGAGCTGCTTACTGTAAATGTTTAGAAACGAGTGCTACCATTTTGAATTAAAAGAATAAAATGAAGCTCTGCTTTCACTAAGATCAGGATTAAGGCTTAGCTGTAACCTTGTAAAGCAGCTGAATGCTGTAGTGAGAGAATTTTGAAGTGTTACATACCTTAAAGAAAATCCATCAGTCTCATACCTTTGTGTCTACAGGACATTTTGCTGTGTGACTTACCATAACTCATGATATTAAAAATGAGAGAAAATGAAAGTGTAACCAGTTTTTTATATTATTTTTCATTTCTCTCAGTTGAGACTGGAATGAATAGTGAAGGCAATTTCCAGACAATCTCATTTCAGGCTCTCATAAAGTAGCAAAGCCTTACACTGGCTGACATATAACCAACTTATAAAGACCCTTGGTTTCTTTTCAGATATCTTTTTTACGGTGTAAATTGAAAATTACACACTCACGGAAATTCTTCTCTTGTTGTTAAATCTTGTAATAAATGTATTCTTTGCTATGAACGATATATTTTTGCTACTTAAATAGAAAGCTTACCTTAAAATTCTACTCATAAATCATATCTTTATAGTTTATTCGCTAACATACTGCCACGCAAAAATGGTTACACATTGCAGATAATAAAATATGTGTATTTTAAATGGTAGTATTCTCAGGGAACATGAAGTCAAATTTAAGGCAAAATAATATTTTTTTTTATTACAGTAAGTATCTTCAGGGACCTAATTATAAATTAATGTTTGTGATACTCTAGGTGGCATTAGGGCGGAAATAGCTATTAAGTGTGTCTAAACTTTAATATTTTAGAAGATGTCTCAGTACATAGGGGTCACTTGAAAAGTGTGAACTTTATCTCACACTGGAAATATGTATTTAGCCCTTCCATACACAGTGATCTCACCTACCACACATTCAGTTAAAATAATTTAGATCTGCATTTTCCATTTGCCAAAACCATGTTTGCTCCCAGCTAGATGACATACATGTTTTGTAATGTGTACATACATGTATGTATGTACATACTTAACGTACTTAACATACTTAACATACTTAACATCCCAGTCCCCCTGCACTTCGGCCACAACAACCCCATGCAGCGCTACAGGCTTGGGGAAGAGTGGCTGGAAAGCTGCCCAGCAGAGAAGGACCTGGGGGTGTTGGTTGACAGCCGGCTGAACATGAGCCGGCAGTGTGCCCAGGCGGCCAAGAAGGCCAATGGCATCCTGGCCTGTATCAGAAATAGTGTGGCCAGTAGGAGTAGGGAAGTGATCGTGCCCCTGTACTCGGCCCTGGTGAGGCCGCACCTCGAATACTGTGTTCAGTTTTGGGCCCCTCACTACAAGAAGGACGTTGAGGTGCTGGAGCGTGTCCAGAGAAGGGCAACGAGGCTGGTGAGGGGTCTGGAGAACAAGTCTTATGTGGAGCGGCTGAGGGAACTGGGACTGTTTAGCCTGGAGAAAAGGAGGCTGAGGGGAGACCTCATCGCTCTCTACAACTACCTGAAAGGAGGTTGTAGCGAGGTGGGTGTTGGTCTTTTCTCCGAAGTAACAAGCGATAGGACGAGAGGAAATGGCCTCAAGTTGCGGCAGGGGAGGTTTAGATTGGATGTAAGGAAAAATTTCTTTACTGAAAGAGTGGTGAAACATTGGAACAGGCTGCCCAGGGAAGTGGTGGAGTCCCCATCCCTGGAGGTTTTTAAAAGACGTGTAGATGAGGCGCTTAGGGACATGGTTTAGTGGGCATGGTGGTGTTGGGTTGACGGTTGGACTCGATGATCTTAGAGGTCTTTTCCAACCTCAATGATTCTATGATTCTATGATTCTATGTATATAATGTATATGCACCTTACATAATGAATGGAGCTGTGTTTTGTAATAAAAATGTTTTACCTGCCTTACTAAATCTAAATTAAGCATGTTTATCGTATATGTTGGATCTCCAAATGATTTTGAAAATGCTTGATAGCTATGCTCTACAGGACTCCCCAGAAAAAGCATTTAGCCCTCCTTGTGGTAATACTAGAAGAGACCAAGGCTCTTGGGATCAGAGACTTAAGTGTGTTTGTGGATAGTTGTTCTGTTTGTGTGTTACAGCTGCTAAAACATGCCAGGGAAGTTTTACCATAGGGTTGGCTACCACTAGCTCTGAGCTTGGGGCAGGATTTGGTGTTAGAATAAAACTTGTTTGCAACACCTTCATCCCAGTCCCCCTCAGTCAATGAGAAATCAAGACTTGCTTGTTCACGAGGGACAGTGGAGTTATTTTAATGGTCCGCTCACCAAGCGCAAAGCCGCCAGTGTATTTTCAGGAAGACTGGGAGGAAGGTATTCGCTTGTCCCCCTCTGCTCTGAGCTGCCAGTAGGGCAGCCCTGGCTGTTATTCTCTTCAGGGCTCCTCACTGACTCCAGCCAGCTGCAGTGCAGCAACCCTTTCCCCCTTTTGTGTGGCTATTTCCACCATACTATTCATAGAAGTCTTGCTCAACAGAATTGTTCAAAGTGGCTGCTAGCTTAGTGTATCCAGTTTGTTGCTGCCTCTGAACACCTCCAAGGATGTGCAAGCTGCTTTGGGGGCAAGACTTCTCTGTGACCGTGGAGCTGATTCATGTCCTGAGCATGACAGCCGTTGTGTCTGCTTTGCCTGAGATGATTAACAAAGGGATAGTGTTTCCTATCACAAACATACTAATCCTTCCCCTTCTGAAAAGTGCATGGATTGTCCATACATCCTTAAGTGAAAGAGAAAGCGAGTAACGTTAGAAATAATTTCTCAATATTACCAGTATTACAGACTGTTGAGTCTTCTAGTCTGCTTTCAGAAGAGATCATAAAAAAGGCTATGGCTGGCCTGCCCCCTACACTCTAAATTGCCTTGATCTAAAGTTACAACATATGAACAGCAACAGCATCAGCAGTTGATCTCTTAGACAACTCTTTAGATATCAACTGCCTAAGGTTTGTTCAGATCTACTAATCATGTTACGTTGTTGACCATCGTAACGTTGACTACTAGCTTAGAGTTCCTATTGAGTCTCCTCATTTATTTTATTTCTGAGAAATTCCAGGATTTACTGATAGCAGTTTCTTTTCTATACTAGGAAATCTCCTCATGGGATGCCAGCAAGATCTGTTTAGTCTCACACACTTTTCCACGCTCTTGCCAATACTTAACAAGTGTTCAGCAGTAGAAAGGAATATTGGACAGACAAGGACTTTGTGATACCTCTTAAACAATGACAACAACAGCAGGACAAGTTCTGTCATTCATACCCATCTCTTGAATTAATAACACACCATTTTACAGAACAGCATCTCAGAGATCTGAATAGTATCATTTGCAGTTTTAACGTAAATGAAGTATATATACGACCTTGAATTCACATCAGACCTCCTAAGTAACTGCAGGAGTCAAGATACTAGACCATTGTATTGGATCCCCAAAGAGGATAAATGCTGGGTCCATTCATACACTTGTGCAGAATGCAGTTAAATGTGTATTAAGTAATATAGTTTCTGTTGACAACTTTTCCTGAAATAAAAGAAAAGAAACAAAGGATGGGAAGAAATGGAGGAAGTTATCAAAAAGGTTTCTGGTTATCTCTGCTGGGACCAGATATTGTTTAAGATAGTCATAAATGACGTAAAGAAAGGGAAAAACAGGGTAACAAAATTTGTAAGTGACTAAATAATATGGGATTGTTTTGACTTCAAAATGTCACAAAAGGATCTTAATGTTAATGATTGGCACTAAGATACAAAGGAAGTCAACAAAAATGATCATAGGAAGGCTTCCTTCTGCGAAGAGACTAAATTCAGACTGGAAAGAAAGATAATCTTGTAGAGGTAGCTCTGAAGTCATGAATGACTTGGGGGAAATGACAAGGGAATGGTTTGATTATTTGTCCTCAGGGTACATGAACTTGAAAATCACCATGACCAGGCACAATGCTTAAAACAAAAGGAAGTTCTATTTCCATACAACACAGTTCAGTGGTGGGATATGTTGTCAAAGGATGTTGGGAGGCCAAAAACTGTAAATATGCTAAAAATGGGACTAGACAAATTCATGAATGGTTATTGCATTGGCTGCCTATTAACAGCATATATCAGATGCTCTCTCCAGCTTTAGGAAAGTGTAAAGTTGTTGACTGCCAGTAACTGGGAGAATATGGTGAAGTAAAGATGAATGTACCTTTCCTCGTCTTATATAGTCTTTCTCTAAGTATTCACTAGCATGTGACAGAAAGATGATACTGATACCATGTACTTTTAATATTTTCTTATGGTGAATGCTTGTAGCTTTCAAGGTGAAATTTAAGTGTTGATTTTCATCTCAAAAAGCTCTAAATGGTTAGGGTTTCATTGTTTGAAAAATTGTGCGTATTCACAGCAAGGGTATGCACATACTGCTAGTGGGTCATGGTGCAAGGTTTCTTCTCCTCCAGTACAACTTCATGAAAAGGTGAAAGGTAAATGGATTATTTAGAGCTGAAGTGTGTCTAGTTTGCTGTGTTTACATTTTATCTATGTTTACATAGATAAGCCAGGCTAGTCCTTTGCTATTCTGTGCCAGCTGCAGTAGAGCATAGGGAATTCTGTGTATGCCTTCAAATACTCATCCTGACCCTGGTTACACATGCACAGCCCTCTGCTGTGTTTCTTTCTTGTATATACTAGCTTATACATTTTTTAGAAAAATACTACCCTTCAACAGAATCCCTGTTTGATATCAGCTATTTCTGTTTTTTAATGAATCCATTTCTAGTTGCAAGCAAACCATCTGAAAATCTGATGACTAGGTGTCTGGAAAGGCAGGCTTATTTTTATGGGCTAATTAAAAAGTAGGCTACTCACATTAGGCAGTCATGATTCTTCTCTTAGACAGACAACAGTGCTTCAGACTCTTGCTTTTCAAAATATTGAAAAAAATACTTTGTTAGAGTTGTGCCAAAAATGAGTCTTCGACTCATGACCAGGCTAAAATGTGGGAGTAAAAAATTTGCCTATTGTCAGATTTCAAGGGTATTTTCTTCATAATACAACAAGCAACCATTCATGAATAAAAGGGAACCTGGGGGGAAAAAAATATTGCTGCAGACTGATGGTAAATGTTATTAATAAATGAGTTATTTTGATCCAAGCAGTGCTGAAAGTTATCACTTAAAGTTTTGTGATACTGTCACTAAGAAAGAAAGATAGCAGGACACAACCAGATTATCTGACAGAGGTTCCTGTGGGGAAGGTGTCTCCTTCCTCCCTAGGTGCCCACTCCCCAAGCAGTCTGAGCTGTCTGGGAAGAGTCAGGATCTGGCCATGGGGGACTTCACTTTGTAGTTGTCTTGGGCATGGTAAGAAAACCTATATGCCTTCCCGCTTTCTTTTGAGTATGGGATCCCTCTGCTACAGTTCAGCCCTTCCTCCGTCCCTTGTCCCTCTCCTGGGAGTCCTGGATGACTCCGGCTCTGGCTCTTGGCAGGGGCTGGCTGAGATGGGGGAAGCAGAAGCATGGACTGGCTCTAGCCATTCCCCGTGCCAGTCTGGGTATGAGGAATTCATGCAGGTTAAAGCCTACCAGCCCTGGGGAGGGCAGAGGTGAAACAGAGTGGATGAGCCAGAGCTGGGCAGCAAAAGGTGCCACATGTGGTTAGAATTGAGGTTGTGATAGTATCAGCTCCCAGTGATACTATGGACATTTGAAACTGTCAGTCTGCTGCAATGTTATTTTATGTCTTGTCCCTGAAACTTTGTCTTCTGCTATACTGAAGCTGTGTTAAGAGCGTGAGATAATGGCATTCCTCATCAGAATGCAGTGTGTGCTTCTCCAAGCAGACTTATGAATATGTAAAACTTGCACAAAATAATTAAAAATTACTAACTCATACTTTTCATCATCTCATGCACATTTTAAAATTTAGAATTGTGATTTTAGTAGCCTAAATTTGTTTGTTCACAGCACTTGAACCCTTAATCTCCTTAAGGGCTTTAAATCCTCAACACTACATAGCTTTAAGGTGACCTGCAAAAGTAAAATACAGGATCCTGGTAATGTAATGTTCATTGAATGCTCTCCTAGGCTGACTTGTTCCCATTTTTCTGGTTGTTCAGAGCATTAAGCATGTACTTGTAAAGTTGTTGACATTTGAGTTCTTTCCTTTGATCTTTAATGATACAGAAATAAGGGCCTGATCTGTCTTATATACAGCTTCTTGTGCTGATTTCTTTGGCTGTTCATTTCCTGCCTTCCTACAGAAAGCAACGCATCATTCTGGTCACCACTATGTAACTGTCATTGCTGCGTGCGCAGTGACAGACTTGCCACAGAGTTTAAGATCAAGATCAGTTATAGGATAGATATTCAGAGGCACTTACGAGGTAAAGGTGAAGTTTGGGGAAGAGGTATAAGCCAAAGAAAGATACGCCTTTGTTAGTCTTGTATAGATGAGCATTCCTTTAGAGGCAAATAGCTGAGGTTTTCTGTAAAACCAAGTGTTTTAAGCACTCTTTCATCTTAAAAGGCATGCAGAGGTTTGCCTGTGGTTAATATTTTTTTAAAAAATATTTGTGTTTCAAGGAGTACAGCATTCACAGAGGCCAGTACTAGAATCAGTTCTGCTTGTGATATTTTGGATGTAGGCTATGCGTCCCCCAATTGCATCTGCGGATGCGGTGATCCTTCACAACCTCAAACACTACAGATTCCAGTGAATTCTGCAAAACATAGGCATATTTTTAGTACTGAAAGCTTCCCTTATTTGTTTGCCAGGACTGAGAAAAGGAAAAGATGCACATTTTGTAAGCACTATTCTGTTAATAGTTGCCAAGAAGGACCTCCTTCCTTCACCTTTCGTATTTTATCTGTCCATCAATTTATGCTGCTCACAGGATATCCATTGCTACAATATCTCAGCATTGTCCAAGTTTTACTTGTCGGAAACATCCAGAATTATTGATCATTTTTCAAAAATATTGTCCTGTATCTTTTAGGAAATTTTGCACAAAATCCAGTGATGCCAGGATCCTTTTGTGACTTTTAGATGTGTGCTTCCATTTGATATTCTGGAGAGAGAGAAATGTCTGTGCAGGTCTGCCATAGAGTCCTACAATAGCAATCCCTCTAGAGCACTTAGTGAATAGCCTATATATGCCAACACAATGCTGTGGCAGAGGACGGCCTCAGGATAGCGGTGTGTTTGCTCCCTTTTTCACCCATCCCTCTGCTCGTACCATCTTTATGCTTAATATACGTCTCCCAAAACCAGCATAAATACAAAGGGCCAAAGTTTGTCAGGATTTTCATCCCAACTTTTTTCACCAAAACCTCCTGCTTGGTTCAGCTGAAACCGTTTGAATCTATGACAGTTTTGCCAGACTATTTGTCAAGAGAAGTTCCCCCAAAACCAAATGTGTTTATTATTTGCTACTCAAGACAGCATTTCATAGATAAATTTTCTTCTCTTACTTTAAATTTTAAAACTGGGAATTGAAAGCCCATGACTTTTTCTGTTTTCTTCTTTTTTTTTTTTTTTTTCTTTATTGGTCTGGACCAAGCAGGGCAAGTTTGTGTAATACATTTTGCAACCTCCAGTAAATACAGCTTTTCACGTAGTTCTGTTCCTGTGCAAGGAGCCTGGATAGTGGCGAGCTCAGGGCAACGTTCCTGGGGGACAGGCAGTACGCAGTCAGCACCTTTGCTGTTCAGGTGCTTGATTCAAGCCCCCTCACGGTTTGTAGAAAAGCATATTTCGGAGGAATACATTTCATATAGACAAGAGCTGCACTTCCCAGCTGCCATGTATGAAAAGGGAACACCAATTAGTCATTTTAATTTTCTACCTGGTATATTTTGTAAATCAAGTTTCTTGAGTATATTCTGGGAATCTTAAAATACCTTGTAAATTTGGAATAGTACTTGAGAAGTTTCATTGCCATTGGCTTTGTGATAAAATACTGTTTTCATCTACAGGAGGCAGTGTTATTAAAATGAATGTTACAGCACTGCAAGGAGCAACTGCGTGTTCCATTTACTGTCATTTCTTACAACAGAGAAACATAACCCTATTTGAGCATGAATACTTTTATTCAATGAACATGAACAGACTGGTATTTTGAAATTAATTGTGCTTGGAGTTTATAAAAACAGCTTAATACATGACTTCTTTTGTACTCCACTTTGATTTCTTAAAGGCTGAACAAGCTGCCTAAAGCTTCTCCTCCTTGAGAATCAATTTTTCATGTGGCATTGCCGTGCTAGTAATAATTCCTTAGTGCCTTTTCCTGTTCCAGACCTCAGTGATTTTATCTATAAAAAAAGAGGTAGTAGTGGCTGGAAAAAAAGCCTATCAGCTTATTTTCTCTCCTTCCTCTCTACCCCAATTAAAAAAAGTTGCTCTGAAATAAAATGGTCGCTAGCTTTCTTTCTACTTCCTTTCTAGCTTATGACCCATCTCCAGTGCATTGCAATTAATGAAAAGTTGTTCTTGTTGACCCATGCTATACTTAAGCATCTTAGAGAGGGGCATTTGTTTCAGAACTCGGGAGTGTTTCTGATTAAGTCTTGGTATTTGTTTTTTTTAACAGAAAATGTGTGAAGTTCTGTTACTCTGAACACAACAGTCAAGCAGCAAGCAGTTTCTTTGCTCGTACTTTCAAGTTCTTTTCTGCTGAGCCAAAATGATTTTCCTGCTTTGTTTTTGGCTTTCCAGTGCTTTTTAGCCCAGCTTCTCCTCTGCTATCCCTACTTATCTCACAGACAGACAGAAATGTCTACCAGAGACATTTCAGTGAGACTCCTTTTTTTCAAGGTTCTTTTTTAGGGGTGATGTGAATCTCCTTTTCATTTGGAGTCTCCATTGCTTCTTAGTGATTTCCAAAAAGGGGCTTAATTGTTTCATACATTTCTCAGTTGTTGAGAATGGTTATTTGTCATGAAAATGAGTGATTTAGATCACTTAATGAATCACTGTCAAAGGTATTAGCAAAAGTGTTTTTAATGTGACATTGTAAAAGTGTGACTTAACCAAATTCAATGGCAAGGTTCACCCTATTAATTACTGCATGGAAGAAACACACAAAGGAAAATTGAGTTACACTCGAGTTAGAATGATTCACAGAGAGACCGGAGACACAAAGGGTAAGGAAGACCCTCCCATTGAGTCACGAGGTTCAGAATGGACCCCCTTGCTTTCTAAATTCCTTCTCAGAGAGGAGTCTAGGTGCGGCTAGGTCCAAACTTAGTCTCAGACTTGGTCAATGGTTTATGTCCAAGGGATTGTAAATGCAATGTTTCATTAGCATCAATTCAGCATGCAATCAAAGTTACCAGGACAAAATCAAAGTTACCGTACTACAAGGTTATGCGCAATATCAGTCACTTACCAAAGATTTGTCATTGGCAAAAGGTCTCTCTGCTTCAAGGAGCAACCTTGAGAGGCATCCCAGCTCAAGGGGAGATCACCGCCATGCAGCCACGCTGCCTAGCAGGGAGAGCTCAAAGAAGGCTCACCTAGGCTGTCATATTTATGGGATAAAGTGGTTGGCTCGTAGTCAAATTACATGCGATGGAAAAGGTATGCATGAGACTCCTTGTACCCACAACATTCTTTGTTCCTTGATAAATGAGACTTGGAAAAGCCACCCGCTATTCCTGTGTTAATCGCATGACCAGAGATCCAAGCTCATGCATTGATGCTCACCACGTCGCTCTGCTCCTTTGTGGGTTTTCAGAGAACAGATTGAAACTAGGGGAGTTCACGCCTGGCTCTGGCTCAGGCCTTCAGAGCCTGTACCAAACCACCGCCAGTTTGGTCAGGGGTTGAGCGCACCCGTCACACTATTACATCTCAGTTAATGAGAGACAGAGCGATCCCAATCTGTCAAGATGTATTTGATTTTAATATCTATATCTGACCTTCTTCCTACATTACCTTGAATTTTGTATCAAACCTACTTTAAAGCAAATACAGGTCTGAGCATCACTTCTTTGTTGGTTTTTTTTTTCTCTCCACTGATAACTGAAGGAGGACAGTCACGTATCCAAAAAGGATAATATATTGTAATATTCAGGAATGGTACCATAACTTTTTTCTAGCCGTTTCTGTTTCAGTTCTAACATCATGGCTAACCAACATAATATCAGCACTTCTAAAGCGTATTTTTTCTACAGATTTTATTAATGTTACATTTACTTCCAAAGACCCCTCAGAAGTCCTTAAATATTTTATTATATCCACTGTATTAATAGCATAAATAAAGCATACCAGTGAAGTGACTTAAACCGCAGAAAGGCTTTCTGAGCTGGGATGAGATTGCAGGTGGTCTTCAGGCCTGGATCTCTACTGAGTCATTGGATAATAGACCTCCCTAGGTTTCAGGAGTCATCCCCTGGAAAAAATGAGAGTAATTACACGGCCTTCTGCTAATATTTTAGATCTAGATACCCATAGATGATTACAAAATTATAGAATAATTTAGCCTGGAAGGGACCTTAATATTTTGAATTCAAATTACCTTCTTAACAGTATTTCTCTTAGATGAATATGTAAAACTAGAGAATAAATATGAAAGATGTTTTTATCTCCCAGCCCTGTCCCTAAACTGGAAGTAAACTGAAACCATGTGACCTCGGTCTGATTCAAGTGCTTTTAACTGAAATACACTGGAGATTTTTGGCTAGGATTTAAAAAAAGTACCAATTATTTTTGTGCACCTAACCTGAGGCAGTCTAGGAAGATTTGACTTTTCAAAGGGGTACATTCTCAGCACTTTCTGAAAAATCTCTTGAAGGGTCTTAAGATGGAGGAATCAAAATCACAAGACTCCAATGAAAATTTTGGTTTGTGAAGTTATTTCTGTATCTTGTCTTTATTATTTTGTCTAGATATACATCTAGGCCTCCTCTGTACTAAACTGTCTGTTAAATTGACTGACTTGGTAATTTTACGAAACAGAGGCAGGGATTGTTGTTCCTGGTAGCGGCTGGTTAATTGTCGTGTTTGACGAATTCCTATGGTATTTTTCAGTACTTCTGAAAGACAGGATCTTCTAACACAGTGAGAGCGCATCACTAAAAGACACTTCTGCTAACTGCATTTGATTTTGTAACTTCAGCTAGTATGCTGTGATAATAAATAGCCATTTTTAGGTAAGTGAGTGAAAGATTCAGCTCCACTGAAAGGAGCTATTCCATTTCTTTCCTGCTTTCCTGTGCATTCATTAAATACAATTCTTTATTTCACAGTTTCAATGTGTGGAACTAATGTATTTTTCCTTAACATGTTTACTAATAGATTTAATATTCTGTATTTATTCAGAGCATTTCCTTCAAGGATGAAATACTTCACAATGAATTATTTTATATGCTTGTGACGTGAACCTGGTTAATAACAATACAACCACCCTGGAGACAACTAGAGAAAGTAAAGCCTAGACACTGCAGTTACCTCAGATAATACTGCCAAGCACCATTGTTCAAAATAATGAATCAGATCTCAGCAAGTTCCACAACTGAAATAAAAGCATAACGTTTTTAAATACTATTGCTTACCTTCTGTTCAGGTTTTCAAACTTTTTTATATGTACAAGGACTCACTTTTTTTTATATGTGAGTTGAGATATAGTCACGGGACTCCAGGAGGTCAAGCTTAAAAATGTTACAATACCTGGGACAAGTCGCAACACACTTCTGGTTTAATGCGGGGACATCATCACAGAGGCAGCACAGCCAAGAAATTCTGCACTCACTCTATGAGAAGAGTCATAATGTGTACATAAATAATTTGATTGAGATCACATCAGTGTTAGAACCAGGGCACACTGCCACTTGTTCTTGACACTCAACAGTGCTGTAAGATGGCTGCTAAGCATCAGTAGAAGTTTTCCATAGACAATTGTTCACCAGAACAGGTTGATTTAACTGCATCTGAAAATTCATGGAAGTGCACCTATTTTGACAAAAAACTTCCTTGAGAAATATTTTAAGCAGGATGGGAAAGTCTGGTTAGAATGACAGAGAGAAAGAAAGAGAGCGAGCAATTAGCACTGCAAGAGCCCATGGCCCAGAACAGCTGGCTGAGATGTAGAAAAGCCGTTTGAATACAAGTCATTCGCATATTGGCTAATTGCAAGCTGATTTTACCAGTCTTTTCTATTGAAGCAGATCCACATTGTATAATTGAACTGGGGGGAGTGAACAAGAGAAAGGCTGATGCTATCATCTGATATTTAAATGCTCTCCTTTGATGTGGGAAACTCAGGTTCAAAACCTTGCCTTAATAAATATTTAAAGATTTATGCAAAGCGGAGCAGCTCCAACAGAGAGGAATAAGAGAGAGGCACCGAGCAGAAGCCTAGAATAGCTCCTATCTCGGTGGATAAAGCCCATCACTGAAAAACAGGGAAAATGGTGGAGCAGGAAGTCAAAGCAAAAAGTGCCCTACCCACAGGGCAGAAACACTATTTTCTGTTCCCTCCCTCAGTCCCTAAGAGAAATGTGAACAGTCTCGGATTTGTCCTGATACAGAAGGAGGGAGGCTTCTGAAATCCTGGAAGTCCTCCAGAGAGAGGAAAACATTTTTCCCCCATGGTCTCATTAGAAAAAGGTTTCGGGTTTGTCCTGATACAGAAGGAGGGAGGCTTCTGAAATCCTGGAAGTCCTCCAGAGAGAGGAAAACATTTTTCCCCCATGGTCTCATTAGAAAAAGGTTTCTTATTTACAAATGCTATCAAGGACAGGTGTATTAGGCAGGATCTTAGAGATATGCAGGGTAGCCAGGCTGTTGACTAAGGAAAGGAATTAGAAGATAGCATGAGGAGCCAACAATTCTTAATAAAAATTATTCCCTTTAAAAGGAGCAACAGCTCCTTCTTGGAGACCTCTTCATTAACATATCTGAAAAAAGTACTTAGCCAGCTTGATTATTGTTACCTCCTTTTAACAGATGAGTAAAAAAAATGCACAGAAGTTAACTCCTGGCCTCAAATTATTCTAGGAGTTCTAAACACTGCATCTTGTGCTTAGGTCATTTCAGAATATGAAGCATTTTGTACATACATTTTCTGACTGAATGCAGCAGTAAGATGGTGAGAATTTAATTATGTGTAACAAGTTGACATCTTTCTGCGAATTTCATCGTTTATTTCAGCTCATACTTGCATAGTGCAATACTGAAGTGAAATTATGACTTCAAAATGAGCAATCCACTTCCAGTCCGAGATCTGTTTTCAGTGATTTGAATCTCCGTTAAGGACCATGCTAGCTCTTTATACACTATTGGAATTAAGGCTAACACTGCTCTGTGGGCATCAGAAAGCAAAGTGTATGAAAAATATTGAAGAAATTTCTATCTTATATGATGTTAGCTTGTCTGGAATACAGATTTCTCTGAGCCTTGAGTACTCTCAGGCCCATTCATATAAAAGGTTATTTACCTATTTCTCTTTATATTTCCTGAGAGATTCTACCCTGGGTTTCATCTTTCTACTTGTGAGTCCCCACTGACTACTCAGCCTCACCTTAGTATCTTGACTGTTAACTGACTGACTGCTAAGCAGCAATATTTTTCCTACATCCAAAGGAGGTCTCCCTGGGACAGTTTATATAGCTCTGGAATAATTGATCAAACTGGAAGGTGGGGGCTAGCTTACAGGGAGATCGACAGCTATTACTGACTTACAAAACTCCTCCCGATGATACTGCAGAAACCTGAAAGACAATGAAGCTAATTGCTGACATGCTGGTGCACACCTAGTAGAAGTGAATGCTTTTGTGTGCTGTACACCCTGCATGCTGGTCTCCTTGCTCACAAGAGGTACCTCTTTTGAGTGCTCCACAGAAATCTCCTGGGAATCAGTGTTTCTGTACACAGCAGAGTCATCACAAATCGGAAGTATTTCCGTGTATGCATGTGAAAGGTGGAGAAAAGTCTGTGCTGACTGCAGAGCTTCCGCGGTGAGTGTGCTACGTTGGGTGATTTAGATTTAGACACAGGTCTAATGTATTCTTCACATACATCATAACACAAAATAAGGTAAGTGGTGTTAGAGTTCCCTCTTTTTCCAAGTAGCTCTGCGAAGCCAGCATCCTGTTCCTGCCAACTCCACCACAAACTTCTTGTTATCTGTACATAGGATAGGGTCAGCTTTTGGGAGAATGGTAATTGTGTACAAGATGGGTTCCTGGTACACTGCTTGCTCCTTTTGTAAAACATGAATATAATATTTCTAAAATTTCATCAGTACTTTGTAAGCAATGTTGTCACTTTAGTAACATTCCTGAAAATGTCACAGCTTGATTTTTTCATCATCATATCTGCTCTTCATTTCATGACAATGCATAGCAGAATTAACTGCACTGTGGCATCTGCTTTACTCCTGACCAGCTGTTTTAAAGATGGAGATCTCACACTATTATGCTTGCAGATTTTTTTTTCTCAGGTGTTCCTTCTAAGGGCCCCATCCAAAGGCCATTGAAGGTCAATGGGACATTCTCAGCTGGTGTAAATGATGCAGCTCCATTTACTTCAGCTAATGTTGACAGTTTGCATCAGATGATACCTCCTAATCTTTGCCTCAGAGAGAATTGTTTTTCCTATATGTGACTAGTATTAGATTGCATACTTTATATTCATAGAGTACTTCACTAAGTAGGTTAGACTCCCCTGTGCTGCCTACTTGTCTCAGGAATAATGTTGTTTCATTTCATAATGACATAATGGTGCCACCTGCAGTCCAGAGCCTTATACAAGTGGTTTCAGGTAATGTGATTCACAATAATAAAAGCATTGAACACAGTAACAGGAAGGACAACAATAATCAGTCATTTGTAGAAGTCACTGCATTTTAAGAAGAGCTACCTTATTTCTGTTACCGTAATAAGAGCTTAAATTTCTCACTATTTTCCTTGAAAATGAAGCCAATGAAACCAAAATCTTTGCACTGGTGACTTGTCAGGGGCATCCAATAAAGCTCAGTAACATTATTCTCTGTAGCTCTTTATGATACCAAGTGTGCTGGAACCTGCTAAAACACTTCATTGCAAATGTCAGTCCCTGTGCACACATCACAAATAAGGAAAGCTTGTACCCTGTAAACTGTGTTTGAACCTGAGAGATATTTTTCTTTGTATTCGCAGGGTAAAATCAGAATGACTAACTGATTAATGTTGTTCTTTTGCATCTTTCTTATCTGTCCGGTGGGGTTTTCTCTTCTATTTTTTTTTATAGGGAGACCTGTCTCCTAGTGCCAAAGGATGCCCAACTACAGAGTATTCTGCTATAAATTCTTTATTAGTATTACTTTTGATATGTGGATTTTGACATGTTTTTCAGTGCTTTTTCTTCCATCTCCTTTTCACGGTTGTTAAAGATAGAGTACATTTGTGCTTTACATAAATGTATGAAAATATATCTCTAGAAAGTGGTGACCTGTACAGAGGTAATGGGGAAACATACCACATGGTCTGGGAAACTGGGAGAAGGAACATGATGAAATAGAGAAGATACTAAAAAATCCTGTTAGTTCCAGTTGCAGTTGTTTAATAGGATAAACTTGGTATTTATGACTTGTATTTTTTTTCAATTACTTTTCTTTCTGGGTAGACTTTAGAGAATATCTGCTGACCAGTTAGAATAATCACTTTATTCTGCCTGAATATTCTTCTCTGTGTAGGGTCTCTTTTTTACTGAAATGTGATCATTGTTTAATAGCTAGCCTATTGGTACAGGCACATGTTTTACTTAAGTGTCCTTACTTCCTTTAATCATAGTGAGATAAATCACCCACATTAGGAGGAATTAGGGGTTATAATTACATTGAATTAAATGTTTGATTCTCCTTCTTCTTCCATTGGTAATTATTTTAATGATAGCTTCGTAATTCACCTAGCAGAGTAATGAAAGAATGTCCACACCTACATCATTTTCCTGAATGCAAAGGAAATTGCACATTAATCTGACAAAATGTTGACATTAGGGAATGAATTATCAGCTCAGTTTTAACCCGGCCTCTTTTTATTCACCTCCAGTTATTTGTGGCATAATTTTGGTCATTTATGCAATCCAAGTACCTGATTGCATATTCAGAGAAGGTACTTAGATATCTGAGCACTGTTGCTTCCTGTCTTTTATTTGGAGGACAAACGTAGAGCTCAGCTATTGAAAGTCTGGTTTTAGAGAACTGGCTACACTTTTTACTGAAGTTCTCATTTTTCCAAAACACTGCATTTCTTTGCATTCTCAAAACACCTGAGCCCTCTGCTAAACCCAGCGGTAACAGGCATTGATGCTTTTTTCCAAAACTGTTTGCTAGTTTTATATGCTATAAAATACTCCAGCATGATAATCACACTATTTTTCTCCCATTCTACTTTGCAGTATTCTTTAGTCTGGGCTGTGTTAGTGGGTAATTTTAACTTGAGACCAGGCATACTGAAATGTATGGGGTTTATTTTTACAGAAAGTTCACAGGCAATCAGCCATTTTCTTTCATTTCATCTCATCGTTCCTGTATACCCTGGGAACTGATTAGAAGTGCAGAGAAGGAAACAGAAAATGGGCAGATATGTACAAATGTTTTCATTTTATTCTTCTATGCTGTTATGCCATGGAAGTGTAAGTATTTTAAGTTGCTCTTCACAACTTAGTCATCTTCAATAACAAAAAGGGGCTAGACCTAGATTTTCGTCAGCTGATGAGAGATGATGGTGGAACAGTAAGCAGTGAAGGACTTAGCTCTTAGTTGCTTTCAGCACAGTAATTGCAAAGTCTTGCACGTGAACAAGGCTTCATCCGCTGCTGTTATGCAGCCGTCTCTGGGGGTAAACTGTGGCAACCCCACGAGAGCATGCAGAAACGCTCTGCGACAGTTCAGGGCAGGAAGCAGCAAATAGCGCTGTTCCAGTCTGAACTGCAGGGGTTGTTGAGACGGTAGAAATTTAATTGCTTGTGCTGGAATCAGGCCAGTAAACAGGGTCAGCTCTCTTGTCCTTTGAAGAAGTATTTTGGCACATCTCAGATGCAGCAGCAGCACTTGGAGTTGCAGCAGAAATTTTTTGCAGCAAGCTTCGATCCCACCCTGAATCTGGAGGGTCGTCCCTGTACTGAAAAACCCACCCTGTAACCCTCTTAACCTAAGGGTTCACTCAGGTAACGTCAGTGCCAGCCACAGTCCAGCTCAGTGTCTGTCTTTACTAGTATCTTTTGCCAGAATCTTGGCTCTTTGGGGTGGGGTGAAGGTGTATCTCTACCACCTCATTCATGTGCCACTGATGATAGCCACGTGTCGGTTTCTTCATTTGGCATTAATCTTTATTTGCTTATTTTGAAGGAGGGAAGGAGGTTGGATACAGGATTATTCTCAAAACTGCTAAGTATCTGTTAGAAATGTGATAGTTCAATGGAAACAGAGAAATCCCAAAGATAAACTTGATACTAAACAACATTACCTTTTATTGCCACTGGAAAACATGCCAAGCAACAGAATTTGAATGGGTAGTTCCTTCCTGAAAATCTTACTGTTGGGCTTCTCACCACTGATTCAGGGCAATTTGGGCTCTTAATTTTGCTGCGTTGTGAATATGTCAGAATTTTGTTCAGTTGTTTAGTACCAAACTTTGAACCTTCACTTAGTCACAACAAATTGCTCACAAGTGAGAAACAGGATAAGCACAGAAACTCTTCAAAATAAATATGTCATTTCACAAAAATCATCATCTGTTCGTAGATGGTTCAGAAGAGGGAGGGAGACAAAATCAATCAAATAAATTACTGTTTGCACATGCTTTGCTTTGCATATTTGGCAAAAAAAGTCACTATAGTGATGCAAGGCAACTACTTTCTAGAGCGTTCTGTGTGCAGCAAACTATTTATCATCTCTTAGAAATATTGTTACACTCACAGAAAGCTGTCAGAGTCCTTCTTTTAGTTCCAGTATATGTAGCTGAGTTTTCTTATGAGTCAATGTTTACACAACTTCATGTTTCCTTGCTCAAGAAGCAGGGAAGGATTCATATAAAACAAGATTAATATACTATTTTAATTGTTGATTTGGACTGTATATATATTATATATGTGATACTATATATGATACTATATATACTATATTTTATAAATTTATTCTATATTCTTTACATTAATATAGAATTATAATATGCTACATTATAATATACATGTATATTCCACAGTGTCTCATCTTCATAAGGGAAGAATCTGGCCTCACTAGATGCTATAGCAAAGCACTCAATTACCTCATTAGGCTTAGGCTTTCATCTGGTTTCTAGATCATTTCACCCATGTGGAAACCTCAGTGGTTCTATTTTCCGCAGCGTATTTTCAGCCGCAGTTTTTCTCCCTTCCTTCCATGCTCCTATCTTTACAAAATGTTCTTTCGGAAGAGACTGCTGTGTTCAACCCATCCATATATGCCCATACCTTCAGGTTTGCCAGTCATCTAGGGTAACTGTGGTGCTGGGCACCTTGGGTTTCCAGTCTGTTCCTTCGTGATTTTCAAGAGATGTTGGAAACAAGCCTGACTGGCAAACGCAAGAGCTCCCAGTTCATGCACCAGTATTCCCAGTGAACTCACCCTCAAGTTTCCACCCCCCCCATACAGCACGTTTGCTTATACAAAGTGTCACATCCGTTGTTATGGAAAGAGATAAACCCAGAAAATATAGAGCAGTTACTGAGAACTCATAATTATGGAGAACATCTATTAAACACTTGAATGGATACAAGGGGAATACAAATAGGAAAGGAAGTCTGTATAGATTTAGGCAGGCAGTTAATGTAATCTGTTAAAGTCTTACTTTCTACCCAGTACAAGAACAAAAACCAGAAACTAGGTTACTGTATGTGTACAAAAAAACAAAGATCTGAGCAGTTACATAAAAAATATGGTATATGTCAACAGTGTTACTGTTTCACAGTTTTAGCTTGTTCGTAAGCTTCCAAGAAACAGGAAAATATCTGCTATTTAGCTGATATGTAATCTTTTTTGAAAGATCCAGACACTATGTCATGATCTTAATTTAACTCTTACTGGAAATCTTCGACGATACATTGCCGCAGGAGCTTGTGGCAGTGCAGGGTTTTAGATTCTTCATGGAGATGCTTTCAGTGTCCATACAGGAGATGAATTCAACACTAAATACAACATAGGAGATAAAATAAGACTGGCCAGAAAACTAACCTAAAAGCAATGCTGAAAAAGGCTGGAGGTTTTGTTTTTAAGTACGTAATCTGTGCACTAATCAAGAGGAGATACATGGAGGGTTCACCCTGAAGCAACGGTGTGTCTGTGTGAAGGCACTAACTGAAGCTCAGAAGAACAAAAAAAACCCCAGAAATGAGACCATTTACATCCAGTGATGACTGCTATAAAAAGTGCAAAACATTCAGTAGAAGTTTCACAAGGATGGATTTAAAAAATCCAATATGTGAATATGAGATAAGGAACTGTGACCTTTATTCTCAGACCTTTACCCTTAAATTAAGCTTAGGGTTAACCTTTAACCTTGACCTCTTATGTTACTTTAGCCATTTCAGTTATAGTGGCCTATGCGCTGTGTCTCTACTTAATCTAGAAATCTAAATATTTCATCTCTTCATTTTCCATAGGAAACATGGTTTAGAATACTGTTTTAATAAACATTTAGAATTGCTTCACATTTCTTAATTGATTTATTGTCCACTTTATACTAAAACCTTTCCATGTTTGAAACCTCTGCCAGTCTTAGTTTTATAAATTACCCATAATTGGGAAGATCCACCTCCACTGATGTTTATGCTGTCCACTGAATAGAGTGACCAGTTCAGGGCCATTAAACCCAATGCTGTTTGCCAGGTCATTCTTTTGGAATGATATCCAAGAGATGTGTAATTAACTCCCCCACTGATTGACAACAGAAAGAACAGTGTAATCAGTCACTTTGTATAAACACTCATTATTATTACAAGTGGTGTTTGGGAACAGATTCATGCTGTTTTGGTGGGGAAGACCATTTTGTACTCTTTCTGCCAAGTGTCATCATCTTCCTTTCCTGCTCGAGATACAAGGCAATGGTTGATTTTTATCTGCTGACTTTCAGAGTGCAAGATAAAGCTAACTTGAGCTTTTTTTAGGAACTGAGAGTAGACAGTGGGAACAGGATAGAGTCTTGTTCTGTCTGAGAGCTTTTTGGTACGCACCCATGAATTCTGATAAATTTCACTGCTGTGCCTGCAGCTTCTCCAACAGGTACACGGGAGAGGCCTGCCAATGAGCAATGCCTTTTTTTGGCACGCAGGGAATTGTTAGTTAGTTAGATAGCAGAAATCTCAGACACATGTTAGTAACGAGAGGAGGCACTACTGGGTCAGTACACTAGTTTATCACCTCTCTCAAAAGTTTTGGAAAACAGATTCTTTTGCATAGGGACAGAACAGACTGTAAACTAGAAGGAGGGATACTCATGGAGAAAAGTACCTGAGACGTATTGATAATCTCACAACAGGAACCTTAGGGTAGTGTTTGCAGAAGTTTTTGCTGTTACTATGTTTTGCTATTGGGTTTGTGTTTATCATATCATATGTGAAAAAAGTTGCACATTATGTTATGAACTATTAGGCCGAAGACATAGGCTCAAAACCTGGAATCTCATTGATTGACATGGAAAGTCACCATTTTATATTTGTTTTAAAAATGCTCCAGCCTGCTCTCTCATTTGTTGGACAACTAAGTCTTCATGAACACAAGCTGGATGCTGAAAAATTGTCCCATTTCTGTGTTGCGTATTAAGTTGCTAGGGGTGTTTTGGATGAGGAAATACAAAAAAAGAAATGTTGTAATTAACATGGAGTTCTTTGCCCTTAACATAAATAAAGCGTAGTTTCTAATAATTTATAAGCATGCATTACAACTACACAGACCTCTATTTTAGGCCAGTGCACAAATGAAAGTGTGCATTTGCGTCCATGCTGAACCTGATAAGTAACTGCACAGTTTCTTGTATATATACTGAGGATTTTGTTGCATAAACCTAACTGTGACTGCAAAGTAGAAGCTTATTTGTGTTGTCACCATCAAAACCTACAGTCATTGAAAATCCAGTTATAAGTTGACCCTCAAATGATGTAACTTATTATAGCATATTTCTCTGTTTCAGAGGAGTATCTCTGGTGTTCATTTGTCAGCACTGAACAGGGTGAAAGATCTATGTTTGAGGCTCCTAGGCACCCTTGTAATACAAATAAGGGTAATCAACAAGCTATGGATTTAAGTAATTGTTTTTTAAATGACCCTGATGGTTCTTACATGCTGTGAGCTGTCAAGAAGAGGCAACATCCAACTGTGAGGCTTCCTGTCAGTGCTGAGCCACTGCCAATGTGCTCAAATCTCCAGTGGTGGTGTAGAGAGACTGGCTTGGTGATGATGGTTCTGTAAAGGGTCCTTGTTTTCATTTGGCAAGAAGTGAAATAGGCTCAGGCTGGTGTCATATCACAGCCGTCAATAAAATACGACTCACTCACTCTGATCTTGAATCAGAGGACCTGCCACTTTTGGTAGAAAAATAAGAATTCTCTTTCCCTTCACTGTTCTCTCCCAAGCAGATAATTTTAAAACCAAACTTCCCATGTGTTTAGATCCACAGGAAGATTATTTTTCTTTGTGTTTTGACTGTGTCTTGGGTGCTATACTTACTGCATCATGTCGAAGGGAATGCTGAATCACTTACCATTAACCAAGAGGAAGCTATCAACGAGTGTCTGTCTCAAGTCTCCTTCAGTAGGCAAAGGATGTGAATCCAATACAACCCTGTCAACTTTTAACATATCAGTTACCACCACATAATCAATTACCACCATCTATGTACAGGAGGCACAAAGGTATGGATGAAATCCTGGCATTTGTTGAAGTTAATAGGAAAAGTCTCATTGCCTGCAATGGAGCCAGGATTTCACCTAATGCTTATGAAAGCAAACTCAGCTGTGCTGGTGGACTGATGAGTATTAGTCCATTCAAATTCAGCAGAACAGAAGATGTTGTTTTCAAAAAGAATGAGGATCTGTAGTCAAGAAGAAATCTTTGAAAGTTGCTTCTAGGTTGGCTTCACAGAGGCTGCATATAGCCTAATAGTGTAGGGTATGAGCTCTTTTTCCCCCATTAGTCTAGGGGTTTTTAAGTAATTTAGTTTGAAGAATTGAGTTAATCTTTCTGAGAGGAAGAAGTTCAAATATTTTATCTACAGTGCACTGAAGAAGGCCTTACTTCAGCCAGTGAGAGGCTTGCAAGAAGCATTGGTTCATTTCAGCTGGTTCACTATTCTCGCTGGAACCCAACTTCAGAGGAAATCTGAAATGACCTATAAAAAGTTTATTTTAATTTTTTGGAGAAGCACAATTAGTGAAAATAGACAACTGTGATGACCAGCTTGGTGAAGAATTTCATATACAGCAGTAAAGACCAAATTTCTGTACAGTTATTCTCCAGCAGGTAACCCAGGGTTGTGATGTGTATAATGTAGAATTTGGCCTTGGAAAATCATGACTACAGAAACAGGATAACTTGAAGTGTTTCACCTTTTGTACTGAAAGTTTTGCATAGCTTTTCTCACCCAAGTGGGGAGAATGGGTAGTTAGTGGATAAAGGCCTTCCTATAAAAAGACCTGCTTTGAAGTATTCCAAGTGGGGTACATATACTTCAGGGAGGTACAGTAGGAGGTTTACTTCATTATCAAGTAATAATAACCCTGATGAGAGACAGACTGTTCCAGAAAAATCACTTTGATGATCAAGTAAATTTTCTTCTGAGATTTTTTTTCACCTTCTCTGTTTTGCTTTTCTGAGTCTTTTTTTTTTTTAATGTTGTCACTGATCCTAGAGAATGAACCAAAGAAGAGTTTCTCTTTGTAGCCTTTTGCCACCTCATACCACCTGCAGCTCAGAGTGATTCTAGAAGTAGAGCAGGTCACTTGACATTTGCCTCAAGACTTTATTTCTTTGAGAGATAGTAAGTGTCATATAAATTCTACCTAAACATTATTGTGGTGTTATTTTAGTTGAGAGTTGAATGGTAAGAACTTTATAACTGACTGGGCTGTAATTTATTACATTAAGTCCAAAAATTAGCATTGTCCTTCTTGCCTGTCCACAAGATACCTTGTTTCAAAGAAATGCAAAGAAAAGCCATCTGAGACAGTTTCTGTTCAGAATTTAAACCACTCTTGTTCAGTGCTGTTCCCCCAACACCTAGCTAGGGACTACAGGCAATTAATGAACAAAGATAATTCTCTTCCTTCAAAGGTATCCCTTCCACTCCTTATTGAGTGTCAGGGGGTAGATACTGAAGTAACGACACACAGAGAAATCTCCTTTCTAATGCAATATGTGAACTAGGATCTCACCTGCATCAGAGCCAGATCAGAGCAGGGAGCCTCCTACTCAAGAGACTACTCTGGCTGCTCGAGGCTGCTGCCTTTCTGGCTGTTTTGCTCTTCTGCTAGCATAGAGCAGCTGCACAGTGGATCAAGGATTTGGTCTTCTCTCCCACCCAAGCCGGTACCTTTTGGTCGCAAGTTAGTGAAGTGTTTTAAGTTAAGTAAGCTCTTATGTTGTCAGGAGGGCTGTCCAACACTACCTCTCAACTAGGTGGCAAGGTAGTACCAGCACAAGCCATACTAACATTTCATAATTGGACTTTGAGCATACACAGAGCTGGAGAAACTCAGCCTGGCAAGACTGTGAATTTTCTAGTTTTTGCTGGCTTTGTGGCATGCTATAATCTGCAGTGTCTGGCCAGCTGAGGAAAACTTAAATGGATTATTTTCAAGAAGCACATTTCCATGGTCTGGCTGTCAGCTGCCTCCAGGTAGGATTTAGTCATGAGACTCACTGCCAGTCTTTCAAAAACTAACCTTCGTAGCATGTTTTGGGCTGGTTCATAAATTGCAAGGTTAAGTTACAAGTCTCTCCATTACCCCTGCCCAAAGGTGCTGTATATAATAGTTCTCTCACCATGACAACATAATGGGCACAAATCACTTGAAGCATTTCCCCAAAGGTATATAGGGAAAATAATCTCAGTACCTACAGACACCCTCACACAAACACATACTTACAGTAGTCAGTCTTTTCTCTTGCTTAGTTCTTCTTGCGGTTAAAGCTAGATAGGATGGTGAGCATGGGAAGAATTATTTTTTGACAACTGTACAAGAATTTTGCTTAGTGAAAACATAGTCTGACTCATATTGAGACTTGGAACACCACTTTCTTGTCTCAAGTCAGATCACAGAAATTAAACTTTAAAAAAATAATGCTTGAGTTTGGATCATATGATCTGGATCTGAGGTAGGAATTCATTTTTGCTGTTGAATTATGAAACAGGAAAACTGCCTCACTCCGTGGGAGACACTGGATAGAGAAATTGGTTTATTTCTTATCTAGGCATCATCACATCACAGAACATCAGTTCTGGCTGGGGCTGGAGGATGGTCCAGATTATATTTTTGTGAAATATAATTAAAATCAGAAATTGTGCAAGTGAGTTTTTTTGCTCACACAGAGGTAGCAAGATTAATCTAGCTGTCATCTTCTGGGAAGCATCAGGAAATTCAGCCCGAGAAGCCTGTGCTATTGTAGCTCCAGTGCCAATGCAATTTTTCTTGCATGCTGCTCAGAAGTTCTCTTTGTAGTAAGAGTATTGTCAAAATCTACGCTTGGTGAAAAAGCTGCACAGAAATAAAACCAGGGAAAATTTCCATCTGCATCCACCTGAGATAGCTTTTTCTTTTTAAAATGGACCTTTCTCCCTCCTTTCTCCAGTGAAAAGTTCAGTTTCAGCCTGAAAGGAAATCTTTCATCTTGTGGCATTTACAAGAAAAGCTGAAGGAATGAAGATGTGGATACCCAGAAGTGATCCTCTGATGTCCTCTTAACTGAGTCTACTGGTTAGCTCTATCAGGCATAGCGCCTTTTCTTGAGAGGGCCTGAAGCAGCGTTCCCTCTCCCTGCAGTCAGCAGGTATTTTGGGGAGGGAGGAAGGACCATGCAGGGGTGAAAGATGTTCTCCATCATCCCAGTCAGTGCTACTCCATCACCGTGCAGAATTAGACAGAAGTTTTTATTCCCTGCATTTGAGCTTGTAACCAATAGGTAGGAGACTGAATTCTTTCACCAGTTATTTGAACACTGATTTACCAGTGTTTAAAATTAAGCGTATGGAAAGCCTCCTTAAATTAATGAGACTTTTAATAGAATCATAGAATAGTTTGGGTTGGAAGAGACCTCTAAAGGTCATCTAGTCCAACCCCCCTGCTGTGGGCAGGGACATCTTCCACTAGATCAGGTTGCTCAGAGCCCCGTCCAACCTGACCTTGAATGTTTCCAGGGATGGGGCATCCACCACCTCTCGGGGCAACCTGTGCCAGTGTTTCACCATCCTCAGCGTAAAAAATTTCTTCCTTCTATCTAGTCTAAATCTACCCCCCCTTTAGTTTAAAGCCATTCCCCCTTGTCCTGGCGCAACAGGCCCTGCTAAAAACTTTGCCGCCATCTTTTTTATGAGCCCCCTTTAAGTACTGATAGGCGGCAATAAGGTCTCCCCGAAGCCGTCTCTTCTCCAGGCTGAACAACCCCAAGTCTCTCAGCCTTTCTTCATAGGAGAGGTGTTCCATCCCCCTGATCATTTTCGTGGCCCTCTTCTGGACCCGCTCCAACAGGTCCGTGTCTTTCTTATGCTGAGGGCTCCAGAGCTGGACGCAGGACTCCAGGTGGGGTCTCACCAGAGCGGAGTAGAGGGGCAGAATCGCCTCCCTCGACCTGCTGGCCACGCTGCTTTTGATGCAGCCCAGGATACGATTGGCCTTCTGGGCTGCGAGCGCACATTGCTGGCTCATGTCCAGCTTTTCATCCACCAGTACCCCCAAGTCCTTCTCGGCAGGGCTGCTCTCAATCCCTTCATCCCTCAGCCTGTATTGATACCAGGGGTTGCCCTGACCCAGGTGCAGGACCTTGCACTTGGCCTTGTTGAACCTCCTGAGGTTCACACAGGCCCACTTCTCGAGCTTGTCCAGGTCCCTCTGGATGGCATCCTGTCCCTCTGGTGTGTCGACCGCAGAGTCGAGTGTAGGTATACTGTTAATCACCTGCTTAATGAACCTATAAGAGTACATTAAGACCCAAAGAAGACATTAAGGTTTGCCTAAAGATGAAGGATGATTTATGGAGGATTTGATTTGAAAAGCACATAGGGCCTTCTTAAACAAAAAACAACTTTAAAGTATTTCGTAGGGAAATAGTCCTTTGATTATCACCTCTGGTCTTTACCTGATTCTGGATTATTTGCAAAGGTCCTTCCATGCTTATTTTATCTGTCTGAGTGGGTTTTTATAAAAACTTCTGGACCCCAGTATTTATGTGTTTCAGAAATACTTTTCACATACAGCTGAAATGCAGAATCATTACTGTGTACAACATGTTTTTCAGAGAGTAACAATTAATTTCTATGGCCAGATGTGAAACTCTGAAAAAAAAAAAGAAATCATAGTGGATGTACTTGCAGGACCCCCCTTTCTCCCTTAGCTCTAATTGTGCAAATGGCACTGAGATAATACTGTAATTGTTTGTCTTTCCCATGAAACCAATATGAAGATTAAAGTACCATCTGGCTTTCTGAAAGCTAAAGTTAGAAAACCTCTAGCATGAAAGAAACAAGCAATTGGATGCCTGTTGGGTGGACATTTTAATTGTAATTTAACTTTGCTCATCTCCAGTTAAAATTCTAACCACAAATCAGCACTCAGAGCTTTTCCCTCTTCATAAAAGTTAGCATCCTAACAGAAATTTTTCAAAGTACCTTTTCCTGGAGGTCTCTGATAACCTTGGGTCTGTTCTTGTATTTATGCTCCAATAGAGTTCAAAGACAGAACCTGAAAAGTAAATCTGGTTGGAAAATTTCACAATAAGGGTTGGTTTTTTTCTTTGTGAAATAGCCATTTTTTCAAAAACATTTTTTGAAAAGTTGGCAGCATTACTGAAACTATACTTTTTGCACATTTATATCAATTTTGCTATGACATTTTGACAAATCTTTTTACTTAGTGTTACTTTTAGGATCTTAAATAATTTTCACAATCATTGCAGAAAAAAAATCATTTTAAGTCATGCTTCATCCATTTTTTCATGAAATATTTAGAAAGTAATTTCAATAAAAATTGACTAATTTATATTGACAAGAAATTTCACAGAAAAAGAAAATGAAGCTGTTTCAAGCTCTATGAAACAAAAACGATTTCAGGGTTTTTTAGTAAATTAAATTATTTTTTCTTGGATTTTTTTTGTTACCAGCTCATCTAAAAATTGCAGTTGATAATAAGCATAGAGTGATTTTTAGTGAAGATTTCATCATAAAGAATTCTCCAGGGCTGTTAGTGATGAAAATACTGTGTCTAGTTTTGTTCCAGGCAACATCACCACTATCAGAACCAGAAACACACTCTTATTTGATTACTGTTGTATAAAATTTAGCCTATAAACAAACACACACAGGAACCCCACCCCTTTCCCTCTACTCTCCACACACACACACACACACACACGCAATGTCAAAGCTGCTAAAAAGGATCTCCAAGTCTTAGAGCAAAATATTTTCACTTTTTGATCTGGAGATTTTCCTTTCATCTGGGATCCCTGCATAAAAAAAGTAAGCAAAATTGCAGGTGGTAGGATGGAAAAGTAACAGAGGGCTCAAGAACCAGGTCTCTGCCTGACCAGTGAACTGTTTCAACTGATTAACGTCTGTAGCAGTAAGAGGTATGCTTGTACTCTTTCCCTATGGGCAGTCCTTTGTACCTCTACTGCACATCTTCTGTATGGATCAAAGAAATTCCCCTTGCATTGAACCAAATCTCTTCCTGGGGCTAAGTGGAACAGTGCTGAAAGTTCAAAAGAAAGCTAGAGTCATTATAAAAAAAAAGGAACCTAAATGATAACATGGGTGGTGGTGTGCTGCCTGGAGGAGTCCTGAGTATGAATTTAGTGAAATCACCACCTGTGTTGCTTCTACAAAGGCAAATAAGGTGCCTGGGCACTTAACAGCATAATAAAGTCAGGTAACTGACTTCAAGTCAGCGGACCTCACATGGACAAACATTTGTGTGGAAGAGGCTATTTATTAACTTATGGCTGTGGTAGGAGGATGGGAGGTGATGGACACCCATGAAGGCTGACTTTGTGAGAGACCCCGCCTATACTGAGTTAAGTTGTTTTAGATAGTCTTTCTCCTGAAACTTCTGTTGTCCGTTTGCTCTCACTTAAAGAATTCAGTCATTTTGCCTATATCTAAAGCTTTCTATAGAGTCTTTCCCCCTATCCTCAAAGAGAATTTACAAACCACTGGTTTGGTGTTCCAGTGAAAAGGAATTGGCCGCCGTGCTCACATACCAGCTTTGACTGGATTATTCAGGCTGGTTAGAAAGCATAGCTGGTGGACATGGAAGTCTGTTTCAATAAAATGCTTTTCTGGAAATATTTAACACTCAAGATCCAGTTGAGGTCCAGTGATTTCAGTTCCCTTCTGGGTGAACTCAAAGTGCCCCTTTGGACCAAGCAAATGGCTTGAGGACTCTCTGAGGACCAAACCTCGCTCTTCCTCTTGTGTTGTCTGACCACCAGTGCTGGGTTAAAAGCACTGAGCCTTGTTGAGACAAAGTGGCCTGATAAAACCTACTGTTGTTAAGCCTGGTACCCCACTATTGCTGCCCCACCACCCCCAGTTATGTTTCATTCCTGCCTTTCTCAGCAGGGAGCAACTCTACTACTTCCACCAGTCCAATCCTCACTCCACACCCATGCACAGACCTAGAAGACCCTGGCCCTCAGGAGGGAGTCAAAGCCATCTTATAGCCAAATGTCAGTGCACTCCTTATGTGACAGTACAGATGGCTTTGAGGCATGTCTGCTTTTAAAAAAATAAGAAAAAGAGATATTTTGTAGCAGGACATTTTCAGTAAAGGCCTCCTGATTCTGTCAATGTATGCGAGCTTTACCTAGGGAGACCATGAGGCTGAATTTGGGATTTTGTTCTTTAAAGTTCTGAACCCCTTTGTTGTCTTTGGGCCAGTTTTAAAATTAATATTTAGCAAAGCATGTAGTTATTGCTATGTGCTTTTGTCTTGGCTAGCTGAATTGTATTTAGCAATGTCTGTAAAATAAAATTCTCACAGCTCAAACTCACTGAGATATTCATGTTTATGCATGAATTTAGGAATGACTATGAGTGAGGTTTGGTTTGAATAGTCACTGTTGAGCAACACTGGAAAACAGCCAAGGTACGGGCACCAAACACCGACGTGTATAAATTTAAAGCCATTTCAGAAAATGTTCTCAGTGACTATTGTCTCACCTTCACTGATTGTAAAAATGAGAATGGTAATGTTTGCCCACAGCAACTAGTGTTTTGAATATTAATTTATATTTGTAAAGCATTTCAATGAGGTAAGTTACTCTTAATTCAGGACACCATTTGACCATGAACATGCAAATACATATAATCCTGTATTTTTACACCTAGCAATAAGATGGAGTCAAGGAATCCTTTCTTTCTAAAATACATGAACTTGCTTTCATCAGCCAGCTCCATAGCACACAACTGGCAGTAGCAACCTGTGTTGAGATTCCACTTGTCATTTCATTTTGATCTGGACAAGAATATGTTTTTAATATGTCTTGTGATTTCCTTCTAGATAAAACACTCCACCCAATGCACATCATAATTTCTCCTGTAGTATTTTTCAATAAAAGCTGTTTTCTATCTGAAGAAAAATGTGCTTTTTTGTTCTTTTCCCCTTTGCCTCCCCAGTGCATAGTTTGGGACTGGGATTCCAACGGAAAGCATGACTTCATTGGAGAATTTAGCTCGACTTTCAAGGAAATGCGAGGAGCTATGGAAGGAAGACAGGTAAGTGGAAACCACCCAAGCAATCTCAATATGTAAGCTTTGTAGAGCAATGTTCCTCAGACAATCCTGTAATAAAGCAAGTGACATTGCCTCATCATCTCTCAGAAGTTAGTTGCTGTGTTGCTCTCTCCCATAGGTTTTACTGTTATCTGGACATGATAATCTGAAAATGCAAAAAGCAACCTTTCCTGGCCTTTCCCGTACTTCCATGCCTGAAATACTTAGGGTCTTTTTCTAGTTCACATTCTACAGGCATTTCTTTCTTCTAAGATTTATTTCCTTTGAGCCCAAGCACATGGTTTCTATGAGGTGCTGTGCTGTTATGGCAAAGCAGATGCCCAGTCTGGGTACTCAAAGCATTTCCCTACTGGCCTGAAGGCCTTTATTGGGTGAGGGTCATTCTCCATCTTTCTCCATTTTTCATGTGCTGCGTTCATTGCTGCCAGCTCTAACTTGAACCCATCATGATGAAACTAATCAGTTTCCTAAACATCTCATGAATTACAGTCCTAGGGAAAATGAAATTGTTAGCTTATTAATAATTTAAGTTCTTTATGTCAGCCTGCTCTTTTCAAATTGAAGTTGATGGTAATTATTGAATATTATAAATGATTTGGCATATCTAATTCCAGAAATTGTCATTTCCTATTCTTACTTACTTGTAAGTTACAAAACTTGTTAGTTTTGATAAATTCTCTGAGGAGGAGTTAAAAATGTTGACTTTCTAATGTGCTGATAATTTGTATTCACTGCTTCATGGTGATCTCAAAACCAAATACAAATGCCTAATCAGCTTTATTTGGGCTTTATATTAAGGTTGTTTATAATGTGTTAATAGAAAGCTAACAAAGAGTCAAAAAGTGTTTAATAAATGGTAAGCAGTCAGGCTATTCCATAGGTCAAGAAGTTTTTATGATTTTTCTAGATATTTTCTATTGATGTTGTTAGAACAACCTAGAGTTTAGCAAATGTTGCTCATGGGTGTAAAATACTGTTGATACATATCAGTCATATATTAACCCATTATAAATAATTTCTGAAGAGAACCTGAGTGTAAATGAAACCCTGTTTTGTTCTCTCAAATTAAGTCAGAGGATCAAAACTTAAACCAAACTGAATTTGAGTGGAAATAAAACCTACCTAAAGAGGTAAACAGATTCCAGAGTGAATAACATTAACACGGCCAGTGATGTGACAGCACTCCAATTTTGTATACAAATACCTGTGGCTGGGAAAGGGACTGTGTGAGAGTGGTAAAGGGTGTGTATTTCCAATGTAAATGTCTTCAAAGAGCATCACAAAGTCCTTCCCAAACAGACAGCTTGTTGGCCAAGACAAGAGACTTGCAGTCCAGAGTGCAAGGAATGGCTGTGAAGGATAAACTATATATTCTTTATTATGATGGAGAAACAGTGTGCTCTTTTCGTCCTCAGTGTAAAGGGTGGTTACTCTTTCAGAGGCATAAGAAGTTAGTACAGCCATTTGTCAATTCTTGTTCTAGGTTGACACTGCAGTATCAGAGTGCTGTCCAGGAATGTTTTAATGTTGCATGATGCTTTAAGTGCCTGAACCTTTGTCTTGCTAAGGACCTGCCATTTGCCATTCGGCAGGCTGCCTTTCACCTGTAACATTGCAATCTGCTTTTCACTGCAAAAGTGCAACTTTTCTCTTCCACACGCCTAAGGCGTGGCATTATTTCTTCCTTGTTGCTCTCATTCTGTTGTTACTGTGCAGTTATTCTGTGGGCTTGCACCTGCAAAACCCGATGCTGTTGTTATAGCCAGTTCTCATGGGACACAATTGCCACCAATGTGAGAATCAGTCCTCCTCCCCCCTCCTCTTTTCTAATCCTTGTTTTGTAGTCTGTTCTACAGGAAAACAAGATTTAGTGGATAAGATAGTAGGTAATAGTCATTTAAGTGGCTAATAAATATTGCCGAAAAAATATACATGCACATGCTAGATGGCTCTTGCACCTGATGAAAGCAGGCTTCAGTGAGCACTAATAGCATGATAGGCAAGAACAAGCAGAAGGGAGTTTGAGCAGATCCTGGTGAAAACAGTATAGTTATTATAGAAAAAGTATTGTGATCACATGTTGTACAGAAGAGGTCACTTGTGTGGGAGACCATGTCACTTGTCACTTGGCTGGAGCCAGAGAGCAATTTCCCTTTCCCTTTCTCTCTTTCTCTCGCTCTCTGTCGCTCCCTTCCTCATCCTATCGCCTTTTTCTCTATTCTTCAGAAATAATTATTGCTGCTAAAGGCAATATATGGCATTAGCTGCGGACCCCATAAATACATCTTAGTGCATAGTTTATCTCAACATCCTTTGTGCAGCATTAAGTAGTGTGATTAGCACTGCAATGGAGTGTTTACTTTGAATAAAGGAGGTTTAGTAAACCTTGAGGGAATGGCAGAGGAGAAGGAAGGTGTTTTGCCTTCAAGTGTATGTGTTGCTAGGTATTTCTAATAAAGAAGGCCACATCAGAGAAATGTAATTATATGTGGGTGAGGAGATGTGTAGGTTAGACATAGTCCTAGAAGAGACTTCTTCATAGCCTCAGACCAGAAAATGTTCTGTTTTCCATGCAGTACTCCTTTCAGTCAGAGGAACAAAACTGCCAGCTACATCCTTCAGCCCATGGTGTTAAGCATTCTTTCACATAGCATCACAACAGTAAGTGTTGAAGGTGAGGACCAAAACCTGGAATTTCATCTCAGATGCTGTGGAACTCAGCAGAACTGAGCAGAACTCAGGTCTGACATCCCTGTTTGAGTTGCTGAGGAGACGCAGTGAAACTTTTTATTCTGGTTATATTTTCTTTTGTGCAATAGACTTTATGGCCAGCCACAGTACGTTGCTATAGTTCTGTCAAAAGATAATTAAAAGATAATCAAAACAACCTAGCGATTGTCAATCAGGGTTTTTCACTCTCCCAGGCAACCAGAGAGAATAGGAGGGAACGTTTATCGTTGACAGGGCATCCAGGAACTCTCCTCAAGTACCAGCTGCAAATCTGTGCCGTGTTAAAGGAGGCTACACCAATGGCACGGCTCTCCCTCTCTGCCCATCAGCAACGTCCGTATTAATTGGTATCAGCTCCACAAGTTGTCATAAAAGCATTAAGCAATAGCAGTGGGAGTAACATAGTAGTTTGGGCTGGTGAGCAGCAAGAACTGTGTGTCATCTGTGAACTGCTAGTACTTCTCACCATTTCATCAGCTCACCTCATCTCTGGAGGAGTTGACAAGGATCTTGAAGTTGCCTTTTAATTGTACATAGTTTGTCCTCCAGAAAACACAGAGTATTCTGACCCATTCTTCAACCTCCCCCTCTTGGCTACAAGATAAAAGTTTCTTGTAGCCAATCTATCAACTGCTACAGAACTACTTGAGATGGTCAGAGTGGATATCTGTCACCTACTTACTTAAAGGAGGTGATTGTGCTTCTAAGACTGTTTCAATTCCATCCCTGGGCTGGGCACTGATTATCGCAAGTTTTGAGTGTCAGCCTCTGATCAGATGAGCTTATATTTGGCTTGCTGGCTTGCCTCCACTGTGAGATTTCTTAGGAATTTGTGTTTGAGACCAGGCATCATTTAGATAAATGTTGTGAATCTAGCGCTGGCAGCTTGCTAGTGGTTGAACCGGTAGTGTGTGAAGGAAGGAGAGAAGATTCCTTCTCTGACTGATTGATCACCTGTTTTGATCAGGAATGGCGTGAGTAGTTTATGAATTTCTTTCCTAAATGTGGCAGGTCCTGGGTGAGATTCTCAAGTCTTGAATTATGACTCCTTCGGTGACAGTTGCTTCTTAATGACTGAAAGGACTGAATTCTGGGAAAGTTTGTTGTTCTTTGGTTTGTGGTACAGGTGAAATTAATTCATGCTGTTTAAGAAGACTTCCTGATCATGAATCAGGATAATAGCTTGTTGTGTGTTTCTGTTCCATAATAACTACCTTGTTGTCACAGACTGTTATAGTCTGACACTTAGTCTGTTTTCATACTGACCACCAATAAAAAATGGCACAAAGACATCCTGTTGTTCAAGTGCACATCCGAAGCGGGCATTTCTAAACCTTCTATTTAACATTTTCCACCATTCCAAAATTCATCATTTACTCCTTCACCATAATCTTGACACAAGAAAACACAGTAAGAACAAGTCCATCCCTATTTCTGACAGTTAGTTACTTTTTTTTAGTGAAATACCAGTAAATACTTTGAGTTTATTGTATGCTTAGGATTTGTTCCAAATGTATATATAATATATATTTTTAATATGTGTGTACAGTGGCAGTTTTATAAGATGTTATAATATTAATCTATCAAACATTTGAAAACAAGATTAGAAAAGGTTGATAAAAATTTAAGGACTATTAAAGCTTTTCATAGTTGAAAGGAGAAATCCTCCACTAATTAGAAAAAAGTCACTTTTATTTTTAAATGGAGGCAATAAAACCAGAGGGATTTGGGGAAAAAGGTCGTAGAAACATAAACCACCTGGATCCCCATGAAGCATGGGAGTTACATAAGGGAAAAATCTGTTCCTGTATTACATAAAAATGGACATGTGTGTATACACACAAACACAAAAGGGAAAGGGGAGGAAGAAATCCTACTGTACTTACCACCTCCACTGACATTTCCACAAGTTCGGGGTGTCTTTAGGGGGGTGAGGAGAGCTGCTGAGGCGCACAAGACTGGATGGGGATCTGAGCTGGGTTCCAGATGTCCAGATATCTGACTATGATCCTAACTCAGGGCCTTTGCATCAGGTAGCTCTTCAAATAACTGAGCATGGATGAGACCTTTAAGCCTTTGGTAATGGGCCAAGGAGATTATTGACACCAGTGGACAATTCCATGTCTAGTTTTATCAGGAGACGGGCAGGTTCATCCAGGACTGTCTGCAACATCAGCAGCTGCTGCTGGCCCCAGAGAGGGCAACAGAGGCCTCAGAGGAGGGTGCAGCCATGTCAGGCACCTGCCACGTCCGTGTCATTAGGCAACCAGTTGTGCAACCTCAGAAGCGTGGATGAGGCTGGGGGCCTTGGCTGGGGAAACAAGAAACACTTTGATTTTCACTTTATTCCCCACGTGCAAGTTTCCAGAGCAAACCTCTGATAGTGATTAAAAACAGCTCTTCTCCCATGGTGGATGTCTTTCTGGGACAGAAGGAGAAAAAAAACACCAACATTCTGTCCTCTTGCCTGACGGGATAGCAGGAATAAACTAGCCTTGTGGGCAGGAGGAGTTGCAGTTCGCTTAAAAGTGACTTGCTTTTCTTGAGGCATCAGAAAGGGATAATGCAGGATATAATGCTGCCTGCTATTGACTGGGTTTTTTCGCCCTGTCCATTAGACCGTGATGCCTCCTTTGTCATTTACAAACTATGCAATTTGTTGCAGCAGCTGTACATGAAGGAAGAAGAGAGAAACAAAAGAATTGCAAGGGAGGCAAGAGAACATGTTAATGATAACCTAAGCTTTGCCATAGCTCTCTAGCCCTTTCCTCACAGGACTACCTGATGTCCTGGTGTGCAAGCACAGTGTCCTGGAGAAGGCAACTGCCCTGTATCATGATTTCTCTTGCCTTAGTGTACATGAAACTCTCCTGACACATTCATTTCTTTCACTGAATAGCTTGAGCTATTGGTAGCCACATACTGTTCAAATTTCAGTTCTACAATGGTTGCCTACACTTAGTCACCTCCACTTCCCTTTACTGGTGTGTGGCATGGGTGGTTACACCATTTGCTCTTCTCTTCTGAAGGTTTGGTAAGAGAAGGGGTAAGGATGTTTGGGAAGGCAGCATCCTTCACTGCAGAGAGTAACATCTCCCATTGAGGGATCTGTGTCTCCTCATTACAACCAGGAGAGGATTAGGACCTTGCAAGTGTCAGCATTAGTTTGCTGACTTTCATTGAAGAATAACTGGATGGAGTTAGTTTTACATTCAGAAATTCTCCACATGGTGGTTTAAATTTCAGGGTGTGAAAGAAACACCAAAGCAGCATAGTCTGGGGGTTCATTACCAACATTTGCAACTGTACTTATATTAAATTAACGGGAGATAGTTAAAACCAGGTTGCTTTCTGTTTCAGATTCACTGTGTTGTTTGGCAGGGAAAGAGCTTGCATAGCCCAGAGCTGCCAGGCATTTGGACGAAATGCTAAGTGACTTTCAGAATGATGAATCCAAACTTCACAATGTTTACCATTAGTATCAGATTGCAGACTCTTGCATTAGTTTCCTCTCAACTGAAAAGTTAATTGAAGAGACAAAAATGAATCAATAAAAAACAATGTCAGATACCAAATCAATACTGGGAATGTAGGAACAGACTGAAAATTGAGTTTGGCCTCACAGTGCAAGCAAAATATTTGAAAATTGTTTCTTGTTATTACTTACCTGCTTAGAGCTGTATTCTGAACTCTGTTCCCTTTAGAAGAGCTGGAGATATGACAAGGCCTTAATAGGGAATTTCCTTCAAATGGTGCTTGTCACATCTTCAGCTCGAACTGTGGGAATTGCCAAGGTCAGGACTGGGTCTTGGTGGGTAAGTGAAGATTGAGAGTTTTATGTAAAACAGTGTTACTGGTTTTTTAAGCCTATGAATTGGGAAAGGAATTCTTCCTCCTCTCCTATTCCCTTCCCTTCTTTATACTATTATGCCAACATATTTAATAGGTGCAAAATTGTTCTTCTTTCTGTTTTTGGACTTTCTAGGAATTTGCTTGTCTGTTCTTTCCTTTGCTTTATTATCCACATCAGCCAATGACATGTTAGTGACTTGCACATGGACTATTTTAATGAGCTTTAGATAGTTGCTGAGAATTGTTATCCATACATCTCAAAATGCATTGCAAAGGTAGGTCAACACTCCTAGTTGCATTTTACAGTTAGCACAGAGAAGCTGAGAGGCTGGCCACAGGCACAGATTTTTGTCCCCTGAAGTAGTGTTTTATGCCACTTTGGTCCTACATAGTGTAAACTTCTTCCAGAAGCCAATTACATGAACATAAAGTTTATCAGGCTTAAATAATCCTTTTCCCAAGGAGAGGAATTGTGTGCATAGTGTAAGGGTTCATAGAGGTCAGGCCTTGTTTAAACATACACATTGAAAAGTGTTCGTGTTGGAGGATGATAAAATTAAGGAAGTGCACCTTGGACGTTCAGGGGAAAGCAACGAGGTCTCTCCAGTGTAGTTCAGTGTCAAAGGGAGGAACACAAATCCTGACTCCTATTTTTTCTCTCTATTCGATATATTATAGTTTCTTTATCGTATACAGCCAGCACAATTTCTCTGTAGGAATGCTTCCAATAAGTTTGGAGACAACTGTATGCTAAACCATTTTGCCAGACAGCAACGTATCAAGATGCGAGTGGGCAGTGCTTTTGCCTCGCTGTCAGATTGCTTTCCCAAATATGAGCTTATTGCACTCTGGCGTTGTGGCACAGAACGCTCTCTTTACTTGGAGAGAAGGGCTTTTATTTCTTAAGCCTGACTGCTTCTCTTGAGTAGAGAAAAAATGTTTATGGAGGATTTCCCCTGAATGTGTGGGCCTGTGTCTGCCTGTCTTCTCAGCTGGAAAATTCATTTCACAAGACAAATAATTGAGCTGTAGGCTAACTGGGAGAGCAAGCAGATCTGCTTCCTGCAGTTGGAACATTTTTTTGTCTTTTCCCATTCTTCACTCTGTCACCTGTCTCCAGTAACACAGTGATGAAAATACTCCTCCTCTCTTGTGCAGAAAAGCTCTCATATTGCTCCAAAGCCACATGTTTTGCCTTCCCTTTTTTGACATTTGACAAAAGCTCTAAGTTTGAAATACTTCAGAGACATCCAAATAACTGCTGTTAGGCAATGGTTTGAAGCTCGATGACATGGCTGGGGCTGTTCATAAGGTAAAAATGATTTTACATGCCCAAACAGTTTGCTCAGATGGATCCCATATGAAGGTCTTCACTATAGACAAAGTATTGTAACACTTAAGACAGATAGGTTTCATTTCAAAATGTCATAATAGTGATTTTTAGATAATAGACCATCCTGGTTCCCTTTGGAGATATATTCTTTATGTTACCCAACATAACATTAGCAGCTCACATGTTTTCTCCCAGCGCTTGAAAACCACGCCCTGAAAGAAAATAGTAAAGTTCTTAACCATATTTAATAACACATTACCTATACAAATCTGGATTTACAAATGCCAGTAGATACTTGCATGTGCAAACATATATTTTAGTCCTGCAGTAAGAGGCATGAATAATATGTAGTCACTAGAGGTCAGAGTCTGAAAGCTTGGCCTTATCAATCTGCCTGAAACCAGAGGAGGGCAGAACATTTGAAGTGGAAATCAGTAAGACTCCAGGAGATGTTATGGTGGGAACAAGACAACGTATTTCAGTAACAAGATAGGACTATTTTGCTGTAAAATTGACTGTTAGTAAATAAAACTAATCAGAACATTTTCAAAAAAGGGTTTTAATATATTCTTAGGGATAATTTTCAAATATATCAGTAATTAGTTAACTACATCTTTGTGCGCTTTTTAGTGATTTTCTTAACTTTTCATTTTACTATCAGACTTAAAGGAGAAACTATTGCTCTATTTCAAGAGAGAATGAGCTGATCTCTGATCAGAATTTCTCCAATCATGAGTTTAATACAAAACACCAGTGTTACTGTGTAGGCAGTTTTGTAGTTAACACAATACATCGGGTTGCTCCCCCCAGTATTTTCATTTGTATTAAGTTCCCTCTTTTTTTCTCCTCTTAAATGATCTCAGAAGATTCTCAATCTTGCTCATGTAACACCTGAACCTACAAGACTGGAAGACGACAACACACATATCTGGATATCTCTCTCAGTGCTGTGTCTACACATATATGTTTGAAGACAGATGTTTGTCCTGGGCCTTTTTCTGTTAAGATCATTCTCTGCATAGTTAACAGTTTTCATTTTTTCTTCTGTGTGCACCATTATTTGATAGGAGTTAGTCAACTGTGGAAACCAGAGAGTGCCATTTTTGTTAATTATTCAATTTGTACATAAATTTTCCTTCAAGCAGTGACTGCTATTTTTCACAGGTACAATGGGAATGCATTAACCCCAAGTACAAAGCAAAGAAGAAGAATTACAAGAACTCAGGCATTGTTATCCTTAACCAGTGCAAGGTAAATACATGTTTTGCTCTTTGGCTGTTTCTTTACTAAGCTCTCAGTGATATATTTTAATGGTGTTTGGAAATGTAGACAGCAAAGTGGAACTGCCTGTAGAATAGCAATGGAAACTGATCCACTACAAAAAGTAAAGACAAGGACTTGAACCCCAAAAGTAAGCTGACTGTCCTCCAACTCTCCTTTTTCATTTCTCTTGCCCTATCTCTGCTGTTGTGCAATGGAGTAGGCAGTACTAAACTCTTACACCTACAGGCTGGCCAGTTGATCTTTTGTGTGTTTCCCTTCTAATCCTTCCATCATTTCTACAAAATTGCTCTTGTTCCTCCTAAACCAATAGCAAAATTTCCATTGACTTCCCACTGAGAAAGAACAGACCTTGGTTCTACTTTTGTTGTGAATTTTCCTTTCTGTAGTTTTAGAATTTTGATATTTTCTCTTTTTACATTTTTGTTTCTGTCTCAAACTATATTTAAAACTTTCTTCCTTTACCTTATTTTCAGTTGGTCCCTTCCCTCCTTCCAGTTTACTTTTTTCAGGCAGTTCTCTGATGTTTTAACAGTACACAGCTAATTTGAATGTCTTGCTTTCTTGTCTGCAGATCCACAAGATGCATTCTTTCTTAGATTATATCATGGGAGGCTGCCAAATACAGTTTACAGTAAGTGTCTTAGTTCTCTAACTTGTTTTAAAGAAAGGGAATCCCCTTAGATACTGATTCATTACTTTCACAGAGAAATTATTCTTACATGTCATTCCTTGGTAAATTATTAAGGTCTTCTTGCAAAATGTATTAAGCCTGGAAAATTGTGCTAATGCAGTAAGGTTTTTCTTGCACATACTGGTTTACTTTTATGTTTTGCAGCAATGACAGTCACGTTGCAAAAAGTAAAGACAACTTCATACAGGGGTGAGAAGCTAAGCTGGTGTAGTCCCACCAATTCCATCTGAGCTACACCCAGTCCCAAAAGCTGGAGAACTGAATCAGCTCCTGTGACAACCCTGACTGGCCTTTGGCTTTTGAGCCTCAGTTTGTTCACAAGGATTTCAAATAAATTCACTTGCTGGGACTGTGTCACAGGGGGAGGATTTCATCTCACCTGCCTTTAGCTACTTAAGCGTTAGCTGTCCTGTTCATCAATCCTATGGGCTAGTCTTCATTTCCAGAATGAGTCCTCCATTAAAGCAAGTTGTTTCCCCTCTACTGGTGCCATACAGAAAGTCACAGGCAGAGAGATAGTCCAGCCAGGGGCCTCTCTCTGTCAGTCTGGCATAAATGCTAGGGCAAATGCTGATGTTTGTACCTCGGCCGTAACTACAGCAGTAAGATGGCACTACAGGGGGACAAAGTTGTAACTTAGAGAGAATTCAGAAGCTACTCAGTTCAAGGAACAGGGGATAAAATGATTTGCAGAGCTCTCCATAAACAGAAATACAATATTTTGCATTTCCAAATAATCATTTTTAGAAACATTCAATGCTTTGTGGTTTTGATCTATTTTTTTCTTTTTTTAAAATTTTTTTTAATTTTGAATCTGGGAAATAAAGCAAAATAAAATAATATATCAGTATTTCCCACAGCATAGGAATGCAGATTATGGTTCAGTTCCAGTCTGGTTTATGTGACTTCTAATTTCATGCCAGTTACAAGGATAAGATCTAATGCTCCAGGGTAATATTCTCCTTCTGGAGATCTTTTATTTTCCTGTAGCACCCTGCCCTGTTTCTGCTCCCAGGTATCAAGTATCAGACATTGGATGCTACTGAAATGTTCCATTTCACTTTTTCCAGACAAGCCTTCATTTTCCAAAAGATTTAACAAAAAAAGAAAGATTTTTTTTGTCCCAACAGAAAGTTCCAGCAACAGCAGCAGCCCTAGACAGTAGTGGATTGCCATCTTGTGTATGAATCAGCTTTTTGAGGTGTAAAACATGCACTTCGCCGGTACACCTCGCAAATTCGTTGGATAACACCCAGAACTGAGGACCCTGTTTCTGGTTTTGAAGGAAATACCTACTGTAGTATACAAAGATCTTTACAGTTGTCTTCTCTCAAGCAAAGCATCCTGTGTAATTACCTCTCCGCCTTACCCAGCTTCTTTTTCTGTTATCCCCACGTGCCTGCAATGCCCATTTCTCCTCCAAATCTGAAACTCGCCAATCCCTAGAAACCCCTTTAATTTCTCTTTCCTGACATTTCCTCCCTAAAAATATGACTGGAAGAACTCAATTATCAAATGTGTTCAATGAGGTCATTAGCAGAAAGACAGCAACATTTTCAAGTAATATTTTCTAACCAGGGCAAGTGCTTAAGCACAAGCGAAGACTGGTTAATATGCATTTCCCACAAGTCTAGCACAAGCACAGGAGCGTTGTAACCATTAGAAAGTGTCTAGGGATATACACATTATTATGTTATAGCTGCACTTTTCAAACTTTTTTTGATTCCTCCTAAATGTTTTCCAATGGAAGAGCAAGTCCTTCCACAGCACACTGAAGGGTCATGGCGGTTTGCTGCCCTTTTATTTACTTCTCGCAGATTTCCTATTTAGTAGGCTGTGAACCACAAGTTGAAAACTGCTGTGTTAAAATGGATTTCTTGATATATCTGACTGATAGTATTGCTTCTACTATATTTTACTATTTTAATATTTCATTTTGCTGAAATGAAACAAAACCATTGATAATAGGAAGTTTAGGTAAACTCATCTGCAAGGACAGGCAGTGAGGACGTAAAGGAAATGAAAGATCCATTATACTGTGAACTGCAGAGATCCCTGAATTGCTGCTGGCCTCAATGGTAAATCCACCAGCTAAAGAACTGTGTAAACTCATCACTATCAGTTTTCAACCTACATGGACTCAGGGGAAGCTGTTGTGGATGTCTCTGTGCCTATAGCCCTGTTCATTCATAACCTGGTGGTTCTACTTCAAGATCGTCACAAGCTGGCTGCCTGCATATTTTACTTCCTCCTACCTCAGTTGCACCAGTGCCCAGTGCTGGTAGCACAGACTGGTTGTGAGATGTGTTGCCGTTTCCAGAAACGTATCAGAGGTTCTCCAGTGGGCACTGAAGCAAAAAGGTGCAGCCTACGGGGGAGATACTCAATGCTCCCTTGCTTTCTGCACACATCTTATAATCTCCTTTTCACATAGTCCTAATCTGGTTAATTCGGACCACTGAAATAAAGGAGGCCTATTCCTTCCACCTTCCCAGATTTCCATTTCTTTTAACTGGAATGGATCTGGAATTGTTTGAAACTCTCCTGGTACATGTATTGTTGTTGTTTTAATATTAATGACATTTCTATTGAGTTCATGCTGTGTACAGGCAGTACGATACAACTGTGATTTGAAAGGGCGCTTGCTGAGGGAGGGAAACTGGGATGCTAAGCATACATTTGATAACAAAAAGCTGTAGTATGATGTACCTGCTAATTTAAGGCACTAATGAAAGCTTTGGTAACATCATGCTATGTGTTCTTGGGATACTTTGTACATCTATTGTAGGAACATAGTTTGTAGTTAGTCTCTGAAAAACAAAAGTAAACTTTTCCTGTACTTTACAACCGTTTATTAAGAAGCTTTCATCTACAGAGATCAATAGTGCTGATTCCAGTTTGCTACTTTTATGCACTGCTTATTGCAAAACGCTGTATCTCTTATCAGACAGTGTTCCCTGTCGCAGAAGAAATGTTCAGAAGTTGGCAGTGCAAATGGGTCTGTAGTCAGAAGACGTTTTCATCACTTTAGGAAATACAGCAGAAAGGATGTGTAACATGCATAAAAGGAAGTGTAATAGAAAGATATATTGGACAGATTCTCTCTTAGGCAGGTCATGGTATTGGACAGGCCAATTCATTGCTGACAGATCTAGCAGGAGGTCCAAGCTATGTAGGATGTTTTCAGTGCAATGAAAATCGCCCTTTTACAAGGCTGAGGAAGAAAAGTACTAGGAGTGTAGTTATTGCTATGTTATGTTCTCATTTAGCTGTGGGAAGATGACTGGCACATTGGAACTGATACATTTAAAGATACACTGATAAAAACCAAATGTATGCACTGTAAGAAAGATTCCTACTTGCTGCCCACAAGATTAGCTCAGTTGTGATATTAGCCTAGCTTCTGTGATGTGTTAGTTTTACAAATCCTTATCCTACTTATTTGCACAAGATCTTGGTACTGCCGGGTAATGCTAAAAGAGCAGAGCTCTGCGTTGTTATTTTGGAATCGTGGCAAGTAACAGCGAACATCTTTCTTAAAAGTCCTCCCCTCAGCAATCAGAGATTTGGATCAAGTCAAGTACGGTGCATGCGAGTACAAATATTCATAAAGGCTTCATCATAGGAAATTAGGATATTTTTTGCTTATCAGCAGATCTCTACTACAAGGACCATTTCTAAAAAGGAAGCTTGTTTTGGGGAGGGTTTTTTTCTTTCCCAAACACTGGCCACAGACTTTTTTCCAAGCTCATTAAACCCACTGCTTATTCCTACACTGTGCTCTTGTTTTCAGTTAAAAAGCATTTAGCCATGGTTAACAGACACAAAGGAAGATTTGTCCAGTTTTGTCAGGTGTGTTGCTCCAGCCTCATTAATGCCTGTTTTGGGGTTATTGGTGAAAACACCCGCTTTTAACAATTTTACAGGAATGCCCTGTTTCGCTATCATACAGTGAAATGTTTGCACTTTCTATAATCAGAACAAAAACCCTGAAGTTAAATTAATATCAGAGAAAATATACATCTTTTTAAGAAAATATGCACACCTTGGCTAAGATTTTTTAAAAATAAGTGTCCTAAAACTAAGCTAATCCATACAAGTATCTATGGACTTACCTTAGGTTTCACAAACCACTAGTGTTTCTTTCTTCCTCAGTTACATATATGCATACAAGTGAGAACATTAGCGGTATCCCATTAATTTATTCAAGTTAAATCAAGCTATCCTTTTCAGAAAAAGATCTATGTGGAAAACGGACTCACTGCTTCAGTGCATGAACAGTGAGTAGGGAAGTGGAGGTGAAAGATTACTTTATTTGCAAGCCAAATCAAGCTCATATCTCCTGACTGAAATGTGGAGAGGTGCGGGGGGTTCATAGTTGATCAAGGCGATGAAGGGATTTCCAAGCTAACTAGAGCCCAGTGAAAAATATTTTTCTTCAGCCAAGAGTTAGAGGTGGAAAATCAGAAATGGTGGGGAAAAGCCATCTTGGGTAGACCCAGTATGATTTTTAGCAACACAAAATAAGTTTCAGGAGGGCTGTGTTGTTTTTTTAAGGGAGAATGAAAATGTCATGTTTCATTTTCATTTTATAGCTGCGTAAAATAGTCTTCCCTGTGCCAAGCAGAGGCTCCAGCTGGGGAAGCTGCACATTCGCAGAGGCAAGCTGGGACTTCAGAGTTCTTTTTGCAGCCTTCAGCAAGGCCCTTACTTGCCAACTGCACAGTAAAACTGAAAATTGAACTCTGTGCATTTGTATCTGTTGAAGATCCACGTATAAGGGTTTTTTTGGAGGAAGAGGTCATTGGACAAAATCATAAGGAAGGTTATAAATGGCTTTGTTCCCTCTATGAGACCCCCTGGGTTTCTTGTTGCTCCTTTTAGGAATTTCTAGAAAGCAGCATCAAAAATTCAGAAGAGGGCTTTCTGGTCCATGACAGTCATATCACAGGAAGATGCATGCCAGAGTATATCTTCAGCGAGAAGTATAAAGAGCATTTTAAAAGGGAGAAATGGATTTTAAGAGGATTCATTAATATTTCCTTTTGTGTTGAATGCTTCCCACAATCTTCTCTAAGCCCTTTCAACACAAAAATCTGTGCAGGGTTCAAGCTTTATTTTTACCCTGCAGCTCACCTTTAAGCTTGCTATCATCTGTGAAATTGGAAAGGTTAATTATTTAATGCTTAGATGTTTTGAAGATAAAAAATACCAGACAGGCAGTATCTACTACTATTACTACAGCCACAGTAAGGTTTAAAATAGCTAAGAAATATCCCTAACTGGAGTTTTAATTTCTATTTTTAGTAGGACTTTTAACTCTCTCAGGACATTTTTGCTGCACAGCTTTTATGTCCTGAACATCACCTGAGCTGGAATAATTTAATTAAGTATGAGAACCTAGAGATAGTAAATTTGATTCATCTGTATTAGAACATAATTTTCCACATAGAATAATAAAGCAGTTCATTTTTTTCCTAATCATGCCATTTTAGTTTTATTATCTCTTATTTTATAAGCTGTCATTTAGTTTTAGACATACTTATCAATACTATCCTAATTCAAATTTGATGAAGTATGCTGTAAAATGACCTTTGCTTTAAGGCTGCAATCTCTGCAGAAAAGTGTTTCTGGTAAAGATACATGGTTGGTGTAGGTATACTTGTGCCCAGAAGAGCTCCACAACACATTGACTTTTCTTCTTTTCCAGGTAGCTATAGATTTCACTGCATCAAATGGTGATCCTAGGAACAGCTGCTCACTGCACTACATCCACCCCTATCAACCCAATGAGTACTTGAAAGCATTGGTAGCTGTTGGGGAGATTTGCCAAGACTATGACAGGTAAATAACCACATTTGCTAACAGAGTTGTCTTTAGAAAGTGTTTTCACAGTGTGAAATCAATGACTGCCTGCTGCCGGCTGCAGTAGCTCCATGTTTAGTCACTTAAGAGAAATGACTGCGTGTCAGAAAGATTAGTGTACCTTAACACGCTTTTGAGAGTCACAGTGGGTTTAGATTAGCTTCACAGTAATGAAAGGCCCGGTTCTTGGCTGTTTGGCAGGTATGTGTGTTAAGTTTCAAGTTTGTATTCACATGCCAAAATTGCATGTTTGAGTGGATTTTTCATTTGTGTTAAACTTGAAGCCTGTTTTGCAGATGCTGATAGCATCCTTTCTGATAGGCTTAGGAATCTGGTTCTGTCCTGTGCTACAGAAAAGTGTTCCCGAGATTTTGTGTTTGAAACTGAATTTGTAGTTGCCTAAACTGCTTAGTGGCCATGTCTATTCTTAGAAGTAAATGTATGGTCTTTGTCAGTGTTCTCCTGGCCTGCTGAGTATTACAGTCTCTTCTAAAATAAATATTAAAAGATAGTGATCATGTGTGCATACAACATGCCTTCAAATAGATAAACAAACGCAAGTAATTGGGCCAAATATGCTTTGATTACATTATGTACTTCTGTTGCTTTCAAATAGGCTGCCTGCTTCTATCAAATTAATTGCCCATTATTAATGTAATTACCAAGTGCATTTCCTTTAAATGTTCTTTCTTTGTTGGTGAGGCATAGTATCTTACACAATTATTCTTTCTAATCTTTGCACATGTAATAGACATCCACCCACCACTTTGCCATATGTAAATGCCAGATCTCAAAAAAACAATGCTATTTCCAGTCAGATTTGAATTATACTTTCTGTATAAATTGTGGAGTGACTTAATACTGTGGTTTGCATGTTACATGTCGCATATACCAATTAGCCTGCTCAGAGACACTTCCATTTGCATGGTAGTGAAACGTCTTCTCAAAGAAGAATGAGGAAAATACTGCCCTGATACAATTTCTGTAAGAATTTGATGGTCAAACTTAGTCAACGAGTCTGAGAAAATTAATATTTTATTGTAAGTGAGCTGATAATTCCTCAGTGATTATCCAGTAATTTAATAATTACCAGCAATAATTCAGTGGGTAAATATCTGTCAAAATAGGGAAAGGAATAAAAAGGGCTGGTTTATGCACACAGATTTTTTTATTTTATCACTTAAGGTGTATTTTTTAAGAAAATGAAATAGTTAAGTGGCACAGGCCCTCCTGTATGGAGATATTAATCCCAAATCAGGATTCTCCTCTCAATATAGCATATTCCAATCAGTACGAAAAATAATGGCCAGTCATTTTTTAAATGAAATCATCAGCATCATTTAGTTCTATTGTACTGCAGAAAATGCCTATTGATGCTAATCAGCACAACTAAGGTTGTATGAGCTATGGACTAGGGCTGAACAAAAGCCAGAATTTCATTTTTCAGGGAAACGTCACCTTTCTGGCATCTGTTTGACCTATACACGCTCTCAAGTTGTGACACTATAAATACGTTTCCATGGGCAAGTTGATTCAACACGGTCAATGCTTTCTGATCAAAATGTCAAGTGAGGACCTTTTCTTTATACTTGCATGTTTTGAATCCAGCAAACTGGAAATGAAAACTTATAATTTCTCTAAAGAAGAGAAGAAATTAGGAGGAGCAAAACCTTCACACAAAATAATCTACAGGTTCTGTATAGGAGTTCTTCTTGTATTTAGTTGCAGCCTTGAGATGTGTGAGCATATAACGACCTATAAAGCAAATCTTCTGTATATACACTTTAAAAAAAAGAGTTTCAAATTCAGTTAAAAATCCGAAATGTGGCACAGATCCATAACTGGTCCAGTGAGCTCAGTTGTGCTTCAAGTACTGGAGCAGGATTTCTGTTTCCAGGTTAAGATCAGCCAGAAGTGAAAAGAGAGGGACCTGCTGAACCTAAGGGCTGTTTAGAGCCAGAGTGTCATCATTTGCATAGGGGCATGTCTTTAGTAAGGTTAAAATATGAGCCCACAAAGATGACAGTGCTCTGACCTGAAGTTTTATAGTTTGTACCCATTGATTATCTCAAATAGGCAGAACTGGCTGATTTCAATCCAAACCAAGGAAAATGGAGTGGTTTTCTTTGGGTCTCAGGATTAATGTATTTACATAAAATGAAAGAATAGTTGGAATAAAGTAAAATCTGTTGTGTGCAATGTTTTTTGCATTCCAGTAGCGCAACTGTTGAATGCTAAGTACTTTTGCTACACTTATGTACCAAAAGACTGCTTTTTTACATTTGTAAAAAAAAAAAAAGAAAAGAAAAGCCTATGGCTATTACTTAAAATAGTTCTGTAATTAGAAACATTCAAATTTATTTGTAAATTGGGAGGAATTGGATTGGCAAGTAATATAGAGAGAGACTACACTCAAAATCCAAAATTTTCTCTTATATACTCTAGTTACCTCTGTCGATCAAGCCAAATCTTCTCATAATCTAGGTTTCTGTACATATCAGCCTAACATAATGTATCCCTAAGTAATTAATGCTCCAAATTAAGTGCTGCCCCTCATCCCTTGATACAGTGGAATAATCCCTGTTCATCCAAAAGCCCATTTATCTGTATGGTTCAGAGATTCCTGAAACAGTTAAATGAATAGTGCCATTCTGCATAGTTAAGCATGAAAGAATAAGATTCATTCTTTCATCAGCAATATTCAGAGAATGGGAAATAGACTTTGATTATTATCCTGATGGTAGAAGCGTTGCAGTCCTGTAGGAATAGGCCAATCTGGTAATGGTATGGGAAATGGAAGAGCTGTTCACCTGCACAAAAGACTTAATACTTTATCTGTATGGTGGAATTGTTTCAGGCTATAACAACATTTGTCATAAGAGAGGAGATAAAGTTTCTATGTGATATAATCAGTGGCTAAGCAACAGCAGCAATGGATCATAAAGGAAGGAGAAGCATTCATTAGTTTTAAGGAATTAGGCTTTAAAATGTAGTTTGAAATACCGGAAGGGGGAAAACACATTAAAAACTTATGAAAATCTTTGGTAAAATAAGCAGACAGCTCCATGGAGAAGAATTTATTTTAAGAGAAATGACTCATGGATGTTTAAAAATGACCTCACAAAGCAATAAGAAATATATATTTCCATTTAAACATTTTCACAAGCTTTCTTTTATATAAAGAATTATATCACTGGTATACTTTTACCTTGAAATTGAGCAAATCTACTCCACCTTTTTGTAGCATAGAGAAACAGATGAAAATGGTGAAATATCATTGGGCACTGAAGTGTTTAATATTAAAAGGACCTGCTTCTGTATCATTCCATATTTACTCTTTACCTCAGTAATTTCAGTATCAAGTTCTCTGGATCAGAAGTCAAATCAAGTGGTTTCTGATGACCAGCAATATCAGCCTAGCCAGGATCCTGAAAAATCAGTTGATCACTACCAAATGTGCGTATATTCCCTCTACATGTTTTGAACAGTGAGTTAGCAAGTGTACTTAAGGCAGATGAGGTTATCCCTAGCTCTGTGTGCACTATGGCTGGCGTAGGACTTCTAACCTTAACCAACTCTGACCAATGGTTTTGGCCACCCCTTTGTTTTGGAGCCTGGTGGAGACCCCTTCAAGAGAATGCTATTTTCAAAGGATAGATGGCAGGTGTCTTTGCTGGTTGAATACCCAGATATGAGGAAAGAAAAAGTCATTCATCAGTTGAAATATCAGACCTGTGAACCAGAATCTTATAAAAGCCATGAAACTCTAAGTTATATAGTAATAATTTTGAATGTCTCCTGTTCCCCATGGCAACTGTTCCCCAAATATTTTTCATTTGTATCACAAAACTGCCCCCTGCTCAGCATGGGACAACACTGCTTTGTAAGGCAGAGAAGCCTATGGCTAAACTGGGGAATCAGGGAAAGTTTCCTTTCGTCTGTGTCCCAACATAAGGTCGGGCCATGTCCTGACTGCAAGTCAGGACCTGACCTACCTCTTCTCCCTTCCCCTTCACACATCCTGGCTTCCATCAAAAGGAAGCTGAGGCATGTGGACAGGGAGGAGCTCCCGTGCTCTGCAGGAGGATGTACCATCTCAATAACGGTGGGGAGACTGCGCCTGCGAGCCACATAGCGCAACACAGCTGCCTTGCGTAGGCGAGAACCAGCACCCAAATAGTACTGAGATGTGTCCTCAGCACATATACGTACACGTTGACAAGTCTGTTTCCGTTATTATAATCTGGAAACATCCGTGAGAACTATTATCTATAGATAAAAGAAGTACTTTTCCCAAGATAGGTGCAGGTGTGCTGTGAACCTCTCGCGTAAGAACCTAGAGCTATACACCTAGACACACACACGTATGTATGTATGTACAACTAGAGTTTTACTCCTGTGTATAAATATATAGGTATGCATATAATATATATGTATTATATATACATATATATGTATAATATATATGGTTAACACTTAACCATGCAGTAAAAAAATTCATTTCTCTTTTATGCTGTTTTATAGCTTCCCTCTCTGCAAAGCAAAGCCGTAAGTCAGAATAACAATAGTGTACACGGTTTATTAAAATGGCTGGTCCTTTGATCTTAATGATTTGTTTTACCAGTGCTGGAATACAACCAACTAGCCGTGAGTGTAGCTCATCTTTCATTCTGCAGTGTAGCTGTCTGGCAAAGGAAAAAGGGTTGGAATGGGGCTGTAAGTAGCTTGTTTGTAAGGATAAATGCTGTTACATGCACACGATGCTAAAGGCTGAAATACTTCCTAAATGATCTTACATTATTACAGGTTTTAATGATGATATAGCAAGTGAAACCCATGACAGGACTTGCAAATCTGCTCCTCAGTTTGAAATCTGATTTCTGCAGTTAGTAGCTTTCCTTTCTCTTCTGCTTATTAAGAATCTCATTATATTACATTAAATATTTATCTTTGCATTAAAACCTCTGTTCTGATTGAGCAAGACACTAGAGCTTATTATCTCATCCCATTGTATTCAGTCTGACTCAAGCAAACACTGAAGTATTATGCAAAATATAGATGGCACTAGGATGGAGTTAAGAGTTTTACTGAATTTGAACTTTATTGTTAATTGTTCGTCCCACACCCAAACGTTCAGTGCCTCCCATATACATGGAAGATCTTTATGATTAATTTTTACACATAGTTTTATATTTGTGCATACATTCAGAGTTCTTCACTGGATTAATAAAAAGTGCTCACAAACATGTGAGAATCAGCTTTTGTGTGGTCAAATCAATACTCAAACATTGAAAAAGACAAAGGTTAGATGTATTTTATCAAATACTTTTAAGCATTTGTTGCGTTGGATATTTGTGGAACTTCCCATTTTTGATGGGCCATGCCCATTCTGATCTATGCACTCAACTCATGATTCCATGTGTTTGACCACATAGTTTTGTAAAATGATGTCATAAAATTGGTCATTTTATTTGTATTCAAAATCTATTTTAAAAATTAGTTCTTAATTATTTTAAATCTCTGTCTGTTTATTCACTCTTAAAGATATTGCAGATTTTTTTTTTTTTCCAAGAGCCCTTGAAACACATCGAAGATAAATTCTATCTGTTTCCTGACACTAATGTCCTTTTTCAGTTAGGCAAATAGCCTCCTTAACTCTAAATACTCAAGTAGCTCCTTAAAATGGACATTCACGCTGAGATCATATGTTAACAAATAAACTGCTTGTGTAAAACACACTTGTCTAGCAACCTCCCCAAAGGCCACTAATGAGCAAAGAGTACATTATTCCTGCAAAGTGCAGAAATTATTTATGTGTAGAGCTCTGTAAAATACTTAAGAGTAAAAATTTAAAAACTGGGCCACATTCCACAAAAGGTATGAAAGTCCTGAAGTCAGTCTGAGTTTCAACATTAGCTTCTGCAATCAATGAATTGCAGCAGTAGCTGACTAGATGCAAAAATTCCTCTTTATGATTTCTTCTTCAGTATTTTAGGCCTGAGTGAGTGCATTCACTCTGATTGATTGAAAACCGTATATAAAACCTTCCTTCCCTCATGCAATAAAGTGCGCTTGAAAATTAAGAAGGGAAAAAATGAAAGGAGAAAATAAAAAGACCAGGGTTCCCAGTCCAGCACATCCCTTTCAGTGTAGATCTAAGAAGGGAAAAAACGAAGTCAGGTGAAAGGTCCATCTGTCCCAGAAACACATTTCCTGAGGTACCCAGCAGAGGGCAGTTAGGGAGGCGAAAGAGGACAAGGTATGTATAATGCAGTACATGTTACGGAAGTCATATATAAATCAGTGCGATTGGTCCCAAATACAAAGATCAGTACGTACTTAAATGCTGTGGTTTGGATTGAGGCTTTAAGTGGAAAAGAGATCCCAGAGTTTACACCTTGCAGTCTGCTTTATTAATCAGAGCCTCATCCCCAAGAATTACTTATCAGGTCATTCATCCTGAAGCTGTATCTGGGTTTGTGGATGAAGACTCAGAGAGTTACCTTGGCTGGAGGGATCTGAATTCAATACCTTGAGGTAATTTTGCCAGACACAAGGAGAAGAACAGAAACTTGCTTTGGTTGAGATAGTAGTATAATAGTAGTTCATTAAAACTGGGGTGAAAGAATGATGCCTAGAATAACTGGCACTATATGCGACATTAAATATTTCATGAAATCCCTACATAGAGCTATAGATGTTAAAATTTAATCTACCCATGCAGATCAATAAATAAAAATATGCTTAATTATTAAGCATCTCTCTTTATCACTTTAATTACAGAAACAACCTTTCTGGAGGCTGTTAAACAAAAAAGCTGATTAGCATATCTAAACAAGTTTAAAAACCGTGGGGGAAAATACACGAATCTTTTTATATAGTGCTTTAATAGACCAAATTTGCATAGACATACAACAGAAGAAAAATAGAAAAACAGTAACCTATACAGAAAAACTTGTAGCTTATGTTTATCAATAAGCCCAGGTGTGGTTAAGCATATTCTGAAGTGTTTGGATAACCCAGGACTAGAACTGCACTGGGAAAAAGGAATTGGCAGTACTTGTAATCACCAAACTGGGCTGAAAATCCTTGGATTTAACTGTTGAGGACCTAGGCTGGCACAATTACATAGTATATACATACACATATTTAGTATTTGCCTTTGCAGAACCTGTATTTGCAGACTGCTGCCACACAGGCGTTTCTACAATCACCACTTTTTATCCCAAGAATCAGTACAGCAGAATGAGTCTAGTACAACTGTGTTGGGAAGGTGACTTCATAACAGTTTCTTTTGCATGTGTACATACATACATACATATATGTGTGTGTGTGTATAGCTGTATATATATGTATATATCTGCAGGCCCTTTATCTGGGCAGATACTGTCAATTCTTACAGCTCTGCCTTTTCCCTTACCAAGTTTTCATCTTTGTGTCTTCTTTATGCTGCCTCTTCTTCCAGAAACTCAGTTCCTATGTCAGTGTATCAGTCACGAGCAGTCCCTTCCAAGTTTCTTGGCAAAACCACTGCTTCCTCCACATGCTTTTCAGAGACCTCTGCTGCATTCTGTCAGCTGGTAGATACATGAAAATCTGAACCTTCTGCATGGCTTTTCTATGTGGTCTTTACTATTTCTCAATTCAGCTTGAAATCTCCTCTGAGGAAGAGCTTTGTTCTGTGCAGTAGTTGACACTTCTCCGGGACTGTGCAGACTGGTACTGTTGGAATTTCTCTGTCAGCATTTCTTTCTGAAGAGAATGACTTGAAGTATAAAACCCTACAAACTTTATGTGAAATGGCATACCACCTACTGCTGTAGAGACTAGACATCTGTGTAAATAAATATTAATAAGTAAATAAGCATAAATAAAGGATATAGCAATTTATGTGATGCCATCTGATACTGATCTGGTACATCTTTAGTCAACACAACCATTTCCAGAATTTCAGGAGCGTGAATTTCCTCCTTGCATTGTTAAGGATGTAATTGTTCTAGTCATCCACTCCCATTATATTAGCATATATCTGAGAAGCAAATTATTCCCATTTGGAAACCCATCTGTGGGGTAAATGAACACCATGTTCTAAATCTTCTCATGCAAGTTTCCTCCTTTACAGAAAGTGGACACCTTTTGCCTGAGTCGACCTTAAAAGGATGTTTGTGGGTCAAACTGCTCTCAGTTAAAGCTAGGTAATTCTTGTGAATTAGGTTCCGTTTACTAATTTACTATCCCCGACAAATTACTGTGAAATTAACCTTGATCAGAGATTCCAAATCAGCAGATGAACAGAGGGTAGTAGCCCATTTCCTCCTGCATATTCAGTGATGCCTAGCTGAATGTTTAGTCATCAGTATATTTCACTTACAATTTTGCTCTAACTTGTTTTGATAGTGTTCTTCATTTTGACTTAATGTCATTTTGGGTTTGGTAAAATTACATCAACAGCTTATTTGGTCATATTAAATTACAATATAATCTCTATAACGGTTTTATCCTGCTCATCCTAGAAAGCTCATTTGTATCTTGAGAGCCTTTGATGAGAAATTCCTCTCCCAGCACCTCCCTGCATACATATGCCAACGCAGTCCTGTATTCCCCTCTTCCCAGCACACCCCTTATAGATAGACATTTTCTGATAGAAAATTGTTGCAGAGGAAGGTCTCTGACCAACCCTTTCCACTGTAATTTGTAAAAAAGGACAAAATTATGTGCATATGTAGCAAAGCTTTTGTTCTTGTGGTTGCTTAGTGCAGTACACCCTGAAACTTGAAAGCCACACTTGTGTTTCAAGAGGGCAGAGCCCCACCACTGTTCCGTTTGGGGTTCTTCACGATCTACACCTTACATGATTGAATTCAGCCTGCTGCCTGCGGTGTCGTCTTCAAGTCATGTCAAATCTTAAACATCTGAGACTACAGTCTGTGTGAGAATGACCTTTTCAGTGACGGTACAGTTTTCCATATATGATCCCACAGATATGCCAATTCACTATAGACTTAAGGTTTTGGAAGTTAGAGGGACATATGTGCAACCCCCTGAAATACATAGGACTGTCTGGAAACTGCCTGGTTTGAGAAGTTAAATATAACTTCTTGGGACAACCAGGGGATCCGGCCTAGCCAGCACGGATTCATGAAGGGCAGGTCCTGCTTGACCAACCTGATCTCCTTCTATGACCAGGTGACCCGCCTAGTGGATGAGGGAAGGGCTGTGGATGTGGTCTACCTGGACTTCAGCAAGGCCTTTGACACTGTCTCCCACAGCATTCTCCTAGAGAAGCTGGCGGCTCACGGCTTAGACAGGGGTACTCTGCGCTGGGTAAAAAACTGGCTGGACGGCCGGGCCCAGAGAGTTGTGGTGAATGGAGTTACATCCAGTTGGCGGCCAGTCACGAGCGGTGCTCCCCAGGGCTCAGTTTTGGGGCCGGTCTTGTTCAATATCTTTATTGATGATCTGGATGAGGGGATCGAGTGCACCCTCAGTAAGTTTGCAGACGACACCAAGTTGGGCGGGAGTGTTGATCTGCTTGAGGGTAGGAAGGCTCTGCAGAGGGACCTGGACAGGCTGGATCGATGGGCCCAGGCCAACTGTATGAGGTTCAACAAGGACAAGTGCCGGGTCCTGCACTTCGGCCACAACAACCCCATGCAGCGCTACAGGCTTGGGGAAGAGTGGCTGGAAAGCTGCCCAGCAGAGAAGGACCTGGGGGCGTTGGTCGACAGCCGGCTGAACATGAGCTGGCAGTGTGCCCAGGTGGCCAAGAAGGCCAATGGCATCCTGGCCTGTATCAGAAATAGTGTGGCCAGCAGGAGTAGGGAAGTGATCGTGCCCCTGTACTCGGCACTGGTGAGGCCGCACCTCGAATACTGTGTTCAGTTTTGGGCCCCTCACTACAAGAAGGACATCAAGGTGCTGGAGCGTGTCCAGAGAAGGGCAACGAGGCTGGTGAGGGGTCTGGAGAACAAGTCTGATGAGGAGCGGCTGAGGAAACTGGGGTTGTTTAGCCTGCAGAAAAGGAGGCTGAGGGGAGACCTCATCGCTCTCTACAGCTACCTGAAAGGAGGTTGTCGCGAGGTGGGTGTCGGTCTCTTCTCCGAAGTAACAAGCGATAGGATGAGAGGAAATGGCCTCAAGTTGCGGCAGGGGAGGTTTAGATTGGATGTAAGGAAAAATTTCTTTACTGAAAGAGTGGTGAAACATTGGAACAGGCTGCCCAGGGAAGTGGTTGAGTCCCCATCCCTGGAGGTATTGAAAAGACGTGTAGATGAGGCGCTTAGGGACATGGTTTAGTGGGCCTGGTGGTGTTGGGTTGACGGTTGGACTCGATGATCTTAGAGGTCTTTTCCAACCTCAATGATTCTATGATTCTATGATTCTATAACTCTGTAGCCCCTTGCAGCATCCCCTTCCCTAGTTTATTCCCAGTTATAAAGTCCCATTTCTTTTTCAAGATACATTTTACTGAATTGGGTCATTCATGTAGGTATAAATCAGGTCATTGGAATTTATTTGTCATCTTGCAGGGAAGCTTGACATTTTGTCTCACCTTCCTGAGTATGCCATTTTATTAGGGTATCCTTCCAGCAAGTGATACGTCTCGCTGCCATTTCATTTTGCTTAACCTACTCCTCTCTCAAGCTCTGATGATTTTTTTCCTGTGGGTATTTACTTTTCCCCAGTCTAGGAATTTCTGACTTCACTTGATATTTTTACCCTGCAGAGCTTCTTTTGCAGTTCTTTTAATGTTAACAAGGGGAAGTTTAAATCCATTGTACCTGGATTTGGCTTTGTTAGTTATTTCATGAGTTGATGCCTTTCGGTGGTTAGCTTCAGGGAATTTGTATTCCCCTGCTTCATTAACTATTTGCCTCGCAGGTGAGACAGGCATTCCCTCATATTCTTGAAACCCAATTACATGACAGTATCTATTTCTCAGTATTCAGCAGATTCCAGCTCCCCTAAGGTGACTAAGAGCTGTAATTAAAGATAGTGAGTGAATTTTAATGTCGGGTTTTTGCACATGATTGTGTAGCACCTCTGTTTGTGACAGACCAAACGATGTAGCTGTTGCAGTGATTTACTGTTGATTTGCATGCTCCCAGCTCTCTTTTGTGACCAAGATGTATGGTAATCAGTTCGTTCTTGCTGCTCCGTTAAAAATCACTGTGCATTATGGACTGGATGCCAAGCCTTGTTAGGTACAGTGCAAGTTTGATTAAACACAGTAACCTGGCCAAAACCAGAGATGTGGTTGTATCGAACCAGGCACAACCGCATAGTGAATATGTGGTGACAGCGTAGCGGTCCCCCAGAGAAGAATACAGATTAGGGGGAGAAAACACTGCTGCTGCTGAACTCTTGCGGTCTTTCTGACTCTGACTGGGGCAGGCTGGACCACAGCCTGGCTCTACCGCCGGCCTGTCCTGGAGGAGCACAAGTGGCTGTGCAAGACTGCAAGGGGTGAAGCGGATGGGCTCTGGTCCCTTCCACTTAAACAGTTTTACTTAGCCCTATTCGATCATACAGATCATGTCCTTTATTTACCTAGCTCTGCTTGCAAAGCAGGAACTGAAAATGTTTAAATATTTCAAATGATTTCTGTATTTTCTTTGGAACTGCTGCTAATCCGTGTAAGCTGTTATGATTCAGAATTTACTGGCACCAAGCCCTTCTCAGATAAGTACTAAATAATACACTCAGGAACATGATTCATTCATATGCTTTAGAAAAGAAACACACAATTCAGCTCATATTCTTCCAGTTCGCTCCCTGAACATGAAAGATTACAATTTTAATTGAGTTTAGTGATGATTCTATTTTGTTTGTGGCATTTCCTGTTTTCTCCTTTTTCTTTTCCTTCCCCTTCCCCCTTTTCTCTCTCTTCTCTCCCTCTTCTTCTTCCCGTGCTCCCTCCCGTTCCTTCTCCCCCTCCTCACATTCACACTTTTTTCAAGTACATATGTAACAGACACTCCCCTTTTATTTTGGCAATTTGAAATTTCTTTCTAACAGAGGAAAAATATCTGATTTCATCATGGGAAAAGTGTGTAGAGCAGAGCAGATCCACAGTTTATTCTTTTAAGATTGGAATTGAAAATGAAAGGCATAGTAATTGATTTTTCTGTGTCCAGCATAGTACATTAAAAATATCTCCCTAGTAATTCTGATCTGACCCAAAACCAAAATTACAAGTGACAGCTTAATATCCAGGGATTCTAGTCAGGTATATTCCTTGCAAGAATTTCAAAGAGCTGTAAATTTAAGATTCTTGGTCATTTGAAACTAAAAATGGGTTCTTAGTGTTTCTTTCTTCCCACCCCATGTTTCTTTCTTTTCCCCCCATTCATTGCATCATTAGTACCACTACCGCTTCTATGTTGCTCTAGCATAAAGTGAGCAGGTTTTCATGCTGAGACTCTCCAAGGTCAGGTCAGTAGCATCCATACAAACTGCTGCATTGACTTCAGGAGCTTAAATGTGAGCACATCTATAGCTACATACCAAAAGGCTTTCATGAGCAACAGTAAAATGAGTCCCAAACAGCCTGTGTAAGTGGCTAGCTAGAATTTCTTTCAGAATGAATAAATGGCATATAGAATGACTTAGGCCTTTTTCCCCCCTACATTTACTCCGTACAATTAACTTAGATTCCCAATTTAGATTTTAAAAAGGAACTAATTTTCAGAGAACATAGTCCTGGCAGCTCTTATTTTCCTTTCTGAATACAGGTATTGCCGCACTGGTGAATATCTAGCTCTATCTCCAGCGTCATCTATGCCAGCAGCTTCAGAGGAAGTTACGAAAGACTCTCTAATGTCTGACTAATTAATTTCACCCAGTGGAAGAGTTTTATCTGAATTCTCCTCCTTGTTACTAGGAGTAGCAAATCCTTCTCAGAATAAAGCTGAACTCCAGGTTTCAATGCTACTACATGTCAGAGGGCACCAGAGGTTAACAAGACAAGATTTTGAAATGTTCTTTATTTTGTCTCCTTATCTTTATTACAAACATATTTCTTACCTTCCAGAAATGGTAGTCTTCCTAGTGAAACAGAAAAAGGTATCATCATCTGTATCACTTTTACTAATTTACAAAATCTTATTGTTTCCTCTATTCATCTCTTTTCCTGTCTGCGCAGTACAGCTCACTGAAATCTCTCTCCTCTCTGCCCCTTTTAATGTATTGATTTGTCACTGCGCTGCTTCTGTTTCCACTAGATAGCTTGAGGGATGGGTGACTAAAACTGAGCAATGTTCCAAAAGGACAATATGGGATATTTTCAGAATTTATTTTCTGCTGTGCATTATGGTATAGTTGAGGTTACTGAGGGATTTTTCTCTAACTGGTTGTATTTCTGTTCAGAAGACTGCAGTCTTGGAGTCCTGACAATTCCTTTCTGTGTGCGTTAATTTACATTTACCAATACGAACACTGAACCTGAACCCTCTCCCTGATTTTACCTTTAGGGTATAACCTAGATCTGCTCAGTCTTTGGTATCTTTCAGTAATATATGCCTGTTTGACTGGAAAAAGTACCAGAATCCACATACATCTATGCTTGCATGACTACTCATGACCCTTATATAACCAGGTATAAAAGTCAAAGTCCAATGCTTTTGCTGTTTTGATCTTCATGTCAAGTACTTCAGCTTTTTTAAAGTTATGCCAAGTTTTAATTTTCAAGGGAACCTATGTAAAACAAAGAACAATATAAAATGTGAAGTAGACAAGACAGTGTAATTTTGTAAAAATTCTGCCAAGCCACGATCCTCTTTTTCTTACTTGATTTTGTGAATTTCAGGTTTTAGAGAACCAGCTTGTTTTTCCACTTCTGTGTTTCTCTCCTGTCCGTTTAGAAATCTGTCTCCAGCAGGACAGTGCAGGCAGTTTCCTTGCATGTGCCAAGGACTCTCTAGCTAAACAAAAAAATTCAAAGATCCTGATGTGGCCTGACGCCAAGGACATGACAGTGCCCATGTCCTTGTATCTCAGCTTTCTTCCTCCCAGCACAAACTGGTGATGCCCAAACTGCCATCTGGGAGCAGTCTCAAGCACAGCTGTCCCCAGCGCTGTCCCTGGGAAGTCTCTGGGGGCTGCTGGTTGGCAGGAGCCAGCACTATGGCAGGGAGAGTGCTAACAGACCATCTCGATAGTCCCATCCCAGTGCTTCAGCCAGGGTCCCAGGCCTATTTCCTGGTATAAATGAAGCCCAAATGCCTGAGCAAGCAACACAAAGGAAAAGAAAACTAGTTCCCACTGTTCTTCTTTTGAGTGAGTTTAAATTACAAAGGAAGAAAACACAAGTCATTAGAGCAGATCCCTTTCCTACTGAAATGCCAGGTTAGGAAACAGAGCTGGAGTCTCTGATGCATGCAATTCACCCTTGAGGCAGGAGGAAACCTTCATTTCATTTTCTGACTGTAGTTTCAGTCCCTGGATGGCCTAACCCTTGACATAGCTTCCAGAAGCTGGGAAGCTGCTCTGCTTTCTGCTGCAAGCTGCCGTGATAGCCCTGGGTCTGGTAGAGCAGCTCTGTCACGCCTCTATACCAGAAGGGATTGTCCTGGAAGCGAGAAAGTCCTTGGCTGCCCTTCTGGGTCACTTTTTCCCTGCTGTGTCTCAGTAGTGCAGGATAAGCAGAATGAGGGCAGCAGGCTCAGCTGCTGGGTTTCTTCTCATATGACAAAGTGAGGGGTGGATGGGAATACTAGAGAGGGTTACTTTGTAAAATATCACTAAGCTATTAAACTGCATACTTTAAAGAATGAGACCTTTATATTAGCTAAATATATTAGCTAATATATTAGCTAAACACCTTGTTTTGTGTAATAGGAGGAAAAGTATTGCTTACATTAAAATTTTATTTTATTCTGAAAGCTGTCAGCCACAAATTTTGAGGTGTGGTCAGGGAATAATATGATTATCTTTTTTATGCAAGGGATGTCATGAGTGATAATCAAAAGGTTCCCTTCTTACCTTAAAGATCAAGTTCTGGGAGCACATGACAGTTAATTCCTTGGTCCCAGCAGCTTGAATCAGAATACCAAAGGTATGTACCTAAATTCTGGAAAATGAGGAGCTTCCTAAGGAGAATGTAGAGCTATGCTGAGTGAGGCAAGAGAAAGTACTAAGTGCAGGAGTAGACCCCAGGATACCCCTCCTCTCTAGAGTTCATGCACTTTCCTCTAAAAAGCAGCCATATGGAATCCCACCTTGAGGGTGTACATGATCAAGCTTTACTCTTTCACAAGGCAATGGTAGCAGTAACTAACACTTGCTCGAAAAGGAGATATGGGAGATTCAGACATAAAGGCAGGTGTCCTGACTGTGGTGGTAAGATATTCTGGGTGCAGAATAACAGTGGCAGCTGTGCCACTGTGTGACTGGGAATGTGGGAGTCTCGCCACCAGAAGGAGAATCCAGGCTTTTGGAGGTATCACTTAGTGCTGTCTCTGAATTGCTGCAGAGCAGAAGATGGAGCTGCAGATACGAGAGTGCCCACATCTGTTTACACTTGAGAAATATTGCAGTACAAATGCAGGCACTGTGTGGGTTTAGGCATCTCCCAGGTTGGGTAATTCATAGAATCATAGAATAGTTTGGGTTGGAAGGGACCTCTAAAGGTCATCTAGTCCAACCCCACTGCCATGGGCAGGGACATCTTCCACTAGATCAGGTTGCTCAGAGCCCCATCCAGCCTGACCTTGAATGTTTCCAGGGATGGGGCATCCACCACCTCTCGGGGCAACCTGTGCCAGTGTTTCACCACCCTCAGCGTAAAAAATTTCTTCCTTATATCTACTCTGAATCTACCCCCCTTTAGTTTAAAGCCATTCCCCCTTGTCCTGTCGCAACAGGCACTGCTAAAAAGTTTGCCGCCATCTTTTTTATGAGCCCCCTTTAAGTACTGATAGGCGGCAATAAGGTCTCCCCGAAGCCTTCTCTTCTCCAGGCTGAACAACCCCAACTCTCTCAGCCTTTCTTCACAGGAGATGTGTTCCATCCCCCTGATCATTTTCATGGCCCTCTTCTGGACCTGCTCCAGCCCTCCTCACACTGAGGGCTCCAGAGCTGGACGCCGTATTCCTGGTGGGGTCTCACCAGAGCAGAGCAGAGGGGCAGAATCACCTCTCTCGACCTGCTGGCCACGCTGCTTTTGATGCAGCCCAGGATACGATTGGCCTTCTGGGCTGCGAGCACACATTGCTGGCTCATGTCCAGCTTTTCATCCACCAGTACTCCCAAGTCCTTCTCGGCAGGGCTGCTCTCAATCCCTTCATCCCTCAGCCTGTATTGATACCGGGGGTTGCCCTGACCCAGGTGCAGGACCTTGCACTTGGCCTTGTTAAACCTCCTGAGGTTCACACGGGCCCACTTCTCGAGCTTGTCCAGGTCCCCCTGGATGGCATCCCGTCCCTCTGGCGTGTCGACCGCACCACTCAGCTTGGTGTCATCTGCAAACTTGCTGAGGGTGCACTCGATCCCACTGTCTATGTCATTGATGAAGATATTAAACAGTCCTGGTCCCAATACGGACCCCTGCGGGACGCCACTCGTCACCAATCTCCATCTGGACATTGAGCCATTGACCATTGCCCTCTGGATGCGACCATCTAACCAATTCCTCACCCACCAGACAGTCCACCCACCAAGTCCATACCTCTCCAGTTTAGAGAGAAGGATGTTGTGGGGGACCGTGTCAAAGGCCTTACAGAGGTCCACATAGACGACACCTGTAGCCCTTCCCGTGTCCACTGATGTAGTCACTCCATGATAGAAGGCCACTAGGTTAGTCAGGCAGGACTTGCCCTTGGTGAAGCCATGCTGGCTGTCTCGAATCACCTCCCTGTCCTCCATGTGCCTTAGCATAGCTTCCAGGAGGATCTGTTCCATGATCTTCCCAGGCACAGAGGTGAGACTGACTGGCCTGTAGCTCCCCAGGTCTTCCTTTTTTCCCTTTTTAAAAATGCTGCCAACATCAGCTTTTTGGATTGCTTTATTGAACTTAGACACTTAGGTTCTACCTAAGTAAAATTCTTTTTTAGTCTTTGTTTGCTCTTGCCCAAAATCAATTAACTTGCAGCTCCAGAGGGTTTGATTTTCTAATCCAACCATGCTTAATCATTGTTGTAAAACAAGATTTTTTTTCTCCCCTCAGATTCTTTTCTGATGGCTTCTTATTTCTCGCCCTCTAAGTGTGCGCCTGAATTCTCTGCATCTATTTATAAGGGCTTCCCCACTTCCAGGAGTGTTTAATCAAAGAGAAGGCTATCAGCAGGTGGTTAGCATCAAATGTCAGCAGCTACTTTGTTTCTGACATCTCTTGGAAAAAATGTTTCATTACCATGCAAATGATGTTAGTCTTCCTTTCCAAGATCCGTTGTCACACAGTGTAACATATGGTACACAGAATTGTGCTCCCAAGATTTATGCGCAAACTAGATTTCGTAGCAGAACAACAATTGTGAGAGCTAAACCATCAGATGACAGTCATGGCTGTTTCCCAATGAGCTGGTGAATATTTCTGTATCTCATGGTTACTCTAATTTGGGGGGGGGGGGGGGGGAGGTGCTTATTTGCTTATTTCTGCTTTCTTTTAAACCCTTCCATTTTTCTTTAACTTGTATCAGAAATATCATGGTGCCTTTCACAGCCTATGCCAGACAGACTAGCCCAGCAGCTTTAGTGGGTGCTATTACCTTTCTTGACTGAACCTGCTGGCCTCTCCTGGGAATTTTTGAAAGTGCTAATAATGGTAGCAGGAACTCAACTTTTCCAAGGGCCCTGAAACCCTGTAAGCAGAATGGGATAAACCTATGAGGGGCTTGATTCATCAGAGCACTGGAGTACAGTTCAGTGACTTCAGCGGGGCTTCAGGATGTGTTTAGAGTTAAGCATACATTTGGGTGAATTGTTAACCTCAAGTGTGTCATCAAGTGCTTTGCTGACTCAAGGACGAGACATTCCTTACAGCTTGTTGTTTTCCACTTTGCCATCTGGGTAGAGGCAGCTTGACAGCACGTGGGCTGTGTGAGACATTACTGCGTTTCTGAAAGGGTATTAACAGCCTTGAAGTTTCCAGGTTCTATGAATCAGGAATTTTTGTCTCTACAGATCTAACTGGGGTAGAACAACCTCACTGTAGTGTTTGAAAGCAAACTGACCATGCCACAGCATTTGCTAGGTTATCAGTCAACCTATGCCTAATTAAAATAATCTCATGTTTTAGTGGAACTAAAAAAGATGCAGGTAGAAAGCTCTACAGAACCTGCAGGTTTGGGGGCATGAACTTGCCCCTTTCGGATATTTTAGGAAGTCTCTTTTGCACCTGAACAACTGTAAGAACCCAAATTTGCAAACACTTCTAATTACAGAGTCATCTCTTCACTACACCCATTTTCTGAGCTGGGGGAGCACATCCGTATTTATATGAAATAAATGTTGCTACAGGCTGTTAAGATAACTCACCCTCATGCTGCAGCCAGGTAGTGCAAAAGAGTGGGTAATACAGACCTCTTATTGCATTTGTGGGAGAAGTGCAAGATATCTTCATCCCTCGGTATTCTCCAAATTATTTTAACTTCCCATAAATACTAGGGGTTCACCTGAAAAATCTCCCCTGTCACTCCCCCATCTGGTCGGTACACACCCCTCCTTCTCTAATCCGATACCCTTCCAGTCTGCTGTGTAACACTCTTGATCTAAAAGCCATTTCTGTACTGTTCTGCTTTGCATTTTTTGATGAATGCTTACAGAAGAATAAATTTTTATTGTAACAAAATGCATTTCTTTGTGGGAACTCTTCTTTTTTTTTATTCTTTTCCAGTGACAAAATGTTCCCAGCCTTTGGATTTGGAGCAAGGATACCCCCAGAATACAAAGTAGGTGCATAAATGACATTTTCTAGTTTCCTTGGTTTATGAGGCATAAAATAAGGGAGAAATGGTTCCGTGCAGGACAGGGGCTAGGGGGAGCAGCTCCTACTGCTTGTTTTCTTTCATCCGGCTTTCTCACCGAGTGATACCTCACTGAAACCAGAAGGCAAGGCTAGACTTAAAATAGTTGTGTTACACCCAAAATATTTCATGGTATTGGCAAAGCTTTGTTAATGGATGCTAGTCTAGTAAGAGGAGAACTGATTTTTTGAACAACACTTGCCAAGCATATTTTGAAGCTTTGTGAGTCCTGGTTTGACAGAACCCATTTTTGGAAGATGTGATTCAGTGAGCGGCCTAGTGTCTGTGCTTTATAATGATGAGATTTAAGATCTTCCTGAAAATAAAGACTTTGGAAGAGTTTTGCTCTGTGGCAAATTTCTGTGTCACGGTGGACATCGTCAATACCAGGAAGAGAAATGTAAAGGCATGTATCCATGCTGGTGAGAAGTGGTATTTATAAACAAAACAAAATGGGAGTGATCCACAGCGATGGTGCAATTGTGAGCCTAAATATGCAGTCTGGGCTGGAGCGAAGGCAGTGGAGTAAAAGAAGGAGCATCCAACAGAGAAAGGCCTAAGAAGAAATAGGCAGAAGTTCAAATCCTGTGTTGCACATGCGCAGAGGTAGTGTGGGCAGAAGAGTAGTTCTGCACAAATAAGTAACCAAAAACTAGCTGGGGATTCTGCAACTCAGATACTATCTGGAAAAGAACAGCATTAGACTTCTGATCATGCAGACTTCATCCAGTATCCCCGTGTCCCCTGCTCTGGGTTGTGTCTCTCAGCTGTGGCTGGGGTAGGGAGGTGAACACTGGCCAGGTGAGAATTTCTGTGCAGAGAGGGGTCATGTGTCACTCAACATTGTAAAGTACGAATCAGCAGATTAAAAAAATGTACCAGTGTGTTCCTCATGGCTTGTAGGTTTGATACCTGCATAAGAGTAACAGTAGTGATGTACAGCAAATTTGATACATGTCTTGCAAACGGGTGTCTGAGGTGAGTCAACGTATGTCTTAACAACATTGCCTTCTAAGCTAAAAAGCACAGTTATAAAAAAGAGGAGTGTGCCTGACAAGGTGTTTTGCAGTGCTCTGTTCCTGAAAAGTAACACCAGTGTTAATGCTTTCCAAAATCAGAGACAGCTTCCAGAACTTTGATACAGATCTTAATGTGGTAAATGCACACAGAACATCTGTGTCTGTTGTGTATCTGTTCCAACTGCAGCAGCTGACAACCATCTCTGCTATATAAGGGGGAGTGTTTTGGAGACTAAACATGAGCAGCCTCTACCACCAGACGCATTAGTGAAACACAGTAGCTACTTCTCAACTGTCCATCCCTTTGCCATGAATATGTGCCTCCCGACCCGTGGCTGTATAGCAGTGTTGGCTGGGTGAGCTGGACTATGCATCACAACCAGATCGCTCTTTCAAGCAGAGTACTGGCCATCACTGACAATGCCATGTACTATTGTGATTGTCCTAAACAAAGGTACCAGCCTGGTGGTGTGCCGGGGACTGGTCGTTCCATCATCTGCGAGGTGACCATCATTGCATGGGGGAAAACTTGCAATTCTTTCAGCTGCAGAGAACCATCCTTATCTAAGGACTGCTTGAAGGAAGATGTTACTGTGCCAGCTGAAGTCTTTTCACTGGTTTGCTGGTGATGGCAGTAGAATAAAATTCACAGCACAAGACTGCTGCTTTCTCAGCCAAAATAATCAGCTGGTGGCATTGATGCCTCAGGTCATATGAGCATATTGGCAACATACCAGTTTTGTTAGTCCCCAGCAACAGCCTCTTCACCTGATTGTGAGAGCATCTCTCAGGTGTCAGCTGAAAACACGTCTTGCCAGAAAGGGATTTCAGGGCGACTGTGTAACCAGATATTTCTACAAGCACCAACACCAATTGATTTTCTGCTTTGGCAGAACTGGTGTTTGGATAATTACCTGACAAGTACTCCTAAGAAAGTCAGAGACTTCCCTTGAACTTAGTAGCCGATGCATGGATGAAGGGTCTTGCCCAATAGCATGAGCTGCACTGAAGTGTCTGTATGTTACTAACCTCTCAAAGCAAGAAAATGGATGAATCGGGACCTTCAGATTTTGAGAAGTTCAGGAAAAGTAAGGGTAAACTTAAGAAGATGGGGCTAATTGCTTGTGGATTACATATGTGCGAGTAAACAAAACAAGTCCCAAAGTAAATGGAGATGCAAGTGAGGACCAGAACAACATCTTTAATCTCCACTATGGAAAATTGTGACAGAAAATGACAAAGACAAAATGACATGACATCAGCTTACCAACGTAATAAAACTTTGAAGAAGAGAACCACGTTGTGGGGGGACTAGCCCTTCTGTGCAACAGATGGGGACAAATAATTAGCTTGGTGTCTATCATGGGCACATCCAACTGAAAGTGGATTAGGAATTAACAGTCATCTGTGCTATTGTTCAGTCCCTCCCTGTGATACTGTACACAGTCCATACAAGTATCTATCTTCTTAAAATAAACTGTGTCAACACTTTCGAGTCCCTGCTTGGCTTTGGCTGCACTTCTAAATTGAAAGAGAATCTAAGAGAGTGAAGTCAGCCTCATCATGATGCATTAATAAGTCAAGACCAATAAACCTGAAAATCCTTCAGTAATTTAGTCTACGCTGGTATCATAATTTAAAGCCAACAATGATTAGTGTTTGATGTGGAACATAGCCAAGATGCATAGGAAACAGAGAAGAAACTACTATAATAAAAGTAACAAAGACTGTAGAAAAAAGTGCTCCCAACTTGTCTCCCCTAACTTCTTATCTTCTGCTGCAGAAATATGGTAACACTATAGACACCACAGCACCACTGCAGATATCGTGTTATTCAAGTGTTCTTTTGATGTTTTCAGTCAAAGGTATTGCAAGTCATACATATCTTTTGTTTTATTAAAGGACAGCAGTGTCATAACTGTAATAATTCACATCTTCAAATTTAGGCAGAATCATTATGAGAACTTCTAAGTTCTGACCCCATCATGTGGATAAATCAGCTTTTCGTTTTAATTTACAGTGTCTGCTTTCAAGCCTTCAGTCCTAATGAGATGATCTAACCTGCTCATAGCATGTTGGTCTCTGCACACCAGCAGCTGCTCTTTTATTTCTTCCAGTAGACAACAAATTGCTAGGGCTGTGGAAGAAATTACTCCCACTGCCAAGGGTTTCTAAGTAACCATAAGAGCCTCCACACAACTTAAACAACATAGCTTCCTTAAAAGTCTAAATGAAAGCTGACCAACGTATGCATGGCAGTAACACAGTGAGGGAAGGCCAGAGGTAAGCAGCCTGATAAAAACAGTAGGCAAAGTAAGTGGATCGAGTGGATTCAGGTCTAATTTATGTCATGCTCAGTCACAAGCTGTAGAAAAATGAGGCCTGTAACTCACTGTTCAGCGTGAATCAATGCTAACATTGCTATTTAGGATCAGCTGAAAGCCACTGCTTTTAGGCTGGCGATAAGCTCTAAATTTTTTTGCCAAGGTTTCCTTGGCACACTAGATCACACAGGAGAAAGGTGTGCATTTGTGATGTTGTCAAACCAGTGCCTTGGTTTCATACTGTCTTGAGCTCCTGCCAATAGCCTGGCATCGTTGCTGGAGGGCAGTATCCACCTGTCCATTTAGTGAGATTCTAGCCTCCTTACGTCCTTTTAAATACTACAAGAGAAGAAATATTTGCTATGCCAACTATTATTCCCCATGGAAGAATATGCCCCCCATTTTACATGAGCACTTCAGAACAATGTCAGTATCCACCTCTACAGGTTCTTCATGAATCTCTTGAGATGAACCCCTTTAAAAACATGTTTTTATATATGCTTTCTACAGAATTTCCATTTCAAGAGCACACCGCTATGTTACGCTGACTTTATTTTCCCTCATTTCAGCTCCAAATGAAACACTTCAGCTGTTAGCAGAAAAACAGCAGTTTCTCAGTGGCATAAGGAATCTGTGGGAGTGAAGGAAGCAAGACATGCCATATATAACATTCCTCATAGGTCTAGAGATCTTTCATTTAATATTCGGCAATATGATCTTTTTTCCCCAAGGCCTGACAAATACATCATGCTGTTCCTTGATCTAAGTAAACCTCTGAGAGCAATATTCCCCTCTTGAGTTTCTATCACACAAAACTTGCGGAACATGCCAGTTATTCCACAGCAGTGTCTCCAACCCATCACTTTTTTTTTTTTGAAATGAGAAGTATCTGAGAAGTCTGATGTAAAGTGAAGAGGTGGCAGATAATATGGACTCAGATACTGCTGCAAAAGGTCACAGTGAAGAGGAGGAAAGAAAGCTGAACCACACACACTAATTTCTTAGCAGGCAGAACTCAAAGGAGCTGAAAAACACAGCAGCACAAAACTTACTGTTAAAATGAAAAGAAAGTTAGAATTGAGTCAGCCCCATGACAGGTGTATTGCCAATAATGAAGTGTTCTTTCCTAAAGAAGAATTGCAGGGTGACACCTGAATAGATACGAAACAACTTGCAGTTTGTTTTAAGACAGTCCTGGTTATTTCTGCATTTTTAATGAAAGCTTTATTCACTGCTTATGCTGGGAAGAGTTGCTGGAGAGAACCTCACTGCAGTTACAGAAATAGTACAGCATCTTTACGACCCTAACCTGCACTGTCTGGGTTGCTGGACAGGTAAGGGACTTAAAAAGTGCTGTGGTCTTTTTGATTCCTGCACTTTTCAGGAGCTTGAGGGCAAAAATATATGCAAACCTGACAAAAAAGAGCCAATAGAAGGATATGTAATGGACCAAGGGAAAAACCAGAATTTGTCACCTTATCCACGCAACTTGGATTTAGATGTGGAAACTGGGCAGCATGCTCAAAAATCAAGTACAATGAAAATAAATGGCCAAGCTTTGCCAAGCAGAAATGTCTACAATGTGGTCTTAGCCAGAGACACAAGCTGTCCAGCTCCCAAACTATTTGATTAATGAGCATTCTGAAAATAATAGCTTTTGAGCAATGGTTCTTTAAATTTGTTAGTGTCTTACGCTTTTGCAAAATATGCAGGCATTCCATATTTAATTTTCAGACTGGCAGTGGCTTAATAGTGTTCAATTTATTCACAGATAAGTGCTCCACATTGTGCATCTCAGCGTTTACGCTTGTATGCATCTATTGTTCATGGATTTTTGACCATCTCTGTTTAAATGAGTAAGAAAGCGTTTCTAAACATGGCTGAATTTGTCAGATTGTTTGTCAAGTAGTTCCAGTACCATCACCGTAGAGGTTTCTGGAAAGCTGGAGCTATTTGGGACAGGGAGGTTAATTTAAATGAATTCAACAATCTAGAGAGGGGAAAAAAAGATTACTAATTTCCAGAATTGAGGCATCCATATTCAGCATTTGCAAAATGAATGAAAAACATGGTTTCTGAGTCAAAGCAGCTTTTTATTTAAAAAATGGAAGTTCAGTTAGAATAAAAGGGGTTTAAAAAAATGTGGAGGCCAAAACAGAATAACATGTTTCGATGCAAGTTAAATAAAATGTCTTTGCGTAATCCAAAAGCTTTCCAGCAATTTGCGTTATAATTTTGTGGATTTTTATTATTTGTCAGATTCCAAGGTAGGGGTTTTGTTTGTGTTTCGAGGTTTCTATCTGAGTCCAGAAGACTTTCTTTTTTCAGAAACCTCAAAAATTCTCATGAATTAGGAAATTATCCTTTCCATTCAGCCTTAATTAGAAACCTGTTTAGCAAGGGCCATGCTATGAGAATGAATTTCATTACACCCCAACATGAGGGAAATAAGTTCCCTGCTATCAAGGTGACTTTTCTACTAAACTGGTCATACGCCTGTGGAAGTATGGTTATGATTCCTGCAAGAGTTTCATGGGCACCATCACATTGATGGACAACTGCCTTTCTGTATGCAGGTGCTTGCCACTGTGTATGTACAGGCAATGGAGGCATTGTACAGTGGTAAAAAAAAAATTACTATAATCTGCCTCAGCAAAAATATTTTAGACCATTTGTTTAGTTGATGTATCCTCAGAAATGCTGTTGTTGTAATCTACATCACAATGTATGGTAGAGCTACTTATTTTGCTTGTTAAAAACCTTGAAGAAATTACCTGAGAAATAGAATGTTCCTAGTGCAGGATGTTCCTGGTGCAGGAAGTTCCTGGACAGCTGTGTTTTAATAATCCCACATCCATGATGGTATCTGCTAAATAATTTATCTGGAGTCTGGCAGAGGGAAAAGATTAATACATAGCCAAATGCAAGTAAATGTTCTTAGTTGGAGGCTTTGAGCGGTGTTTTGTGCAGCAACCCAGGTAATGCCACGCTGATCATATGTAATCACCTCTGCACTCCAGAATTTCTCTCTCCTTTCCCTTTATGGATTGATTTTATGGATTGATGTTAAGAGAGAGGAGGAGGGCTGAGCAGGGGGTCAGCTACATATTCGAAACTTAAGCCAGGGTCTGTGGCACAATCACGGTTCTGCAAGGACGTTCCTTATCATGAGGCTGACTTCTACCACAGACCACGGTCTGCAGTTCTGTGCAAAGTTCTCTGTGCCAGGTACCAACGTAAAGCAGTCATCCTATGTTTGCGTGGCTTGACATATTCCTGACTGTTAGACTGATCCATCATACAAATGACCCTAGTAGATTGTATAAACAAACATGCTTCTGAACAGCCAAGTGTCTTGTTATGTTTCCCCGGAGGATTCCCAGTCTTCAGCATCTTAGATGTTCACACTTTTGCCTCCTTTTCCCCATTAGCTTATCAGTTCTGGGAGTGCATGAGGGCTATGTCATTCAATATCACAAAGATGCCATTTAGTATACCAGCTTTTGGTCCTCTGTCATCAGCATGGTTTGTCTTTCAGTCACAAAAGCCTTGCATGTTTAATTAAAAAAAAAAAAAAAAAAAGGAGGGAGGGTCATTACCTTGCACTGTTTTGAAAACAAAAGCATTGAATATTTGATCCAAACCACCTTTTGACATGGGTGGGCTTTACACGGAGTCCTATCAGGTAGGAGCCCAAGTTCAGTAAGGTGTTCAGTACGTGTCATGTGCCTGAAGTCTCTGCTGGTTTGGACCCTCTTGAATTCTGGCCACCACAGGGGAGACAGCACAGGGGCAGGTCGAAGCGCAGCTGGTTTTACTCACCTCAGTGGGGAAAGAGTTCTGAGCATTCGGAGAAACTCTGCTTTAAAAATATCTGCTGTTGGCTTGCCTCGGGTGATGATTTCCTGTTTGTGAACCATCACTGACCTGCTCAAAGAACTTACCTCTTTCACATTATACTTTAATCTTGTTTAAATTGTGATATATTTTTCAGAGAGCATAGGAAACAACCAGATACGTCTGCCTTCATTGTGTTTCCTGTCCTGCCTTCAGGATAAATTTTAACACTGTTCTTGGTGAACCAGGATGACAATGTATGAGGGCCGCTTGCTTTGGGAGGATAGCAGCCATTGCTCAGACAGTATTATTTTTTAGATCATTGTGCACACTTACTAGACTTGGGATTTCCTTATTGGCCTGAACTGTTGTCTACATTTTTCTTTAATAATAGCCTGCGTGCCATAGCTCTGAACCAGATAAATTGTTTGTACAGTGCGATCCTGAAAGAGGTATAACAACAAAAGCATCCAGCCCATGCTTGCATGTGAGATTAAAATACTGTATTCATAGCTCTGGAAAAGAATTGTGATACTCCTTTTGCTATAATTTCAAATGTATTTGGAATAAAGAAATAAAATCACTGAAGAGGCACAGTGTTGGAAGAATCAGCCTGCAATATATAAACATGCATCACCATCCTTCTTGCTTTTCAGATGCAGTTAATACAAAATACAGAAAGCCTAAAGGAAGAAGAAAGGCTATTGAACAACAAAAAAATCATCAGCGAGTGAAAACTCACATAACCTTTCTTGACAGCTGCAATTACCTTTGGCCTGCAGCTGGTCATGAGACTGGCAGATACCAGCTGGGCAACGCGTGCCAGGAGACGTACAGAGCAGCCAGACAGAAGGGCTCTGGAGCACCTCTGAGGCGTATTTGACAGCCCTGCTCTTCTGTGCCTGCTCAGCGAGTAACATACATCGTGACCTTCTGCATTATCTTCCATGGCTGAGTAGGGTAGCCTGAATGGCCCACGTAAAACCCTTTGTAAGAAGCAGTTCATGCTTGAGGTAGACATAGCAAACTCCTGGCTGGGCTAAGCTGGCTGCAGACTCTTCAGTGAGTTTTTGCTTCAGTCCTTTCCCGTCATGGTAGAAGTCCTGCTTTGTTTAACCTCTTAATAAGGAGTGGTAGGCATCACTGTGGTGAGCAAGGCCAGCATATGATGGGGAAATTCAGTTTCTCTGTGAGAAGCTCTCTTTGGCAGTAATTAGCCAACTTATACCACTTCACTTTTACAGAAGTTTCTCTGTAATCACATAGTTGATCTATTCATCTATTGGTCATAGACCAATTTCTGTGCTGCGCTGTGAAGTCATCTAAACTAGCAAATAAAACAGCGACATCCAACAAACAAATCTCTTTCTGCAAATAATCCAGGTTCCATTGTACAGGGAGTAAACAGGTTGCTTTCCATATGACTAGGACTGTTGGCACTTCTGAAGGTCCTACAGAGATCTATAAAGTCTCAAAGGTGTGTAATTGGAGTTAGCTACATAAATGCCTTCATGCATCTGGGATGATATACCTAAATTCAACTTTAAATTATGCAAATCACCTGCTTAACTCTCAGCCATATCCACTTTTTGCAAACCGAAATGTTGTGCATTGCGAAACAAAAGTTGGGCTTCATTCAAGACAATTGAAGACAAACGGGAATTAAGAGACTGAGCTTCAGAGCTGAAGAGATTAAAAGGAATGAAGCCTTCTCAGTGATCAAAGAAAGGAGCAAAAAGGAATCTGGAAAAAATGCAGGCAAAAACAAAACTTAAAAACCAGAAAAGAGCATCTGAAGAAAGTTTCAGTCCCAACAGATTTGTGCTGTGGATGTAGATCTCTAAGTGACAGACAGGTAGAGGAAGCCTGGAACCTGAGACTTACATTGCCTTGCGTTATTTGCACATACAGAACTCTGGTATTATTTTCCCAAGCCACTGAAGATACAGTACATTGTTTTACTAGAAAATCAGCAACTTTTTTGTATTCACAGTCATTCCTCTTAGAAAATAGCTCTGTGATATTTTATTACAGACAGATTGAGAGAGACAGAGAATGGGTTATTCACTAAATTTGAGGAAAAACAAGAGTCTTGAGGTTTTTTCTTATTAATTTCCCCCCAGCCTAACCTAATTTCTTAACTAGCTTAGACTCATTACATTTCTTACATTGTTATTTCACAGTGGGTCTGGGTGACTTCCTTGATCTCTTTGGAGAATAAATTATTTTCCCAGTAATCCCGTGGCCTTCAAATGAGGAACTGTTCACCCATGGGAATGCAGGATTCAGAAGGGGGCTGAGCTTGTGCTGTCAGTGCTGTATCACAACCTGCTTTCTCTCTCCTGCAATCTGAGATGCTGAGCTAGGGAGAGCTGGCATTTAAATCTCCTCAGCCATAGATCCCTCTTCTGCAGCTGGCATTGATAGCCCAATCCTGACACCATATTTATGTGATTCCTCATGTACTTCGGTGTTTTTTCTTTGTGCTCTTTTTTCTTGGTTTTGTTGTTGTTATTGACAAGTTTGATTCCAGTTTTGTTACTTTGTTTCTGCAGGGAGTTCCAGCTGGGACTGTATTTCACACTCAATGGCTGAAAGCTTGAAAGATCAGTGGTTTAACACAGAAAGAATTTAAAGGGTGTTTAACCGCAAGTCCTCTTAGAATAATTTTTCTGACTACAGTTGTCTTCTCTTCTTTCCATTTATCTACAGGTCTCTCATGATTTTGCAATCAATTTCAATGAAGACAACCCAGAATGTGCAGGTAACACTCACATTAAGACAGACTGCCGTATTTCTGCTGGGCGCAAGATGTGCTTGTATTTTTTATTGTATCCCTTAAGTATTATTTAAAGTGTTTTTTAAAGAAGGCAGCCAGGAGTTTCAAAACCTGACAGACTCCAAGCCGTTAGGCTTAGCTTTAGAAACCTTAGAAAGGGCCACACATTAATTTCCTGAAAAATAGGTCCCTTTGAAAGTACACCATGTTGGACATTCAGCACTTGAACTTCTCCAAATCACTAGCATTTCTGAAAACTAAAGCCATGTTTTCTAGATTCATTCCAGATCTTCAGCTACAGCAACATCATAGGTTGTGCAGCTAAGAAGGGCAGTACATGGAAAAGCAGGCTGTGCACCTCTCTGATCAAAGACTCCCTCTGTGTAGAGCCAGTTCTTTGACCAGACCTATAGCAACAGTAGCCTGTTGCAAAGTCAGCCCAGCGATGTCCAGCACCAAAGGGTCAGGGCGGCAGCTGAGGACTGCTGCAATAGAAGGAAGCATACTTTCTTGACAGCAAATGCAGCAAGAGGCTGTTTTAACACAGCGTAAGATACTGGTGTGTTCTAGCAACAATCAGTAATCCTCAGTACTCAGAAGCCAGATTGGTGTAGCAGATTTTGCTGTATGTCTTGTATTTGTACATGAGGACTGCAGTGACTGATGCTGTCTTTCTAGAACCTCCTGCCACAATCCACACATTTTGTAAAAGATGAGAACAACAGGACAATAATCTCCAAACAGTCTAACAAGTAATCCCAGACTAACACTTTATTTGAGAGTCTTAGTCAGATGATCATTGCTGTCTAAAATCCACAGGTTATTATTATTATTATTATTCTGCTACCTTCCAAATACTGAAATGGGTGTTTCAAAATGCTCTTCCTGTTCAAATTTTCTAGCTGCTTCTTTCAGCCCTTCTCAGGCTTATTAGTTCAGGCATGGTCAGCAGAATATGTTCAGGATGAGAATTAAGATGCCAAGAAATGAAGTGAGGAAAAGAAGAGAGGACAAGCAATTCAAGGGAAAGAGACATTAAAAGAATTCAGAGTTCACACATCTTAAATGCAAGACCTCTGTTTTCGGTTCAGTGGGCATTCCTGCTTTGTTGTTGCGCTTGGATTGTTGGACCGCCCCAGCCTCTGCAGGTCATGTGCTTGAAATGTAATTGGGCATAACTCCTACAGCTGCTTGATGTGTTCACACAGCTTTTTACATTGCTTTTATGGAGTTAAAAGAAGCTGAAATTACATGTATGCATCTAGATGTGCCTGTAAGCTTGTACGCCAGCTTGAAGTTGAGATTTTAGTTGCACTGAGAGTGTGGGATTGAGGTGGGGAAGCAAAGCAGACCTCAGAATTTTGTCTGGACCATCATATTTTAAAATGTAGTTAGCTTGCCTGCTTCTGAACACAGACACATTGGCGTCTACACAGGGCCTGATCTGTTTAAAACATCTCAGTTAACAATGGTCAGTATTAGGTGATAACATATTATGCATGTAGTGCTAGAATATAGCTTTGTTTCCCAGTCTAAATGCAGGATATTTCTGATCTTCTGCGTACCTCAGAAAAAAAAAGTCCTAGCACTCTATGCAAAGAACACATTTTTTATCCCCCCTTTGCTGCCTCTTTTGAGTCCAAGGCTAATTCTTTTATCACGCTGACATTGTTACATAATGATTTGTATTGATTGACTGGTACTTGAAAAGGCTATCTCATCTATATAGTGCCAGCAGCAGGTCAGAGGTTGGACACACAAACCTTCTGCAAGTAAAGAACTTATTATCCATACCATACTATGTATGCAAACTAAAATGTAGCAATGGAAATGAGAGGAGGTTAAAAAAAAAGGAAGGAGCTGCTCTATGAGCTTCGCATTGGCTTATGTCACTTAATATTTGTTATGTATTTAAACTTTATTTGGTTCTTTGCATAAGACTCCATTATCTGATAAGTTAACCCATCACCTAAAAGGAGTTTTAGGGCTAAGAAGACATAAAAAGATGGCTGCAGCATGGAAGAAGGCCAGGGAAGAAATTTTTCAGCACTCGCACATGCATCTACAAGATATAAAAAGCACTTCTTTGTCCTAAATGATACCATTTAAAATAATATCCATCTGGATGAAAGCAAGAAGAGGAGACAGATCAGAAAACACGTTGTTTAATCATCTGCTGCAGCTTGCTCATCACCTGCCTGTCATGAATGCTTGATTAGTTCCTACCGTCAATTGTTCTGTGATGTTTTCTAGATGCTTTCACTGTATTAGGTGACACAGAGAGCAGTAACACCAGCATATCACGTGGAGAGAGGATGCAAGAGCGAGAGGGAGATAAAGTGCTTAGTGACCACACTATTTTTCCTTGTAATATTTTGCACACTTGCCAGAAAACAAAGGAAAATTGCTGAAGAGTATCTTGCTTTAAACCAAGAAACAGAGGTTGGATCCAATATAAAAAGTATGTGTCTAATTTGCCTTTGAGGAATGAAATCCCTTTCTTTATGGAATTAGTGAGCTTTCAATGGCAGAAGGTAGCGTGAAGCATCATGCTACATTGAATAAGGACTGTGTATTGATATGAAGATCACTGGAATTCATAAAATACGGATATCCTCACCTTTCCTCCCCTATTACCATTTCCATTCTTGAAAATTTTAGTATTTATAGCCTTATATTTAGTATATTTATGGTATATTATATTTATAGTCTTATACTTAGTATTTGGTCTTTATTGTCAGAGGAAGAGAGTAAGTGACAACCTCTAATCTGAATGAATGCTTCTACACACGCATGCATTTTACATGCATCTTAAACCCATATATATATATGCATACACCATATTTCATCAGAGCTATTGAAAGTGGATTCCATTTAAAAATTTAAAGAGATGAATTGTGAAGAAAAATGTACACTGGCTCTCCCTAAAATAAAGGAGTCCAAGAAAAGTAAGGTACAAAGTAAGCCACTCACATATCCTGTTGGATTTGAATACGTAAGGACAGTAGGTATTTCTAAAAGGTTTTAATCTGAGATAGTGAGCAAGAAATTATGTTTCTAGAATATGTTTCTTTCTACGATGAAAGCAACTTTCTGACATGAACCACGCTAAATCTGTGTAGAATGCAGGGAGTAACTAAGTATCTCATACTATATTAATGCATAAGGAAAAAACTAGTGTATCTTGTCATCATCTTAGGGAAGATTTATGAGGCCTTCATGCAAGATCAGTAAGTATATGTAATGAAATCCTTAACAGGTTTAAAATTGGGAGTTAACAAAAGGTCCGTTTTGCAATATGTAATTTAGTCACTGGAATTATCAAAGGAAATTTTGTAACCTTACTCTATATTTTAGCCAATCATAGCTATAATTGGAGTGTCTTCTTTTGTCTGTGAGCACTGCAATGGAAGAATGTGTTTGTAACTATAAAGAGAGAAGACTGCGTTCTCCACCATATTTTCATAGGAAGTTCAGGTGTACCTTTGTAAAGCAATTACACAACTCCCTGTGATTCGTTAGTAACAGGTCTGCACCCATATATCCTGTAAACATGGTTGTGTAAAACCCCATGAGTGAGCTAGTCTCAGTGCAAACTGAAACTGGCTTAGCATCTTATTGAAGTCATTTTATTCTTCAGCATCCTTTACAAAGTTTTTCAGTCTATCGCTTTCTTTCCAACTTTAGACCTCTAATCCTTTAGGTCTGGTAAGCTGGCAGTTCTGAATGCAGAGGCTAACGTGCATCACTTCAAGAAATCCTTCTTCTCAATGATTGAAAACACCAATTTCCATGCTGTGATCTGTCAAGTGTGTCAGCAGAAGTCTATTCTCCTTGGTCTGGCTATATATCCTGAAATGAAAACACCAAAAATAGCTAGTTCTCCATCAAAACTTCTTGACTAAAGCTCATTTTTCTGTAGACTGCAAAGCATCCTGCTGTTTCTTCCATGATTTCACAGCTTTTGGTTATAGTCGAATTCAACCTGTGAGCAATTATGCAAATTCACCCTGAAAAATTATTTTCTTAGCACAGAGGAGTCAGGTATTTGAAAAGATGTTTGAATTCCTTGACAGCTGTAGGTTGTAAGTACAAAGGGCAAATTTGTTGGTAACTACCATGATAAACAGAAGTAAATACTTATCTGAAGAGGAGGAGAGAGAAGTGTTGAAGTGTTTTTAATTTGTCTACCCTTTTAGCATGAATCTTAGCTGGTCGTCAGGAAGTGATCACTTACACCTTGAACTGAGAAGGATGGAAGCTATTGCATTGCAAGCTGATACCTGGAAAATAGACATTAAAAACTGCTGGGAAGGAGAAGCATGGTATAATGAATTATATATCACAAACTAGATTCAAGGCATCTAGAGACAGCTTCTTGGAAATTATCTGAAGTTGTTAGTCCTTGCTAATCATGTGATATTTTGAATTTACTCATTAAGAATCCGCCTTTTATTTACATTTTAAACAAGCATGATATTGGTGACGTGCTCCACATTTATTTGCCTTTTGTGTGGCTTTTCATGCCAGGAATACAAGGTGTTGTGGAGGCTTATCAGAGCTGTCTTCCCAAGCTGCAGCTGTATGGGCCGACAAACATTGCTCCCATCATCCAGAAGGTGGCAAAATCAGCATCAGAGGAAACCAATACCAAGGAGGCCTCGGTAAGGGCATAATGCTGTGTTTGGCTTTTTTCTTGTCTTATGATGGATCTCTTGTAGGCCATAAAAACAAGGCCTTTTCATGTTTGTGAATCATGCCTTCACAGTTTTCACTAACTGCCTTCACAGAAGGCAGCTTGAGCCTGTGTCGGCTGGAGCAGTGTATCTAGCCTTTATAGCTTCAATAGTCACAACTTTAAACTCTTCCCCCACTGTTCTGTTTCCTGCTTTTAGAGCTGTTTTACTGTAACACACCCAGTTTTTCACTGTGGAAACATAAATGGCACCACTAAGGTTACAAAATTTAGGGGCCAAGCCCTAAAGTGTTGATCATGCAAGAAGATGAGTTCAGATGTTTCCCTACACAGACTACCCAATTTCAAGTCTCTAGCAGAGGCTGTACTAAAACTTTTTTGTTCAACTAGGGGATTTTTCCAACCGTTCCTTTGAAAACTGTAGTGATACAGTTTTCAATTTGCTATTACTGACATGGAGTATCATGTGCCTTTTAGAAATCAGGAGACAAGTCTGTTAGCCTGCATCTGATACAAAACCCATGACAGATTTCTTGGGCTAAAAGGCTTAAGCATAGGTCGTGTTTTAAATGTACGTCTTTGAAATGCATTAGGCTTATTTTTTTCCTGCCTTCCAGACAGAATGGGAGAAAGGGAGAATGAGAGAATTGGAGAGAATATGTGAGCGAGTAGGTCTGAAACATTTACAAGAGCAGTGCTGTGGGAGTAAAGGGCGTAAGAGAGAACTTGTATACTGCAGCAAGAAAAATGCCTATGTATAGGAACAGAACAGAGCTGTACATTGGCATGCATTTCATCACCAGGCCTAGAGCTTTCTCTAAGCTTTCTTCATGTGCGGAGCCTTTTTTTAAGTCCTATTAAGGCAGCAGTTCCCAAACATTTCTGTTCATGAGTCTGGGCTTGTGATTGTCACTCCACTGCTGTTTCCAGGATATTTATATTATTTAGGGTCCCAGTCCTAAAATGGGGAATTGCTATGTTTGAATTTCCATACCCACCTAATCCTGAGGTGGCTCACTGTTATCAGTGCTGCCTCTGAACTAGTGTCATATTGAGTAAGTTGCTTCATTCTTCTAAACTTAAGCTTCCCCTCTTTCTGTTTGAAAAACAAATTAATTTATAGCATGAGTCTTCAAGATAAAGTTTTCTCCCTGCATGTTTTGTTTTATTCATGGCAGGAGGTGATGAACAGAACACTTTGAGTTTATATAGCTGTGTATACATAAACTTTAATGATGTTTAGTGTGTTGGTATTGTTCATCCAGAGCAACCAAATTTTATGACCTGTTCATTTTTCCTGTTAATGCACGTTTGTTAAATGACTCCAGCTGCCTAACAATTCATAAAGGATCCAACTGAGAGTCACTCTTCCCCATTACCAAGTGAAGATATGTCATAGCCCATGGTCCCAGTTCAGTGGGCTTTGGAGTTTTGGGAAAGAAATAACAAGCGCACAAAATTGCTTGCTCTCCTTTAGAGAATGAGAAAACCTCTCTTCAGGACTCTGTATGAAGTGCTTGAAGATGGATATATTCCTCCCTGCACATGCCCTCACTCTCCTCAGGGACTCTGCAGAATGCGGTAGACCTGCCATGGTGTGGTGCTTCTCCCACAGGCAGCAGCGGGTCACCCTCCGGTTTGCAGATGGCTGCACCCATCCCACTTGCCTGTTAGCAAAGCTCCTCTGCAAAGTGCTGTCATAACCTCCCTGACAGCTCTGTTACAGGCTTGTAATGCTTCAATATGCCATTCCTCCCTGCCTCCCACTGGTTCCCAAAGGGATAAAAAATGTAATCGGAAACTGTCAGCGGAAGTGATTGTGCAGCTGATGGAAAATAGGGCTAATGAGGATCTCAGGACTATTCCAGACTTCCCAGCCAAAGTCCTGACTCTCCCAGCCCTAGCAGCTAGAAACCCCCTTTTCTAAACCGCCCACTGTGCATCCCTTGGCTCCCTCCAGCTCCTGGAAATTACCTGAACTACAGCTAAACTCCAGAAAAGGAGAAATTAGTAGCTGAGGAGGTTTGGATGGGAAATGCACTTAACCTTTGAGTCACTATAAAGGCTCTTTTCTATTTAAAAATAGAAAAAGAACTCCATGAGTGAGTTACCAGAAACACTTTTATACTGGAAAAGGGCAAGCAGCTTTGGAAGATTAACTAATGATATAATTTTTCACTTCTTGTCCAACAACTGCAGCAATATTTCATCTTGCTGATTCTGACGGATGGCGTCATCACAGACATGGCTGACACCAGAGAGGCCATTGTCCATGCCTCTCACCTTCCCATGTCAGTCATCATCGTCGGGGTGGGGAACGCCGATTTTAGTGACATGCAGATGCTGGATGGTGATGATGGGATCCTGAGGTCTCCCAAGGGCGAGCCTGTGCTTCGAGACATTGTCCAGTTTGTGCCATTTAGGAACTTCAAACATGTAAGCTGACTTTTCCATCCATTCCGCAGAAGGGTGAATGTATATAACATATAGTGAATGGTCCCTGGGGCTGGGCCTAACTTTGGATGGGCATGAAGTGTTTAGTAAACCTATGGCATTATTGTGTTGGAAATGGAGAAAAAAACTAATACAGAATGAAATGTGCTCCATTAGTGAGATGGTGAGGGTGGGGAAAGAAGAGATGGAGCAGAATCCATGTGCTTCTTGGGGTGCCAGTCCTTACCTCCATTTTCTCCTTGACTTATTTTTCCTGGTGTCTCTTTTCCATTCTCTTTGCATCTGTTCTATTAGGACTACTGTATTCTGCTTTCCATCCCTTCATTTCCACAGGCAGATGAAATGGCTGTGGATTTGTACTCACAGTATTCCCCAGGAGGCTGTTTCCTTATTGAAATTTAGGTCCCTAAGTTCTCTATCCACCCACAGCATCCTGGTTGCCTCCGAACCCTTTACCCAAATTCTGTACAAGAACAAATCCAAGGAAGTGCTGTTACGAAGAGCTTCCCTGTGCCCTCAGCCAGCTGTTCCTGTCTGAGCCCAGTGTGGTGTCGGAGACACTCTGTAGGAGAGGAAGGGAGAGACCCAGCATTAAATTGCCAAATTTGAAATAATCCCTTGGCCATGTTCTTTTCTCCTCAGTCACGTGCCCTACATTGCAGCATCTGTCCCAGGGTCTTTTTCAGCAGCTGGGTAGAGGCAGTGTTCACCCACAGAAGGAGCTTTCCCACACACAGCCAGGTTTTTCAGGGCCCTTTTCCTCCATATGGAGGTGTGAAATGGCCATTGTGTTCCTCTGCGATACTGATCACATCCCTTTCCCTCTGTTTTTCCCTCTCCCTTCCTTCCCCTCATTCCTTCTGTTATATTTAGGTGGTTCTCTGGACTGTTTTTTTGCTCACCCCAGTGTCTAGGAAGGATATCCTCGATATTTGATTTGAAAATTTCTTTACCGCACAGCGTAACTGACTCATTCTCCTCGTGAGATTGCCCTTTCCAATCTGCTCTCATACGCTAGTGATCCTTAGATCTGGATTTGTCACACAGAAGTTTCAATTCGGGGTTGGTTTTGGTCTGCATGTGGGTTTGCAGTACTTACATTTCTTTAGTTTTTCTAGGCATTTTGTTACCACAGGAGACTTCTTTCTTTTTGCTGCTCCCAAAGTACCTTCATTTTCTTTTCCTCTTCTCAAAAGTTGTTCTTTTTTCTCTCTCCAAAATACAATTCTGCCCTATTTGTCTTAGATGTAGACACACTTCTTACTTTCGCAAACCCTACTGAGGAGTAAGAGAAACAGACTTGTTCCTCTTTTCCCTCTACCTTTATGTAAAGAATGGATCCTCATAGGAGGTAAAACTCACCTTGTGCTATTAGTTTGGTGACACCATGCCAAATGGCTGCAGATTTGCCACTGAATTGTAGATACATACATTTCTATGTTGACAGTGCCGCTCAGTCACCTATCTGCTGGAACAAAGTATGAGCACGACCTGCTCATAGCCCATGATTCTCCTTCATCAGATAATCACAAGTGCGTAGTGGTGCACTGTAGTCTACTGTAAAAGTGTTGAGAGGCAAGTTATTTATGGGCTAGAGCTAGACCTACTTTCAATTAGTTGAAAATATGTTTCTGCAAGGAACTGGCAAAGCCAGCTGCATTTGTTATTTTTAGCTTCATTTTGTGATTTTTATAACAAAGTTGAAATCATCCTTGATTGAATAGATTAATGCTGACAGTTGCAGTTCTGGGCACTGAATATATTGTGCCTCTGGTGTTAACTTATGAGTGATTCTATATGTGATTTTAATTGTTGGCATTGGTCAAATGACAAGCATGTCTTATTTTTAGCTGGTTTAGATTAACTTCCCCAGTACTGGGAGAGGATCTAAGCAATCTTAAAAATTTCTTGCTCTTGTTAAATAGTGGTATTTTTCTCCCCCTTTCTTTCAGTAGCATAGATAATACAGAGATAGGTCATATATTTGCTATATCAGAAAAGTCTATATATCTTATGCAACTTTGTATTTAGTCTGTTTATTGTGATCTTTCAGCATTTCAACAAATGTCAGTGTAATGGATGAGTGTCCATAACAATAGCCACTTCTGGTTGAATTTCTTTATTGTCATATCCCAAATAATATCTCTCTCTGAACAAAGTGACATTCACAGCTATCTTGCTTACTTATCCTCTGCACAAACAAAAGTCCATGCCCTTTTGCAGCAACTAGTGAAATAATTTTTCATGGTAGAAATGAGTGTGATGTTTTGATTCAAACTTTTTTTTCCCCCCACAGAAAAATGCAGATTCAACCCATTTTGGAGATTTTTGTCAGATCAGTTCTGATGACACACAAGAATTACCATAAATCAGCATATTACATTTAACAGCTTTAAGTAAAAGATGTATTTATTTAAAAATCACATCCCTTTTGTCAATGTACCTTGTGTTTGTTTTGGTATTTAGGACATTCAACTATTAAGTAGAAAAAAAAAGTTGAAGGATCTTTTTAGAAAGACTACAAATCAAGTTGTATAAGGTTATAGATTTCTCTGATAAATCAAGTATTTATTTATGCCTAAATCTGTATTACCTCTACTACTGACGGAAGGAGGGAAGAAAATGTTATTTGTGAGCAATTATTTTTTGTTTTGCTAGAACGGTAAACCAAAACTCATTTGGAGCCAACCCAAACAATATTTTTTTTCATTACTTCAATTCTCAGGTCAGCTGGAACTCAAAATCTCGTATCTATCCAAAGAGATCAAAAATAATATATCCAAAAGCTGCCCCTGTGAGAAAATTGAAAGGAGGGAGAAGGAAGTTGTAAAAATAACCTATAGAGAGAATCCCTTTTATTTTATAAGTTTGACTTCAGAGAAGGTTCTGGTCCTGCACAGCACTCATACAGGCATTTAACACATTTCAATTAGTTACAATTATTCACATACCTAAAACCTCACACCTACTTCAATGTTTTGCTGGCTCAAGACCCAGTGTAGACAGAAATCTTTATTATAGGGGTTTAATCTCCCACATGATGTAGTGTATCAGAAGTACTTCAGTAAAACTTCTTACCTTTTTGACTCTCTCTTTAAGGAATATCTTTGAAGCTATCAAAATAATAATAATTGTAGTGATTCTTGGCAAATCCTGTAGTTGCAGAGGCTTGATAAAATCAAGGTAACCATTACTGTTTAAAAAAATGTTCCATTGTATAGTGGGTGACATGTGCAATTCACTACAGCAGAACATAACAAACAAAGGGAAAATATTTTCCCTGAACCCAAGTGAATTCCTTCTCTCTATGATTATCACCACCCCAGCAATGTGAGCGTCCTTCACCTGAAACTGTAGAACAGTGATGGTCACAATCACTGAAATGTAGTTGAGGAAAATCACCTGTCTCAATCCATTCACAGTCAATATTTTAAGAGCTGAAATTCTCTGCCTTTAGGATGCATGATATATTTACTGTGCACAAATCTGATGCCACAGGTAGATTGTATTCCACTCTGCATTGTAGTTAGTCATAAAGGCTAACAACGGTGACTTAATAACATATATATCACAAATGAGTGTGGAAAGCACAGCTCTTAACCACTGCAAGGAGCAATGTTTTGCACTCTGCATTGTAATTAAAGATTAAGCATGGTAAAGCTATAGAACTGAATCAAGAGTCATTTGTAATATACACCAATTACCATCATAGGGGATTATTTTCCTGCTGCTGGCTGATCTGATTGTTGTGTATTAGCCATCAGTTGAGAACTATTCATCTTGAGGTGTTTATTGCTAGGATGGTCTTCAAGCATAGCAGTTAAAGAGTGGAGAAAACGTTACACATACCAACCGTGTTAAAAACCCAGTGAAGGTAACCCTCACGCAGCACTGCTGAACTGGGGCTGGATTTTAGCTCAGAAGTTACTGGGTCTGATTCTTACTTATACAAGTGCTGCTTTGCACCATCTGGTCTAGAAGTGAGAGTGCTTTACCACCACAAAAGTACGTAAGGTGCAGGTGGCCCAAATCGTCAGACAGGAAATCACCCCTAACCCTGGTTTTGGGATGCTCCCTGCTAGAAAGAGGACCAGGACCAACAGACATCACCAGCATGATGAAACTCTGTAAAGCAACAGTTGTCCATGTTCAGACTGAAGCACGGAGTCAAGCCAGCTACCCCAGGGTAACTCTGTGTGGCGCCACACGTTGCCTGTGAGCCTGCGGGCACAGTAAATGTGTTAGCTTAAACATCAGTGAAAGGCTTTTTACTTCACATGCACGCTGGGCGAGGACTGCGTAGCTCAGTTGACTCCTCAAGTGGTGGTGATTCAGCCATGCATCTGAGTCCTGACAGAGCCTGTTCTGAAGGGCTGACCCTTCGTTCAGAAGAATGGATGTGGCGTCAGAAGAGAGAGAAGTGGCAATGAGAGGAGGATGCAGAGAGATGAGTGTTGGCCCAATGTTCAGACATGTGGACTACACGTGATCCAGAGAAGCTGGTGGCAAGTGCTCCTGCCCAGCATTTTTTAAGATAGAGCAGAGTGAAGTTTCCTTCATTTCCTTTGCTTGGGCTTGTGCGTGCAGCAATGGCCCAGGACTCTTCTCCCACTCCCTGTTTTCACCCTTTATGAAGGGTTATATTTTTGGTAAGATGGCACAGAGGCAGGCTAAGGTATATACAGCTTTGGCACACTGGGAAGAAGATTAAAAAAACACTAATTCTCAGTAGCAACATAGAAATCAGCCATTTGTCTGACTCCAAGGGGTATTTTCTGCTGATTTCAGTGAAAACAGGTTTAGACAAGAACAGGGCAACTGTGGGAAACCATGCATTTCACTTTGAAGGATTAAAATAAATGGGTTCTGTTACTGCGTAACACCTGAGAACAGTTGCTGTGCTGTCACACAAAGTATGGGCTCTGCTTTGCCAGTTCGTTCATGCAAAAATGTTCCAGGCTTTTTTGCCTGCACAAATATTTTGGTATAGATGTCACAGTAGGGAAATAGCGGTTCATTTTATTCATTACTAATCACATATGTGACTCAAAATACCAAAATACAAAAAATAGTTTTGTTTCTAGTTTTGCTAGAATGATCTTTGTATTTATAGTATTGTCATGTTTGACACTGGAATTTATAATAGCCCAGGGGTTTTCTGCACCCCTGGATTAGCTTGCCTATGAATAGTTTACCATTTACATCCTATGTAAGCCTAATTTTAAGACTCTGTGGAAGGATAAGGATCCCACCCCATGAAATAGAGTAGGGCAATAAATAGTCATTACAAATACTTTGTGACATGATAGTTTTGAAACCTGGCTGAAAATATTACAGACAGTGAGGAGGAAGGTGTTCATTAGTGTGGGAAAAAGTACTTGGTGTGCAGAACAAATGTGACCCAGCCACCGAGTGAGGAGTTCCCATGCATCAGCTGAGCTGCAATGTGCTCTGTCTGGAGATAAACACATTAATTTAAACTTCTCCAACTGAAGTTTAAGCATTTGCATTTTTACTGCATTTTTGTGGTGAGCTCAGAGGGAACATGGTCCGGCAGGCTGGCTCCAGTGGGGTTGGAATCAGCTCTACCCAAATACTTAGAAACAAGCAAATCCAAAACACAGGGCAGGAGGGTGCTATTGAGCTGCGTGGGAGAACAGGAGCCCAGTTCTGTCACTGCTGAATACAGGGGCTGAAGAAAATCCCTGCAGCACATGCAGGTAATGGTTGCCCACAAAACACACACAGGCCCCGCTGTTTAAAATGAAGCATTGTCAGGGTGTGAAGCAGCAACTGTGTGTTGTCAATGGAGGGCATGGTTTCTCATTGCACTGAGGGGTAGCCCTCCTCCCTGCCTGTGGCGAAAGCCAGTGGCCATCTCTATATCCATCTCTACATTTCAGGGTCATCAGTTCTTAAGTCTGGTTGACACCCACCATTTATACGTTCTAGGAAGAGCTTTAAAGCCTCCACAAAGCCTAGGATTGAAGCTTTCTCATGACCATGGTTTAATTCCAATGAAAACAAAATACTTTTATTGAATGGAAAACTTCCCCAGCCATTAAAACACCATGCCAGATCCTGAAGAGCAGAATGGTGATGAAGGCCTCCTTTTTACAGTGATATCCATTCATGTTCAACTTGAAGCTCTACAGGATTCCTCGCTGAGTACTGATGAATGAATGAAGTCTTCGCAGCCCTTTTCATTGTGATATGGTGCTCTCCCAGAGTGCAGGGAAGTTCAGTTACCCTGAACTTTTCAGGTCCAAACGGACCTGAAAAACATGCAGAACACTTTTGGCTTCAGTGTACTTTCAGGCAGCTACAGCTACAAGCCCAAACTGACTCACAAAATGAGTTTCCAGCAATAGTGCCACTCACTTGTGAGTCTTTTTTGCCTTCCATTTCTGTACCATACTTCCTACCTTGATCTCATGGCACCAGTGCCTCTAAAACCCATGGTACTTCTAGCAGAGAGACAGGTTAACACGTGTTTTCTGCCATTTCCTGCAGGCATCCCCAGCTGCTCTAGCAAAAAGCGTTTTGGCTGAAGTTCCAAACCAAGTCGTGGACTATTACAATGGCAAAGGGATAAAACCAAAATGTATGTCAGAGTACGAGTCTTCCAGGACACTAGCTCCATGAACCCGCCTGCACTCTTTTACAAAATCAAAAAAGAAAAATGCTACTGTCTACAACTACTGTACTTAAAAAAGAAACAAAAAAATAGCACGTTTTGGTGATTTTTAACTAAAATAACCATTTTTTTTGCATGTGTAGCCTAAAGGCTTAAATCTGTTAAGCGGTTGTATTGTTGAAAACTTTTTATGAGAAAAAAAATCCAGAAAAAAAAAAGTGAACTCTTTACATTACAGCATGTCGCCTTGAAATAAAAAGTTATCTGTATCTGGTTTTTATACAGGTTTGTTGAAATTTTGCTAAATTTCTTATCTTTACACTGTAAAGCATTTTGAAATATTTATTGAGAGTCGATAGCCAAAATGTCTTTGGTTTAATCTGCTATGAACTGAGAGATTTTTCAAAATGGCAGATGCATGAACTGTATTTTGCATGTTTAAAATAAAAACAACACAGTTTTGCAGTTGTTGTCTTTATTTCTTTCTCTGCCACAAGGCTGCCTGCTTTCAACTTCCATATTCCAAGAAAAGGGTAATAAAGTGTTTCAAGAGATATCTGGCCTGAAGCATGGGCATTTCTGATGTTAGCCGCTTATAACATGGGCACCCGAACATGTCCACTCAGTCTGTGGTCGGAGTAGCAATTTTTCAAAAGCCTGACACGTCCAGCTGTTATGAAGGGTTCAGACCGTAGCTGTAAACAGATCTGGCTTGCAGGGCATGATCCATCAGGTTTGCATGTCTTAAAATATGCCCACTTAATCCAAACGATCTGGCTGGCTTGCAAACGGGTCGTATTTTGGCTACCCAAATTTATAATCTCTTATGTTTGGGAATTCTTATTTTGTTGCATTTGTATTTTTTAATCTCACACCCAATATCCAACTTTGCATGACACGTTTTCCGGAAGAAATTTTGCACAGCCTGATTTTGTGACAACCAGTGATTTGTAACTTCATGCACACACAGATCACTTGTGTGTGATAGAAAAACTGGTTTTGTACCACAAGACTATTCAAGCCACCTTTTTTTTTTCAAGAGGACACACAAGAACGGATTGGCAGTGGATTGATCTTTCCATTGAAATATTCATGTATATAAATAAAGAAATTAGATCATTGTTATTCTTAGTGTTTGAATTTTCGCTTCTTCATTTGCTAAAAGACAATGGTGAAAGATGTGACTTTTTAGAAGTTAAGGATAAAATCTGACCAAACATAATTTGTGTGGGATTGTCCGAAGGGCACGGCTTTGGACGAGTTGTGCTCCCACTGAATTGAAAACATTCTTGTTGCTAGTTCCAGAAGAAGCTGGTTTGGGCCAGTGCTGAACATTTTGGAAAATCTCACCTGTGAGCAAGGGGTTTTGGTTTTAGAAATATGTATTTTTAAAGGAGTTTGCAGGTAATGTAGAACTCTATATGTAGACTCATACAGGCCAACTGTATGAGGTTCAACAAGGCCAAGTGCCGGGTCCTGCACTTCGGCCACAACAACCCCATGCAGCGCTACAGGCTTGGGGAAGAGTGGCTGGAAAGCTGCCCAGCAGAGAAGGACCTGGGGGTGCTGGTCGACAGCCGGCTGAACATGAGCCGGCAGTGTGCCCAGGCGGCCAAGAAGGCCAATGGCATCCTGGCCTGTATCAGAAATAGTGTGGCCAGTAGGAGTAGGGAAGTGATCGTGCCCCTGTACTCGGCCCTGGTGAGGCCGCACCTCGAATACTGTGTTCAGTTTTGGGCCCCTCACTACAAGAAGGACGTTGAGGTGCTGGAGCGTGTCCAGAGAAGGGCAACGAGGCTGGTGAGGGGTCTGGAGAACAAGTCTTATGAGGAGCGGCTGAGGGAACTGGGACTGTTCAGCCTGGAGAAAAGGAGGCTGAGGGGAGACCTCATCGCTCTCTACAACTACCTGAAAGGAGGTTGTAGCGAGGTGGGTGTTGGTCTTTTCTCCGAAGTAACAAGCGATAGGACGAGAGGAAATGGCCTCAAGTTGCGGCAGGGGAGGTTTAGATTGGATGTAAGGAAAAATTTCTTTACTGAAAGAGTGGTGAAACATTGTAACAGGCTGCCCAGGGAAGTGGTGGAGTCCCCATCCCTGGAGGTTTTTAAAAGACGAGTAGATGAGGCGCTTAGGGACATGGTTTAGTGGGCATGGTGGTGTTGGGTTGACGGTTGGACTCGATGATCTTAGAGGTCTTTTCCAACCTCAATGATTCTATGATTCTATGATTCTATGATTCTAGCTCCCTGATTCTCCTTTAGAAGTAGCTTCCATGGGATCAGCTTTGATTGATGATTTTGTACCATAAAATGAAGGCAATGGGATAGCCAAGGTGCATGGAGCTGTCTCCCCAGCACATTCAGTTCTGCTCCATCTATATCCTGCAGCGCAATCGTTCACGCTTGCTAGTAAAGATTCCTTCAGCTGATCGGATACTGAACAGCAGCCAGTATTACTTGGTCATAGGTATAAATTGTCTGAAGATGTCCCAACTGATAGATCTCAAACCCACGTTTCCATTTAATGGCTGACTGTTCATTTGAGAGCTTACCCCAGCGGGCTGCACATCTCTCCCTCTGTGGATGTATTTCAGCTGGAAGCTACTGTGATTTTCTCTTATATCTCATACACCACTCTGCCAACGTATCTTAATTCTTATCTACAACATATCTAGTTTCTTATTCCCATTTCCCCCCTTTTTTCTTTCCTTCCCTATTCTCAGAAGGAGCATTTTCTAGCTGTTAAAGCACATGACTGAAAATTCAGTGACTCCATGTTCTTGGCTCCTCCAGTATCTTATTTTGTAATCTTGGGCAAGTTGTTTAACTTTTCTGGTCCTCGGATTCCTCATCTGTAAAATGAAGGACACTGCCACGTATTCATAAATATCTCACAATGGTACTGGGGGACTTTAATATTTGAAAAGTGATTTGAGATCCTCAGAGGCATGATGGTGCTCTCACCATGTAAAGAGTATTACTTTACCATGGGCATGGATTTAGGGATGTAATGTACGGCTGAGGAGGGGTTAAGCCTTTTCTTTATTATTTGCCAGACTGAAGGAAAGTAGAAGAAAGCTTTCAGCAAGAAAAATTAGGAATCAGATAAATCGTTCCTTGGCTAAACTGATTTTTGAAGTGTTTATGGTTACATGGAATTGGGCAGTTACAGCTCTTCATTAGCAGAGGTGTTACAAGCTGCTTCTATAATGTAGCATCACATAAAACACAGAGATCAACACGTGGTTGTTCAATGGTTAGTGTATGCTGAGCTATATAAATCATCAGTCATTTTCATGTATGTAGGTGGGCTATACAAGTGCCTCAAGAGAATCACAGTTGCTGCAGATCTTTCTGTTTACTTCACACAATCCAGACTATAAATGTTTTGTACTTAAAAACTAATCATTATCAGTGGTAATCTAGATCAGCAATTCTGTAGCAGCCCTCAAGGTATTTGAAAAGACACCTCCATGATATTGAAAAATCAATTGGAAATCTCCTTCAATCTATATAGGTTCCAGCAGCTAAAACAAACACTTAATAGTGTGGTGAGCTGGTGTAGGAGAATGCACAGAAGACAAACTAGCCATATGGTAAAGGCTTTCTAATGAGGCTTTGAATGTCATTTTCATTGCTCCAGGTTACTCAGTGCAATAAGATAGTGTGGGCTTTGTGCAGGGTAATATCATTAAGTATATGAATATATCTCTGAAATGGCATTTTTTCTCCTGTTTTATCTACTTAGGGTTTTAGCGAGGCCATTCTGCCTTTAGGCAGAACCACCATCAATTTTTCTCGTAGATTTTTTATGCAAATTTAAACTTTTACTGCCTTTTGATGGATCCTTTTAAATTCTGAAAACTCTTTTAAAATAGATTCTATCTTGTCCTTTTGAGGTAATTGATGATCTAAAGTATCTTCTCTGCTAACTGCAATCCTGCCTTCCTTTTTACTGTCTCTCAAATCCGATTCAAACCCCAAAAGTTCCAGAATACTCAAAGATATTCATGATCCCTATTAGCCCAAAATACATTAACATCCATAATTCTTGAGCTAGATACTGTGCTGAGTTGTATTTTTAGTTGTTTAGGGGAAACTAAGTCTACAATAATAAAAAAAAGCACTAACACACTGCTAATTGCTTATTACCCTAAGGTAAAACCTACCTGTGTCAAGTTCCTCCCATGATAAGCAATACAGTGTTCTATAGCATTTGATGAAAGAGTCTACAGGTACGAAATGAAAATGAAATTATAATAATAGTGTTGCTTTAAAACATGTCTTTTAGTCTCCAGATGTCAAAGGTACACAACTGATGACAGCTAAAAGGTTTACAGTTTGATCCGTTAGAGACCTGCGGAGTGCGATGGAGAACAGTGGTTTGAGCCAAGGCTTGCTGCAGGTTGCAGAGATGATATTCCAAAATGCACGGGTGGAAGGCCCCTGCTCTGAGCAGGTTTGTATGACACAGCCCTGCAGGTCTGCAACACTCAACTACATCCCTTGGGTTTACCCGCACACCAAATACTGTGATAGAGTGGTGCATGGTTTAGTGAGCCTCATTATTGTATTGCAGTAAGGTCTTTGCTGATGAGTTAAACAGAGCTGCCTCCTTCAGCTTGGCTCCCCAGCTGCTCACACAGCACATGGTTTACTCCCAGAAAGAACCCAACTGGTTATTCAGATTGACCTTTCTCACCTGGGATTACAGGTCTTGCAGTCACACCTGCTATGGAAATCTAAACTTATCTCCAACCTTTCCAGAGTGAAAGAGGTACTAGACAAACTCCCTTTACTCCTAAGTAGCGTCGATATTTCAGGCACGAAACATAGGTACATTTACACTCACATTTTTTGGAATGGGAAGGATGAGCTGGAGGACTCCTAGGATAAGGTTACATTTCTCAGGTTGTTTTTTCCCTTTATTTACAGGAAGTGCCATTTGCCACAGAGAAAATACAGGGGAGGGGGGGGAGAGAGAGAAAGCTGTTGGTAGTTTTCTGGATCACAGTTTTGGGTGCGAATGCCAAAATTCTGCTCACTGTTACCCACTTTGAGGTGCCTACAGCCTCTTGGATCTGGTTAGCTGGCCACAAGCCTCGAGTGCACCACACACGCATGCCACAGCGGGGAAGAAAACGGAGAGGCAGGGTAAAGAGCAGAAGCAATGATGGACTTCGGCTGGCCACACTGAACAGTCACATATCTTGAAAATTCTGTTGAAACCAAAAGGGAATCTTGGGTTCATACCCATTCGCTATCCTGCCTAGTGCACTGTCAGCTGTGCTGGTGCCCTGCTCAGAAAAAAGGGCGAATTAATTCTGAATACAGACGAAAGCCAGATCTCACTGAAGCCAGAGAGGCAGAGGCACCAGCCCTGTGCCAGGCTGCCCAGAAATCCTCTGTCTGGCCCACCTGCGTTAACTTTACCAGTAATGTCGCTGACTACAACATAAATATAATACTTGCCACAAACGTTGCCCTCCTGCCCTTACGTGGCCTACCCACTCGCAAGGAGCTCCTGAAGCAGTTAAGCCCCACACGCTGCAGTGGTTTGATAAAGCAAAGAGGTTTCTGCCCAAACCCCCCAGGCGTCCGCTTGACACCTGCATGGTAGAGGAAGGTTTTGAATCCATGCGAGGGTCCTGCAACCCTGTGTGCCTAAGTGGCGCTTACCAGCTATAAACTTCACCCACCACTGGACACCTTCACTTACTGACACTTATTTGTTGGATTTTGCCAGCTCGCGGCCGGAATGGAGGCAAGGGAGCGATGGCAGTGCTGGCAGGGTCAAGGGGAACGGGTGCCCACGGCCATTTCTGCAGGTCCTCTCGCATCACCCCCTTGGGTGAGGTCTTCCCCCCGTCTCAGAGAAGCCCCATCGGCCACGGGTGCTGCAGCCCTGACCCTTGGGGCCTTCGGGCAGCACTCGCCCCTGGGCACGGAGAAGCCCAACTGGCCGCCAGCCAGGGCCCAGGTTAAACCCCAGGTGGTGCCACAGGGCAGGTGCCTTCGCCTGGGGGGGGCGAGTAACCTGTCCCCCTCGGCCGGTTTGGGAAGCCGCTAGGGCCAGCGGTGCGGGGGAATGCTAACGCACGACCACGTCTTTGGGTTGGTTCGGGAGTTTTTGTTAACTTTTGAGTAAACTGCCTTCCGCCGCCGGGAGCGCGGGCCGGAACCTTCTTTCCGAGGCAGCACGGAAAGTTTTCAGCGTCGGACCAGGCGGCGGCGGAAGCCGGCGGAGGCTCCGCCAACGGTCGCGGCATGGCGGGCTGGGGGCTGCTGGGCCGGCTGGGGGGCCGCTTGTGGGCGGCAGCGCCGGGGAGGCCGCTCTGGGCGGCGGTGGGGGCTTCCGGCGACAGGTAGCGGAAGGGCTGGGAGGGGAAGGGGCTGCTGCGGAGAGGGGCGCGTCGCGGGGCGGCGGGCGGGGAGGGCCGGGAAGAGCGGGGGCAGAGGGGGACCCGGCCCCTGTCGCAGCCCCGGGGTGACGGACGGCCCGGCGGCCCCTTCCCCTCGGCGGCGCCTCTGGTCTCCACCGTTTGGAGAGGCCTCTGGGTGCAGCCTGTTGGCAGCGCCCGGAAAGTTTGCATGTGCAAAGGCGGTAGGGTCGCGGTTTACCGCTGGGGCAGTATCTTTGCTTCATTCTGAGTGACTTGACTTGCTGCTGCACCTTCTGCACGTCCTCTCGCATCACCCCCTTGGGTGAGGTCTTCCCCCCATTTGAGTCGCCTTGGCCAGCTGTTGCAGCTAGCCACGTGCATTCGCTAACTGTATTGTTATCTGTTTCATTGTACTTGCTGAGGATTGAGAAGCATTCAGGCTTTTCTTAGCCCTCACAAAAATTACGGCAGTATAGTGAGCTGTTTAGCAGTGAATGTAAAATCATTGTCGGGGCTGGAAGGGAGCTCAGGAGGTTTTTAGTCTAACCTGCTCACAGTGCGGCCAGCTCTGAGGTCAGACCAGGTTGTTTCAGGCTTTGTCTGGTTTGGCCTTGAGAGCCTCGAAGGGCAGAGGCTGCACAGTGTCTCTGGGCCCCTGTTCCAGTGTTTGACTGTCCTCAGGCTGAACATTTTTTCCTTATGTCAAATCAGAACCCCCTTTTTCAGTTTATACCAATTCTCTCATTTTCCTGGCATGCACCTCAGTAAACATGGCATGGCTCTGTTTTTTCAGTAACCTTCTCATAGGTATTGGAAAGCTGCTGTCAGGTCCCCCCTAAGCCTCCTCTTTTCCAGACTAAAAAAGCCCAGTTACCTCAATCCTTCTCACAGGGCAAGTGCTCCAGCCCCTGTATTTTTGTGTACCACTGCTGTACTCACTCGTTTATAAACATCACTGTTGTTCTGGGGACCCAAAACTGAATTTAGTATTGCAGATGTGGTCTACTTCGAGTGCTGGAGAAAGGATGATAACTGCTTCCCTTGATCTCCTGACCATGCTTCTGTTGATACAGCCCAGGCTGCTGTCAGCCAGGAGCCTGCTGGCTCCTTTTTTACCTTTTTGCCCCCCAGGACTCCCAGGTCCTTTGCCTGGCTAGGGAGCAGCTCTGCTGAAGTCATGGCCTCTACCCTTGCAAGAGGTTATTCCATCCCAGGTGTGGGACTTTGCATCTCTCCTTTATGAATTTCATCAGGTTCCTTGTTGGCCTGTCCCTCTGACTGGCAGAGGGATGCCCTTGAGCATTATCAACTGCTCCCTTCAGTTCAGTTTTATTTGCAAACTTAAGAAAGGTGCACTCATCCCCTCTTACAGGTCACTGATAAAGATATTAAACTGGGCAAGTCCCCAAACAGACTCTTGAGGAACTCTACTTGTAACTGGTCTTCTGGTAGAGTGCAAACCATTAACCACGACTCTTTCAGCCTGATGATCCAGTCAGGTTTTTGCCCATCTGATAGCCCTGCCGTCCATGCCATAACATCCCAGCTTGGATAGAAGCATGCCACAGGAGATTGTGTTGAAAGCCTTGCTAAAGTAAACAACACCCACTGCTCTCTCTTCGTTCACGGATCTAGCTTTTTTTTTATCATAGAAAGAGTGATGGTTTGATTTGTTGTTGCTTGCCCCCCTTTGGTGTATTTTAGAATACTTTAAAAGTTAGATGAGAGCATGATAAATAATTAGGTGTTGTTGGTCAGGGGCGGCCAGTTTGAGTGATGGTGGTTGAATAGCTTGCTAGTATAATTTTGGTCTTTATGACTGTATAATGTAATGATATAATTATGTAGTATGTATTACATTACGGACATACATGTTATGAGACATTATTTGAACTGATAAGACACTTAAAACTTTTTCCCACCACTGGAAAGGGGGCAGCTGGGCTTTGTAGTCAGGCACATTAACAGTACAACGTGGTGGCATGAGCATCTTTCTGAAGAGAATGTCCAATTCCTCAAGAAGACAACTGCGGAGGAATACAAAGCTCAGACAGACAGCAAGCTGTGCCCTCTGAAAGATGAGCCATGGCCATTGAATGAGTGGAAACCAGGTGAGAAAGTATCTCTTCTGAAATACCACGCTCATGCTGGAATTGTTGTTGTTGTGTTGTTGTATTCAGTAACATCAGGATTGTGTCTTGTAAAGTATTTTCCTTTTTGTTTTTACCTCAGTCGTCCAACACATCTCCTAGTAAATCAGTAAATGTAACATTTAGAGAACATCAGTTCTCTAAAAAGCATTTAAAATATTACAAGGTGTTAAGAACATTGTAAGAACTTAGGTTTTAGTCCAAATCAGTGCTTGGCCAGTCACATTGCTGCACAATGACAAAATAATAAACTATGAATTAATCAAAAAAGACTCCCTAGAATAAAGTATATGAACTTGAAAATGTTCTTGTAAATACTGCTGGACTCTGAAGAAAAACTGTAGTATGTAACACATCCCACTTCTATTCAGTGACTCATAGAATCATAGAATATCTCAAGTTGGAAGGGACCCATAAGGATCATCGAGTCCAACTCCCTGCTCCTCACAGGACTGCCTAAAACTAAACCATATGACTAAGAGCATCATCCAGATGTTCCTTGAACTCTGACAGGCTTGGTGCCATGACCACTTCCCTGGAGAGCCTGTCCCAGTGACCGACCACCCTCTCAGTGAAGAACCTTTTCCTAATGTCCGAAGTCTTACGCACTAGAACACAACAGAAAGGTTTTGAGTCTTCCAAAGGGTCACATCATTTGACAGCAAGCAACAGAGTCTGCAAATCCATGACAAGATCCTTGGGTATGACAGTGGAAACTGGAGCAAAGAGCATTTTTCAAACTTTAAAGCATTTATTCTTCATCTTAAGTGTTCTGTTTTTCATGCCATGGACTGTCAGAATCCAGACTTGACAGGTTGCCTTTGCTCTACAGTTACAGTGACAAAAATATGCAGAGGTCGGGGTGGGAGGAACCTACTGCAGTAAACTTTTCAGTAGTTAGTTTGGCTCTAGTGAAACTGACTACATTAGTGTTGTATTTTCTAAAAAAGAAAATGTCTGAAGTGTTGGTTGTTCTGAACTTAATGGAGAGCCGTTTTGCGTGTTCTGTCCAACACAACTGGAACAAATAGAACTTTACTGCTAACAGAATTAAAAACAGTGAACAGGTTATTGCCAGACTACCCACAGGGAGTCAGTGATGTTTTGTCTCCTTCCCCAGCTCCCTAGGAAAGGTCTGAGTTAACAGGACTTTGCAAGTTATGAGATAGGCTCTTTCAAATATCAAGTGTGGAGTTGCATCCCTGTTCTGTTTTGATCTACAGATTCCATCAGAGTTGGTGTTGTTGCAGTAAAACTGGGAATGATGCCAATATGGACCAAGTCAGGAAAAAAACATGCTGTCACACTCCTTAAGGTGAAATAAATCGTAATTAATTTAATCTCCTATACCGTATTCAGATTGTTAACCAGAAGTTTCAGGCAAAAAGTGAAACTTATCACTTGTACAGAGTAGGAAATCCCTAACGAAAGGAAAGATTTCTTTCAGCCCTGCATAGTACACTGTGCCTATTCTCTGTTTATATTCTAAACTTTCTAGGAGCGATCTGCCTTCTGCCTCAGTTCTTCAAGTGCTGCAGAACTGTGCATAATATTACCTAGGTGAGGGGAGATGGGAGGCAACATAAAACTGGGGTTAACTACCCCACTTCACTTTTTTTTTTTTTTTGCTACCTGCAGGCACTTTGGTATTAGTTTCACCTTGGTTACTGAGCCTTTGTAGCCCTGAAGCTGCTTCTTCGTATTCTCCGGCAGATACTACTATGATGAAGCTGTTCCACTGAGCTGTTGCTGCCGTATGATCAACCGGGGCTGTGAAGGACATGGGATTTACAGGGCAAAGGGACAGGAATCTAAAACGTGGGCTCTTACTGTATGCTTGGCCACTGCATTCAGTAGGGATTTTGCACATCTTGCAGGCAAAATATAGCTATAAAAGTTTATTCAATTTCTAGAGCATTTATGAAAATACAGTTTGCATTCTACTAATATTTTTTTCTAAGATAAGCCTTTAATTGATTGGAAAAAGAATGTCTATGGTAAAAAGGTAACACGCTCCCCTACTTGTAGGCTGTATCTCCTGTTATATAGATACAAATGAAAACAGAGACTGACTTTGTTTCACTTGTTTTGATAATATCTTATGATGGTCTCAAAGTGTACACATCTGTTTATCCTCAAATAAACACTGTTTTTCTTCTCTTCAGGTGCAAGATTGCCATGTTTTAAGATACATTTCAAAGGAAGAGTCAGGTGGAAAAACATCTAAGCTACTTGTTGGAGGCAAAAACGCATCTCCTTTTTCTGTAAGTGAAGCACTTTGGGTGTTTTTGTTAGAATAGTTGTTTCTGTTGCGGTTACAGTACAAAAGTAGCACAGGTAGACTTCTCTAAAAGATTAATTGGCAGACATGCATGCTTTGGAACTGACCTTTTGTCACATCCACCCTTGCTTATTTCCTAATGCTAGTGTCGATTCTTGGTTAAGAGAATAGCAAGAAGAACTTTTTGAAAGTTTTGCCTCCTGATTCTCGAGGAGAGCTGTGGGTTTAGGAAGTTGCTTTGATGTGCAGTATCCCATGCTGATGAAAGGGTCTGAAGGGTCATCAACAATGTACAAACGTGTGTGTTCGCCATGTCTGTGGAGATGCAATACAAGACCAGGACTGCAAGTAACACGCATTAGTGGCCTGTTGTAAACTTATCCAGCTTCATCGGTTGTTTAGAAGACTTCGTTCTCTAGCTTACTCTTCCATACTATTTTATTAGCTTTAGTTGTAATTTTTCCACAGGTCTGTTGAGATTGCTTAATTTGCATATAGTTTTACTGGTGAATAAGTTTAAGACTTAAATTTTCAGGAAGATAGCTTCATGATTATAGCTCATCAACAGCGATATCAAAACCACTCACTTGTTTAGACACCCCAAATGCCTGATGCGGAATTCCCAGCCGCCTTCAATGGCTAAGGTTGTCTAGCAGAGCTGTCGTTCCTGAGGAGGAAAATTGAAGTATAGATCAAGGCAGGAATAAAGCTTTCCCTCAGAGGATTGCAGTTTCTGTGATCCATTATTTCTATAAAATATCACTTTTCACTTCTTGCAGTATCCTGACACACATTTGTTTGATTTAGGCAAGTAAAAAAAAAAATAGGACTCGTGATTACTAAGCAGATTATCTCAGTTTGTGATTGTGGCTTGTTGAGGACATGTATTTCCCTTTTTCAAACAGAAGGTTGTCGCAGAGCCTCAAAATTAATCTGTGTACTTGTTTTTGCTTCAGTGGAGGTGAGCTTTTTTCATTTGATAAATCTGTTGGCTTTTATAGTATATTCTACTGATTTTGAACAGGCTTACATTTTAAGATATCTTTCTTTTATTCGGTGGGTTTATGCCGCGTTTCACCATCGTTGCTTGTACTTTTCAGGTGTCTATCCTGTCACTTTAGTCCGTTCCCACTTTCCAGGTGTGACATTTTTCCTGGAGAAATGGCAGCTGTGTTTTTTCTTTCCTGTTACCTTGGTTTAAGACATGCAAGAATCATGTGAATAATAATTTTCAAGTTGTATTACGCACATTAGACTCCTTACAGTTGATCTTTTCATAAAAACGATGTTATCAGTGATTCAATATGTCGTCAGAGTAAAAATATGCAGGAAGCAAGGAGGTATATAGAAAATTTATCTTTAAACAGCTCTTGAGAACTAAGAAAACTTCTTCAAAGCCAAACTGCCTAAAAAGTCAACTCGAGGATTTTTTAGTAGTTTGAGTTATGTTAAAGACTCTCTTGGACATAACTTTTTCCAATTTAGCTCCTATTAATTTGGTTGAACTTAGACTCATTTTAATAAAGAAATTAATTAAATATCCTTAGACCAATCTGTGGTGAGGACCTGGCCTGAGACTGAGCTCTGTGTTGTTGTTGTTATCATCACCACCATTGTATAAACTAGATAATTTCTAATAAAGAATTTGGCATGCCGATTCTGAACAGTTTTACTTGTTAAGGTACTAACAAACGATGTCATTCTGTGGTTTAGCTGCAGGTTTGAATCATTGCTTTCCTATGTTTATCAGTCTTTTTGTGTGTTTCTTTTCTCTCTGAAGTGTCTGAAAGTGAGAATTCAAAGAAAGCTGAATGGTACCGTATTGTATTAGCATAAGCCGTTTATCTTCTGTAATTCCTCATCGGAACATCTGTTTTCCTCAGATTCCTCACAGCAACTGATTTTTAATGAATTTAATCTAATGATTCCCTCGGTAATTTTACTAACAAAGAGTTTCATGTATTTCTTTTGAGTGTCAAATTGCTTAAATGATAAGGGGTATTGCATTTTTAGCAAGATTTTTTTTTTCCTTTTTAGCTTGATGTATGTCAGTCTATTTTTTTTTCCCTTTTTAGCTTGATGTATGTCAGTCTATTTTTTTTTTCCTTTTTAGCTTGATGTATGTCAGTCTATTTTTTTTCCCTTTTTAGCTTGATGTATGTCAGTCTATTATAAGTGAACAGATTTTTCATTATTTTTTTAAATGCAAAATTATTCTCAAAAGTACAATTCTGTCAGTGTTCTAACAATTTTTGTCAAAAATATTTTTATATGCTTTCCTTAAGTGAGGGCATAGCGATCATTTTCCTATAATACTGGAAGATATTGTTGGTCTTTTTAAAAATAAGAACATCTGAGAATTCACTCAATGTTCTTCTCTCCAGTATTGCTTTTTAGGAAGGCTTTGTAAAGACTGCAGTGTTTTGTTCGTAGAAATACATCTCTCTGACCTGACTGTTTGAAGAAAACTTGTTGTTGAAGTAGAACAGTGCAAGGCTGTAGTAGGATTCTTGAGATGTAAGCGATTTTTATCCTTTGACTTCACTATGTTTTTCTTCAGCTGTGGTAGCTCTTTCCAGGCACCCATGCTGAGCACAGAGCTCCCCTTGCTGTCATCTAAGGCAGCAGTTCTACATAACAGTGGAAATAAAGGATTGATATGCAGGCGTTTAGTAGAAAGGGGATTTCTTTATTTTTAATTCTTGCATATGGTACTACAGTTTAATATAGTTGTCCTCTGTTGGTGCCTCAAATTTTTGTGGTCTTACGGGAGATTTTGTATTTAGTTGATGACTCTTTTTTTTTTTTTTTTTAAAGGTATTTGAACTGTTTTGTACTATGAACTCAAGTTAACAAATCACTCAAAAAAACTTTTTAACTCTCAAAGACTTTGTATCCACACTTTCTCCTCAAGTAAGGACGGATTCATAAAGTTAAAATTTCTGGTTAGTGTCTAAGTCAGAGATCCTCATCATCTTGCTCCTTCATTCTTCACAAAACTTCCTCTGTTCTCCTAACACTTTTTAACAGATTTTTAAAAACAAAAGGAAGGGCAACGTGCAGATTTTCAAAATAAACTAAGTAACAATTTTAAAGTTATTCACATTATTTTGTCTTAAAATACACAAAATTATTTTTGAGAGAGAGAGAACTGCACAGAATTTTTGAGAAGTGGACCTCGGAGATGTGACTATCCAAGTGTGACAGTATTGTCAGATGCTTAAATTGCTTTCTAGGAGAATTCATTTGAAGAAAAATCAGCTGCATTGCTTTTTTCCTATGGCCATAATTTTCCTGCATCACTGTTTCCATTGCTTGGTATCATCTCAGTGGTCAGCTGTTCTGTGAGTTGTCTTGTTTAAAACAGCTGAGAACAATTTTAAGTACTTTTAACTTTGTCAGACTCCTCTAAAAAGAAGAACCCTTCTAAAGGGTCAGTAGTGGTTTGACACTGAGTGTATATCTTAAAAATACATGAATCATAAACTTGTTGTTCTTCATTTTTCTTTTTTGTCCTAGATTCTTTTCTTTGGGAAGTTAGGCATTTCTAGAAGTTTCTGCAAGACCAGGCTTTATTTCCATGGATTTGTTAGTTAAAGCAAATAAATTATATTTATGGTGGTGTGGAACTAAGTCATTAGAAGCTTTGAAAAAGAGAAAATGCTTTTAAATTACTACAAAACTCTTTGAAAGTCATGAAAAAGCAGTAGTATATTTTATGTATATTCTAAATGATTGGTTTCCCTTTTCTGATCTTAGAAATCTTCACATATCTCTTGTTTATATCATGTAGCTGTAGGGTAACTAGTTGACAGAAAATAAAATGCAGACAGAGGAGTTTTAAATTAATTTTAGATAGAGTTAAAATGCTAGTCTCAAGATAAGAGTGTAGTATGATATATCTGTTTTTCTGAGTGGTGTTGATAGTTTGTAATCACTTTCTCTGCTAGGTTGATCCTTGGGTATTTTAAGATCACTTCTTTTTTATGGCTGCTCTTTGTTACAGAAATCAGAGTCTGCAATGGAAATTTTTAAAGAAGCTGGAGTACCACGGAAGCAGAAAGTTACAACATTTAATGTAACAGATGATGCCATAATTAAACCAGGTAATCTTTTTGAGCTACTGAATATTATATGCACAATCATTTAACGTCTGCCGCTTGTAGACCTAAATCAAGTTATGACGTGTATTTCATTTTTGTTTTGTATGGAAGTTGCTGAATTTTATTTCTTTCTCATTGAGTACAAACAAACTTTTTTCTTAAGGAAAACTAGAAAATGGGCTTTACTTTTTAGGTAATGAGAAGTAGGATTTTTCCTTTTTCCTGGATATTATGTTTCCATTGATTAGAAAATAAGTCTGATCCAAACTAGCTAATATGAACATTGAGGTGAGAAATAAATGTAACCTTGACTCACTTGTTGGGTATAAATATGAATGCATTTACAGGAAGTTCTCTGATTATCCTTACGAGAGGGGCACCGAGAATTTTGTGGTAATGTTTCTCAGGAGCCTAAAATAGCAGTTTGAGGTTTATTTCTTGCTGCATTCAGAAGTAGGACTGATGGCTGTCATGTATGGTGGTTTTTTTCTGGCAGCTTGCAAAATAAAACACATTAAAACATAACAAACATTCTCACTAAAAATCAGTATTAGAAGTTTGGAGATTTAATGAAAAGTTTTATGTTTTTAAGGTTTTATTAGCTAGTGTATTTAGGTTTTCATTTTGTGCTTTTTGACAGTTATAGGTACTTTCCCAAAAATTATGTAGGGTAGGAAATTCTAATGTATTACGTCTTTATTTGCCATTAGAGAAGGTTTTTGCAAGACCTTTTTAGGAGAGTGCAGTAACTGATAAAAATCAAATCTGACATGAAGAGGAAGTGTGGACTGATAAATGGAAGCAAAAGCTTGAGATAAAGCAGAATTGCAAGTTTTCAATAAACTGATTTTGCAGTGTGTGTATTTTGTACATAACATCCTTCATGTACATGATTTTCTGTCAGTTGACAGGCATCTTATCCCAGGTGTGTATGGATCATATAAATATAACATGAAATAATAGGATTTTTATGCTTGAGACTTAGGAGAGGTTTACATCATTTCAATTTGCGTTTATACAGATTTGAAAAGAGCATAAAAATGGGTGTGGACATGAAGCAATTAAAATTTAATTTTTTTGATAGACTTAAAACAGGCTGGAAACTGTTAATGATGCAGCTGCATGGATCTTGAGATTAAAGTTTATAATGAACGAAGTTATCGATTCTGTTTCTTTTTTTTAAAGCTGCTAATAAAAGAATATTGCACTTGGATGAAAAAAAATTGCTGAAGACAAAATAAATCTTTAAATAAATTAAAACTGATGCTACAAGCACTTAGGGAATGAGTGTAATTGCAATCAGGTGAGTGATGTCACTGACCGACAGTAGCACCACTTCTGCTAAAGGCTAGCATATAGGTAATTCCCCGGTGGATGAAGCTGTACTTCTGCCACAGTCTTTAGTTTGGAAACACTGTGTCTTAACTAAGAGGAAGCATTGCAAAACCTCTTTTTTTTTTTTTTTTTTTTTTTTTATTCTTAACTCCTTTTTTATAGGAAGTGGGGTTTTTGGGGGGTTTTGTTTTGTTTTTTTTTTTAAAAACCCTCCACCTTGTAAAGTGCTAGTAGTTATAAGTGGAGCATGTTCTGTTTTCTTGCCAAGTTTGTTTATTATGAGTCTTAACTAATTCAGCATTCTGGACTTTGTCTCTTTCGGTGTCTGAAGTGCAACATACCTGAGTAAAGCCCTGACCCTTCCTTCCTACTCGTCTGAAATTGGCCTAGGAACTGAGAAATGTGCTTAAGTAGTAACTGCAAAGCATCTATTTTAGTCAGGTTTATAAAGAACAAAAAATAACATGAATAAAAACAAAGTTTTGTTTCCTTTCCTGTGACTGTAATCTACCCTGGATGGTGATGACTGGATAGTGGTTTGAGGATTTCAGCACTTAGTTGAACATGATCTCTCCTCTTCTTTTGAAGGTACTCCTTTGTATGCTGCTCACTTCCGCCCAGGGCAGTTCGTGGATGTTACTGCAAAAACGTAGGTTCCTAATGATTTAACGTGTATGGTTCGTCTTTCAAATAGACTGCTTGAATTTTTTTTTTTCCCCTCTACTTTGGCTTGAACTCATGGCTCACAAAAGCTGAAATACAATTGCAAGGGTAGTGGCAGGAAATAGAAGTCCATTCAGCCATTGGGTCAAAAATATCAAATTATCTTTCTTTGCTGAGGCTTACTTTTGATTTTGAACACGGTAGGTAAACAAATGATACTATTAGGGCTATGGTTCTGCATGTGTTGTCTGTTGCACATACCTTATTAGCATGGAAGGGCTTGACAAACAGCTTGAGAAAGAGGTGCTCAAGCTTAGCACAGCCCAAGAGGTTTATAATGCAGCATCTGTGGTATGCAGAAGTGGGGAATAAATGCTGAAAGGAATCAATTCCCAGAAAGACTGCTTAATTTTGATTTGGTGAAGAGATGCAAAGAGAGATGTATCATGTGGACCGAAAGAAAAGCAAAAAGGTAGTGAATACATTTAGCCGGACAACGGAGCTGTCAAATTCCTTTTTTGTTTTCTCTCATATTCCAGCTCATCTCTTCTGCCAGCAATGGCTAATGATCTTTTACTTTAACGTGGGAGGAATGATTTTCTCTCAGACCACTGCAAATGCCAAATTAGAGCTCAGCTGGTAGAGGGTGTCAAAAGAAAAACTGGCATCTTGCCGCAAAGACTGGTCATGTCTCTTCTATTAGTCCATGATTTCCACTGCCCAAGAGAACTCCTATCTCCATATTTCAGTGAACTGTATTTTTGTTGTGTTGTGATACCAAGATAATGTTTTCCATTTGATGTTTAATTTTTTGTGTAATGGAGATTATACCCAACTGGCCTTGTTGAAATATCATCCATTGTAATTGTCTCACATATGTGTAATACTTATAAATGTCTAATGTTATTCACAGGGCTTTGTATATATGGGGAAACCAGCCATATCAGTACAGCCAAGTAGTTGGTTCTAATGTAGCTACACCTGACTACACCTATGAGGGCACCCTATTGAGAACAAGAGGTCGAGGAGTTGACTGGAATTAGTATTTTTCTATGTCAAACTTACTTATGTAAGACTTAGATCTGGTATATTACTCATTCTGCTTCTAAATTGCATTCTGTGAGCAGCCTGTAAGAGACAATAGCTTGTTTGCAAAGCAAAGCACAGTGTCATTTGGAATGTAGTCAGTCATTGTGTAGATTAAGTGTCATGCGTTGTTAATGCAGAAAAGCTTTGTTTTTCTAGAAGTATTTCAAGAACTAGGAAAGGGGGTTTTTTGGCAGTGTAAGAGATACTGGTAAGTAGCCACAGGATATTGATTTGTATCTTGCTATATGTATTTGAAAATACTAGCAAGCTAAAAATAAACTGGGTTCTTCGTCGTGTTCAGTGAATCCATCCTATCTTTAATTCAGTATTTCTAATCTATTTTCTCCTGATATTTGTATGATCCCATTTCAGAAATTAGCTTTTTGTTTGTACTGCTGATTTTGGCAGTGCATTACATGTAATCCTACTATACAGGTGCCTGATATAAAAGGAGAAGAAAAAATTCTTAAGCTAAAGGGAAAGGTCAGATTTTTTTTTTATCATGGGTTTTCTATCAATATGATTCTCTAATCACCCCAGTCTTTTTATATCCGGGGTTTTTTTAACCTTTTTCTGTGACTTACTCGCTTTCTGATTTCTACTTTTAATGTTTCTTTCTTAATTTCCACTTTTTTGGAATGCTGCATTTATCATACTGCCTTAACTCTTGGGCAAGAATTAAATTATTTTACTACATTTCAGTTTTTCTTTGGGTCTTTTACTTTATTCCATGCAATTTCATCCAGTGTTGCTTAGTCTCATACTTGGGTGGGGTTTGGTTTTTCATTATTTTTCAGAATACTGTATCCATCGTCCTTAGTTACTGTACCTGTAAGTACAGATTTCACAATGTCACAAAAATATCCAAGCATTGCTTCAGTGAAGGGCAAAAAAAGTTATCTTGGGAATGATTATAGCATTGAGCTATAGCACTTGGGCTGCGCTGGGGGGGCAAAATGAGAACATACTTCATGTTGTACTTGTGTTCTGATCCCCCCTCAAGAGGAGCCAGCTTCTCCCTATTGAACAAAGAGGGAACTTGGGGAGGTTTGGTCCACAGGCTGAAACGAGCCTTCGTACATTAGTCTCTAAAGTCCCATTTTCAGAAGTGATGTAGGCACTTGAAAGATCCTAAGCTATAGGGGCATTTTGAAAAGGTACTTAAGGATATAATGCTGGGTTACAGTAGGGAGCAGAGATTGACTTCCTCTCCTTCCTCCCGCAACTTCCATCTTCCTGTTTCAAACCATTATGGACTTAAAAGACAGTAATTCCTAAAAACTTGCTATCACCGCTAGTAAAGTTTTTGGAAATACTTCTACATGAACATGTACTTTACATTTTTAAGATTGTCAGTAATTTTGTTTTACTGGAGAAAACACTGAAGTGTGCAATGTTTGAAATCATATAGATTATAATAGTGCTGTTGTTAATAGCATGACTAATTCTAATTATTCCTTTAAAAAGGAAAGAAAGAAAACTAATGTCACCTCAATGAGGAGATAATATAGTGGAATATAAAGGATATTATAATTTTTTACCAACTCTTAATGACTCAGATGAGCAAGATATCCTTTTGTATGCTTCCTTCTGCCAACACGTAAATCAAAAATACGGTCCTTAAAAATAAGCAAGCTTTTCTTAGTTATCATAGCTTGAACAAACTACTTGCACTACGTTTCAGAAGTCTTGGTTAGCATCTTGATTTGGTTACCAAAGTATAGGGTGGGTTTTTATGACTGTCTGCTTTTAAACTTTCCTTGCAAATGTTTTTGTCGAAGTCTTTTGAAATGTTTTGATTCATTTATACCTCTGTGAAGAAAAACACTTTCACAGAAAAGAGAAGGTTCAGTTAAAGATGTATGCAGTTTGTTTTTATCTGAAGTCTCGTAATTTGTTCAGCACAGCATGAGTAGCTTTTAGAGCACTGACAGTAGGCAGTGCGTCCGCATGCTGTCAATCTTCTTTAGTGCTGAATTTTTTCCTTAGTACTTATTTTCAGCAATTTAAAAGCTCAATCCTTAAGTTTTATAGCTGTCTAATGACGAAGACTTTTCCTCAGTGTTTCAGAGGTATGTTTCAAAAATGTGTAAAGGCTTACTGCCCTTTTTGGGACAGCAGTAAATTTCAGAATTCCTGTGGTCTGATGGTCTGTTTTAGCCCTGATACCTTTGAGTTAAAATGCATAGCACCGTCCAGAAACGCTTCTCTCACAGGCTGCGCTTCTGTGACCTCTTTAAGCTGGCATCGTAGAGGCTGCTGCCCAAAGGGGAGGCGGTGCTCGCTCCCACAGAGTTCCCTTTGGCCTCCTGGCGCTGGTACTGGTGACCTGAGTTGCATGAAGGAAAAGATCAGCGTGAGATACCTGTATTCTTCGCTGGGTTAGTTTTCAGCTGGATCGGTTGCACGCCCCAGCTTGCTGATCAGCTGAGTGAGCTTCTGCACTAGTACAAAGATAACCAAAACATGGGGATGGGGAGCGGTGGGGCCGTGCCTTACAGTGGTAGCCCAATGCATACAGCATGGAGATGGAGTTGTATTATACTACCTTTTTCTGCCACTTCATGACCTGTTTCAGGAAACCTTTGGAACATCAGAAATTTTACCACTCCAAAGAAAAAGCCAATACTAGTTTTGTTTGAAATGTGTCAGAATTAAGTGGTGATTCTGGTGTGTTTAGTGGTTTATTTAAGCTTTGCTAGGTTAACAGTGTAATCTGAGCCTGAAAGTATGCTCTACAATTGTCTGAAATTATTTGACTAAGTAGGTGGAATCCTTTTCTTCTACAGCATCTAAATAATTGTCTTTTAAATTAGCTAAGTTTGAAGAGTTAGCAGCAAACGAAATTGTTGCTTAATTAGAGTGCTTTATTCCAGCAGCTTTCTAAATGAAAGTTGGCTCATTAGGTACCGGCATTTTATTTGTATCAAACCTGGAAAATGAGGTTTTGTACAAAATTAGGTGGTTGACCTGAACAGCTGCTTTCCTGCAGGTGAGACTAGAACAACTGTGTCTAATTAAACTCTATTTTTAATTCTACAGAAAAATTATTTTCCTTTCATTTAACATTTGTGTGTCTGTCTTTGCGTATCATCATTGCTGCCTGTGATTCCATTCTGGGATTCAGGTAATCATGCTTCAGTGAAGCTAAGTAAAGTAAGTGACTGAATTCCACGTATGGAAGAACAGTCGCATTATACATATCAAGTCTAATAAAGATAGGTCTCGTGCATGTGTTTTTGTTCAGATACGGTGTTTAATGTTACTGTTGTCAGAACAAAAATATATAGTCCTTGATTCAAGCCAAGACAACAGGTACAAGATGTCTTATCAAGAAATCGCAACAGTGTAAGTAGGATGACAAATGTTCTACTTCAATGTAGGTTCTTGATTATCATATCTCAGATACTGCACACAACTTGATTCTTTCAGAGTGGAATCTAGATATTAATTCTGTTTAATTAATACATGGTTCTGGATTAAGATCTCACTTTGACAAACCTTAATGTTTTTTGAAAATATCTGAAGTTGTCAGTACTATGCCTATTAAGAGATTTTGGAGTTGTAACTCTCCTTATGCATGTTTGAGTTTGTTCTAAATTAGAATTGTATTGTGTTTCTTTTTAAAGATTTCAGACTTCAATGAACAAGGTGTAGTGGGATGGCAGTAGTTAGGACTTTTCGGGGGGGAAATCGGGGATTCTTTTGATGCATTCTTAAATGAAATTGTGGTGCAGATCATCATAAGAAAAGTAAATCCCGGAGAGGTATGTGTTTGGTTGGTATCTTTTTACATGTGTTGGCTAATGTGAAATTACATAGAATAATGTATATAGTATACTAAAAGTAGTGTATAAATATATAGTATACATAAAATAGTATGTATTGCATATATGATAACTATATGTTTTAATCTTTTGATTTGGCTAGCTCACACTAATTTAATGTTATGAAATATTTGTTGGAAATGAACTCACAAGACTTTTTAAGTAATAAAAGATCCAGTATTCTTTTCGGGGATTTTTCTATTTTATTCACTTTTGCAAAATACTGGTTTAGGTTTAGTTTCAATAATTATTTTTCTTGTATTTTATTGGTGAATATTTGCTGAATGCATTCACACCTAGTAATTTTTAAGAAGGGTGAAGAGGGCAGTGAAACAATTTGAAATTAATAAGTGACACTAATAGCTGATACCTGGCATCTGTTCAGAAGTCAAGAAGAATATATTCTTACAAATATTTGTTTGGTTTTTTTAAAATTAAAAAAGTTTAAGAAAACGGTAAACTGTATAAATCCTTCTCTGGTTTTCTATAGTATTTCTTGAACACCATGCATCTTAAGTTCTCTTCCTTGTTTATATAAGATGAATATTCGTTTCAAAAGCACTTTGCATTTCATACAATTGGAAGAATGTAAAATCTTTGCATTAGAAATACAGGTGAATTTTGAGTCATGGAAAATTTATTCATAATATTTATTTTTTTGCGTATAGTAGAGAAATCCACCACTTGCCTGAGAACAGATCGCAGTCACATCAAGGTGGACTTAGGCTGGAAAAACACTATTCTTCTATAATGATTGAGGTATATTGGCTGAGCTGCTAAGTGCCTAGTTGAACAGTCCTCCTTTCTAAATTTGATTTAAACAGTTGTTAGTAGTTCCTTACTTTATTTTAAACTTGATGTATGATTTACATAATCCTGTAGTTTTTATTGTGGTTCCAGCTTTATTTCAGATAGAGCATGAGTCTAGGAAGAGCTACTAACTGTCTGTGTAATTGTTTTTCATCTTGACATGTGTTTAAAGAGCATTATACATTGTTTATTCTTTTAAAGAAATCAAAAACTCCGAAATGAAATAAAACTAGAGCTTCTTCTTAATTAATAAAAACTTGTTTTTGTTTTCAGTCACGATGGTGACTGAATCATGTTGAATGGAGAATTAATGTTCAAAAAGTCATAAGATAAAGTTTATTTGTAGGTAATTCAGAGATCTTCAATCAGTTCTTCACAAATAAAAAATGAAACTATTCTAAAAAATTACTGAACTACTGTGATGAAAGAACCTTGGTAGATAATAAAGCATTATACATTGTGAAGTACCCTAATTTCAGCATTGAGATATCTTTCCTTCTAGCCAGAATATTTCAGATGTTGGAGATTTCTTTTCATATTCCAGATCAACAGATGCATGAGAATTTTCAGGTTTCAGGAGCACTCAGATTTCAGAGTGCTCTTTTTTAGTCTGGCCACACATTCTATAAATTTCCTAAGGCTTCGCTATTGTAAAGTCTGAGTCTTTGTTCACTGGAAAATACGTGTGTGATTGGAAAGACCAAAAAGTAGATGAGCGTAGTCTATTGCATAAATCATTAAACACTAGCATCTCTGTCTTATGATATAATCGCTTCTTTTTCAAGATATCTTATAGTATTTGATGAAGTAAAATTTTTTTCGAAATGCATCTCTTACTAGTATTAACTATTTCTTATATTTTTATATTTTATTAAAAAGTACAATTTACAGTATTCTAAATTGTTCATGTCGAAAAATGAACAATCTGAATGAAATATTGAAGTGGTTTCATGACATCAGGCATTTATGCTTCTTGATTAAAGTTGACAGTACTGTTTTCTTTTGAAATGGTAGCTTTCGATGGTTGTATGGTTTTCTCTGAATTGCAAGTACATTTCTGCAGCTAAAGAATTAATCATGCCCCCAGTCTGCTCGCTCTGGTAACTGCACAGCTGTTGTTATGTGACCCACTTGCAGTTGGTTTTGGAGAGTTTGCTAATTCCATCTTCCAGCTAGAGGTGCCAGAAGTCTACTTGGAAAACATGGCCAATAATAGAAAGTTTTGAAGAAAAAATAGCATTTTGGCAGGACAGATACAAGTTTTCCTATAGCTTAGTTTCTGCTACATATTCCAAAGTTACTAATCCCTCAGCAATCTGCAGACATAGAAAAAGACAAATTTTGAGCCTCTCTTAAAGCGTGAGTATCTCTCAAACTGTTTCTTTACAACTGTCGCTGTTCATTACTGCAAGCTTTTAAAATAAGGTGATTCATGAGAAACTGGTGGAACAAAGCCTTACATCCTTTAGATTTCTGACTGCGTTCCTGATCTCAGGTAACCCTGGTCCTCCCTCCTGCAGGTGCCTTCAGCTCCCTCTCATGGCCCTGACCCTCTCCATATCCCCGTGTTGCACCACTCTCTGCTGGCCTGGAAAGACTGTCTTGCTGGCGGCAAGCTCTTGCATGACTGGCCAGCTGGCAAGCCAAAGGAACATATCACTACTTTGATCACGTTCTAGCATTTCCTTAGTTAGTTGTAGGAAAGGAGCAAAAAAACCTCAGTACTCTCTAACCAATGATTTTGATCTCAAACAATTAGGTATCTTTCTTCTGTCCCAAATGTAACTGGAATTGACCACTAGGTTTAGAGCAGGGAAAGGGAAAACAAAGAGGCGGACACCATGGTTGCACAAGTCTCGTTTCCTTATGGTTCTGTGGCTTTAGGGAGTCTTTCCATTTGTGGCTGGTTTTGACCGTAGTTTGACTTGCTCTAGGCAACTAGGCCAGCAATCAGAGGAGAATTATTCAAGTGGAAGAGGAAAGAATCCAGTTTTTGTGAATGTTGGTGCTTTCCACATTTGTATATTTTCTCTCGTTTTTAATGGTAGTGCTTTTCTGATCAGGGGAGTCAGCAAAATGTAGTCCATATATACAACGGGCTGTAAGCATGCTCACACCCGGTTTTATTTTCCTGTGTTTGGCTGGAAGGTTCTAATGCTTGAACTAATAGGACCATGACATCGCAAAGTGCATTAGTAGAGAAAAAGATTTCTGTAAATTGGAGGAAAAGGATCATCTTATTAGATTAATTAAATAATCAGTGCAGCCATAAACCCTGTGGTCAGACTTTTCCTATTGGAAACAGACAATGTTGGTTTAAAGACACATTTTAATCAGCTTTTCTTTTGTGCAGTGGTGAGGCAGTTTTTCCTATTGAGTCTGTCCCTGCAGTAAACAGAGAACTCCAAAACCAGTAATACTATCATGTGCCTCAAAGATTAAGGCATGGGCACTGACGATACATCTTAGTTGTTATTCTGGTTTAGACCTTATTTGTCAGATGAGTACAGATCAAAAGAGTTAAGTGTTTTTACTACACATAAAACTGTTTTCACGAGATGAGCCTATTGTAGTTTGGAAAAGAAATGTTCCTTGGCTTATTTTTATGCTAGTCTAAGCAGCCATCTCTTCCCTCTTGATGCTTAGGGCCTTTCATTAAGTTTTGGTATGCGTTGTTATACAGTTGCTTTTTATTTGGGTTTTTGGGGGGTTTTTTTGGTGTCCAGTCTTGGTGAAAGCTTCATTACACTACCGTGTATTGAGACCATCACAGCAAGGAGCATTTTGTGTTAGCCTTTTTGCCTATTTGACTCATTTCTAGTGCTTCTTATTCTCCAAAGCAACATTTAAGTATTGCACTAGAATATGTTTATGGTATAAAATACAGATTTTTTTAAAAAATATTTGCTGAGTTTTGCTAAAGGTAAAAAGATCATGAGCCTGACTGAAATTATTGTTTCTTGCTAGAAACCCTATTTTAAGTCTGACTAACCCAGGTTTGTTTCTTTATTATTTTTCTTTTCAGAATTGGTAAAGGATTTCAAGGTGTCATGAAAAGGTGGGGATTTAAAGGCCAGCCTGCTACCCACGGCCAGACAAAAACTCACAGACGTCCTGGAGCAATATCTACCAATGTGAGGATTCTTACTACTTATTTCTTGATGTAAACATTCTTCAGTATTTTTAGAACTGCTTACTAAAAATGAATGATTTCACAATAGCTAGCTGTTACCATCTACGCTGAGGTAGCAGAGAATCCCAGCTGTTTCAAAGGAAGTTCAGAAAACTTTATAATGAGCAATGCAGATAGCTGTTCTCTTATGTCTCGATTTCTGAATATTCTGTATTGCTGATAAGTAAGCAAACATTTTAACTGAACAAGTGTTGGTATTTTGTAGTATAGCTGAGAGAAATAGTCTTAATGCTTCAAAGAGAGTTCTAAGGATCTTTTCTCACAGCATTTATAGATTGGAAAGGACTCACTTGTTATTTTATACTGCACATATTGTACTGTTCTTTGGAACCCTAGTTGCTTTTATCACCTTGCCTGGCTTGTGGAGCTGCTTTATGAACTCTTTCATTCCCAAAATAGTTTGTTCGCTTCTTAGCATTTTTAAGCAGAGTAAAGAGTAATATTTTTAAGTTTCAAACTCTAAACAATATTAGTTTAAAAGCTCTTTGGAACAGATGCATTTAAAACTGTCCCTATAAAGGTTGCACAACATTTAGGCTGAACTAAGAGGGATTTTTGCAAACTAGGTTTGTTATACAGAATTAAGACCAACTGAGTCACAGTACTGAACCTGAATTGTCTGTAATTTTCCTGGAGAAATTAAAATAAGCATTATTAATCTTTTTTTAATTTTTAAGAGAATAGTAAAAGCAAAAAGGCATCGGGTAACAAAGGTAGAGTAATTGAGACTGTAAAAGCGTACAGTACTGATTTATAGTCCTTCATTTCAACTGGAAAATGAATTCTACACCTGGCACTGTTTTGGAAATAGGTATGATGAAAAGGAAACAAGGTGAAACGATGCAGTAGGGGAAAAACAATGCCTTGATTTTTATTTTCCAGTCTAGTGTTGACCACCTCAGATATTTTAGTAATCCTGCATTGTTTAGTACAGAATCATGTCCCTAGAACTACATTGCAGCTGATTTCCTGAAATCATGATTTTCACAGGAGTTTAAAATACATAAACATTATTAATGAATAACAGAGTGGTGCAGGAGACTGAGACAAATCCCTGGATAATACTGCAGAACTGAAAATTATTGCACTTATTCCTGCCTTTTCTTTTCCAACTTTGTTCTCCAGGTTATACCCAGCCAAACAAAAATGGGATACAGAAACTAAGCAATAGCAGCAAATGTAATAAAAAATTCTGTTCTTAAAAATACACGCTTTAAAAAAATCTGGTTTACATCAGTATAAAACTCATGGATTAGGGAGAGGGGAGAAGCTACAGTGTATCTTACTTTTGGCAGCCTTCCAGGGCGGGACTGCTCTGGAGCTCTGGTAGCATCAACAAGTAGTTTCGGTAAGTTTGCCACTTGCTGTGGTCTGTGGTGTAGGTGAGAGTCTTGTGTTGACACGGGTTTTCGAAAAAAACCTCTTCTTGTTTATCACTAAGTGAAAATATGGGATGAGTGAAGATTTTGCTCTGAATCTAGAGACGCTATGTGTTAAGCAAAGCTAGAATCCCTTTGTTGATACAATGTATTTATAGCAATTTTGTGACTGAGGTCAAGTATTTCAGATAACGTACCTAACCTCCAGCAGGAGGCACTTAAAATGCTAGACAATATTAGATATTTTCGATATTAGATATTTTCAACATTGGAAATACCAGCATATTTTCTTTCCTGTTCTTCTTGAGTTTGTAGATGTACCTCTTGCAGTTACATGATTTTTTGGCCTTGTTTTTATCTAGAAAGCTGCCAAAGTTTATCGCGGAAAGAAAATGCCTGGTAAAATGGGTAACATATATAGGACATCTTTTGGATTAAAGGTGAGTTCTGAGTGTACTAGGATGTGTATAAGGTGGTTGCATTGCCAAGCAATGGACTTAGCCATGTAGCCTTGTGTTGGTGTACTGTCTGTCATTTCTGTCAGAATCCAGACAGGAGCATCCTGAAGTATGCAAGCTGGAAAGACAAGAGCAGCAAATGCGTGCTCCTGTCTTCTTGTGGCTTACAAATAAGTTACCTGAAAACCCTTTGAATATGTGCAGTCCCTGGGGACTGGGATTTCAGGTGATACCTCCACATCTGATGCGTTTTTCACTGTGTCCCTTGATTTCTGCCTTTGAAGTGGGAAAACAGTCAGGCTTTTGGTGACCTTCAGTGAATGTTTTCATGCCTATTCCACTTGTTCAAACCCAACCCAAGTCTGAGTTGTTTGAAGTCCTAACTTTATTATGGTCCTTCACTTTCATGTGCAAAAGGGGATTATAGTTTCTGTCTAGATTCTGATGTGTGCATAGCTGCAGCAGTTCCTGGGCTATTACAGCTACTGTTCTCTGTCTCTGAAGGCAACCTCTGCAGTTTGCACAAAAAGCATATTAGCCTCTAGTTTGCAAAAAAGTGTGCTGCTGCTCTGCCCTAACTAAAACTATTTTTTTTTTTGTAACACGAAATGTGCATGTTCAGTTGGGCACCTCATAGAATTAAGAAATTAACAAATGGTCGCAGCAACATTTTCATGAGCGTATTTGTTTTAATTTGTCAGGTGTGATGTTTTTCAACAGCTGTTGCTGTTAGAGGGAAAAGAGACTTGGGAGCTTCGGTTGGTGTGATGCTGAACAAAGGGCTGCCTTACCAAATACAGACTCCTGCATTAGAAAGCTGTGCACTCAGAGTAGCACGTGACTGAATTTTGTGGCAACTTCAGGCCTGTGCAGAACATTCTTCTTCCCCGGAATACCACCTCTAGTTAATCAGTTTGTGCTTTGCTGGACTACTGTTTGTAAAACTGGGAATAGTCTCTAAAATGAGCTCCATGTCTGGTGTTTTTCTGTCTCCTAGGTGTGGAGGATCAACACAAAACATGACATTATTTATGTAAATGGGTCTGTTCCAGGTCACACAAATTGTCTGGTGAAGGTATGTTTGCTAGTTTCAACTTACTGGTACTAATGATTCCTAAGCTCTCTCCAACTCTCTCCTTATAAAAGGAGAAACATTGGTTGAATGCAGTCGTCTTTTCTTCAGAGTCCCATCTTGTACTATTGAATTAAAGGGCAGTAGGATCAGTTCTGTAAAAGAGAGTGATTAATAGGGGCAGTGGGTCACCACTTACTCTAAATGGCTCTTTCTTAGCTTTGCACTGGGGTTGTGCACCCATGTAGCCTGTGATAAACCAACACAGTCACTGTAACCCTGTGGTAAGTGTCTCAGGGCTAGGTCCTTCTCCTTTTAACACTAACCTGCGTCAATAGCATGATGGTGAGATTTCCAGAATATTATTTAAGGCCTGTATTCATGAACAGAAATATACAGCAAGCACTGCTTTAAAGGTTATTCAAAGCATTCCCATACACAGTAGCAGTTACCTTTCCAAGGAGCAGTTGAGGTACAGGAGGAGACAGCTGGAGTTCACAATAATGATACGAGTTCCCTTTGCAATCAGTATAAATGTGTCAGTGGTTTTTTTCTGTGGTGTTCTACAGAATTAATATCAAATTTTATTGAGATTGTTTCAGGATTGTCTATGAAAAACTGAAACAATGAAGAGTCTAATATGTGTTCTTACAATGTAAGTAATCCACATGCAAGCAATAAAAGTAAGGATTTTTAAGGATTATTTTCAAAATAGCCTTTTCTTTCTATTGAGATATATTCTACACATCTGCAAGCACAAATTATTTGGAGGAAGTTAATTCCTTTCTGACTTAGCAGATTATGGGGTATCCAACATCTTTATTATGAATGATTGTAAAGATTTTGTTGTACATATACCTATATATCTAATACATAGTTTAAAATCCTTGTAAGTATTGTAGGGGTTTAAATGATCCAGTTCTTGAAAAGTTACAGAGTTCAGAAAGTTCAGGTGTTTTCAACTATTTTATTTTGTTCTTGTCATATTTTACTATGGGCATCCAGTTTCTGTTACGTATTTCCTGGTTGTGGAGCAGAACTCCACAGTTATTGGGCATTAAGTAAAGCAATCCTAGCTTTCAAATAGGTGTTTTACACACAGAAAAATGAAGTTTGTTGTTGTGTTTCTCTCACTGGAAATAAGGCCTTTTTTAATGAGTGAGGTATCTCTAAACTGCTGTGGTTGTAATGTCCAGCCCAAGCCTGGAGAGTAAGTTACACGTTTCTCTCCCAAAATAGTGAAAATCAGTTAACAGATGTCCAGGAGAAGTAGTTTTCAGGATAACTTCTGCAAAATTACTGGGCACGGCATCAGTGACTTAGAATTAAGACTAGTTTGACTGGCTTTTCATCCATATATCAGACTGAATGACCTTTTCTTTGACTGTGTTCTAAGTATTTTTTCTAATTCTGAGCCATGAACCTGATTGCTATATGTTAATCTGAGGTTTAATTAAGTGTGAATTTGTTGTAGGATGCTATTTTGAAATTATAACTTATGTACATAAGCAATATAACGTAGCTGAAAAAATGAGTAACGTTTGATGCCCAGACTTTATTCTTTGACCTTAATAGTACTCTTAAGCAAGAGCTAATTGTTGCAAAGGGTTGTGCATCTTGTTCTAGTCATGCTGTTAAAATCCACGCTTGTATGGTTTAGTGGCAATTGCATGTACACATCTCTGATGTCTTATCTGCAAGGATACAACATTTGATGAAGCCATTGAGACTCTGAATGCAGTACCTATTTCTACCAGGTCATAACTTTTATTCTAACTAGACTCAGTAAATTCATTTTTTGATTTCTGGTTTTAAGTGAGTGTTGTGGTTTAACCCAGCAGGCAGCTAAACACCACACAGCTGTTCACCCACTCACCGCCGCCCCCACAGTGGGATGGAGGGGAGAGTCAGGGAAAAAAAGGGAGTAAAATTTGTGAGTTTTGGTAAAGACAGTTTAATATGACAGAAAAGGAAGGGAAAATAATGATGATAATAACGATAAAAGAATATACAAAATAAGTGATGCACAATGCAATTGCTCACCACCCGCCAACCGATGCCCAGGCAGTTCCCGAGCAGTGGTCACTGCCCCCCGGCCAGCTTTCCCCCAGTTTATATACTGAGCATGACGTCACATGGTATGGTCACCAGTTTGGGCCAGCTGTCCTGGCTGTACCCCCTCCCAGCTTCTCGCTGGCAGGGCAGTATGAGAAGCTGAAAAGTCCTTGACTAGTATAAGCACTGCTTAGCAACAACTAACACATCAGTGTGTTATCAACATTATTCCCAACCTAAATCCAAAACACAGCACTGTACCAGCTACTAGGATGAAAATTAACTCTATCCCAGTTGAAACCAGGACAGTGAGGTAAGAAAACAAGCATTTATTAAACACCTGTAATATAAACTGTTTTTAAAAGCAAAGCTATGTGTGTTAATGCCACACATTCTTATGTACACTGTGAAGATCTCATTTAAACAAATCAATGTCCCCTTGCTAATCACACTGCACGCTTCTGCTTGGAGAAGAGCCTACTGGAAGTGTTAAGTGCTTTCTCTCATGACTGGGTCACTTCCACCTTGTTCTTCCACCTTCTCTTTTTCTTTACTCAGACATTACTCTTGCCTAGGCTGGAAAGCATCCCTCTTACCACCTTGGATTTACTGGCTTTGTTCTGAAAGCAGTCCTGCTGTTAGCTTTAAAAAGATCCTTGAGGCAGCAGTACTGCCATAGTCAACAACCTTGTTAACAGGAGGCTGTTGGGCCAGGCCATCTGAGCATATGCAGTAAACAACTGTGTTGGCATCTGTGATGTGACGAGGATAATGGACTTCGATTGCCATGGCAGTCTGCTGCATACCGTTTAAGTGCTTGCCGTGTCCAGGGGTGATTTCTGTTCAGTTCACACACCATGGATGATGACTGGAACTTTATCCTGAGACCAAAATTTAAAATGGCTCCATTATGGGTTTTTTTTCCAAGTAAACTTAATCTGTCGTTAACAACTAAGTGGCAGAAGGCACTTTTTTGATTGCTTTACATGATGTCTACAAGATGTAGCATCTGTATTAATTGTATTTGCAAGTTGCCTTTTTATGAAAATGTTTCAAGTCATAGTTACCTGCAATTTAGAAGTCCGAGTGTCTTCATGTATGCGTTTTGGCTTACACATTTCAGAATTGCAGCTAATTCCATTATTAGAAATGAGGGTTGAGGATCCACGGGAAGAATAAGGGATTTCATCCCTTAGACTTTGATTAACATAATACAATATTTGAAAGGTCTTGATTAAAGTGCTCCATATTCAGACTTTCATGGCTTTTTAGTAATAAATAATCCTGTTTTGAGATGAAGGTACAGTAGTAGATATTGTTACTATAGGAAATAGATTTTTAAAAATTGTTTCCACTCACGTAGTTGGTGTTTGGAGGGAGTATGTAGTCAGCAACAGTTCATTCTAATTCTTCGAGCTGGTGAATCCATTCTGGTTTTTTTTCTTCCATAAGCCATAGGAATTACATATATTAATTAAAAAAATCTTCCCTTATATTGTCAAACACATCTCTGAAGAGAAAGCTTTAATTAAAAAAGAATGCAAAGCAATACTATTTGGTATGTGTTCCCTAATTTCTGAGGTTTTTTCTCCACTTAATCTTGCTGCACTCATCTGCAGTGTTTTTAGCTTGTGTCTTATGCCTTTCTTCCAGGGCATTTTCTTCTTTGCGTATAGACTTCGACATCCTATACTTTGTTGTATATTTGTTTGGATCTATAGTTGGGGAGAGAAATTATGGGATATTACTGTTCATAATTACTGTTCATTCCACTAAATACCTGCCTATAATTAGGTAGGACTAATGTCTAGGGGATATGGATCCATCTGTCTTTGAGCTCAAAAAGTGGAAAATCACATAATACTTTTCTCTCATGTGTGCCTCTAAGAGGAAGGCATTGGTGTTCAGGACCCACTCCGTGTTGCTTGGTAACCATTAAAACCACCTTCAAGTCCACCTTGAAGCATGTATTTAGTTTGTATGTTATGTATTTTTGGAAACTTAGTCCATCAGCACTGTATCCAGACTGAGATGAAGCACTTACATTTTTCAAGTTTCATTTTCAGCAGAAAAAGTGCACCATAGTAGGATTGATGGATTCCTGGTTTAATTAGAAATCAGTTTTCATCTGATATTGCACACTGAAGCATGCAGGTGAATAACTGACATAAGTAATGTTTCTAGCCAACTGGAAAACTCATCAAAAAAGCTTACTTTAGCAGAGATTTCTTTCTCAATGACAAGGTCTAACAAAATTAAGAAACTTTAGCACTATGCTAGAATGTATGGAATTTTTTCTGTTACAAGAGTAACATCACAGAGTAAGCATCTGTAAATTATTGTGTTGTGCCTATCGAGATAGCCTACCTCAGGTAATACCTGTTTCTCTTGGTGTATCTTCTTAGATTACAAGGCCTGGGTTACCGTCTGTGATGTTGATCCTCTAGGAAAAAAGTTAATAGTTTTTTCTTTTAGAAGCCTATGACTCTCAATTTCTCTCCCAAGTATATTGTCAAAAAGTTATCTCTTCTGTCATTCATCAGAGAAGCACAAGACTAATTCCCTTTTTAAATAGATGCTTTATAATGGAGGGGATACTGTAATATAGTATATTATAATACAGGATGTTATAGTTTATATTTGATAATGTTTTATACCTGTCCTAATTTTAAGGCACCTGATTTTCTTAGGACATTCAGTGTTGATCACTTTGAATATACCACTTGTAGTGAAAGCAGAAATGCTGGCAAATCTATGTAACCCATGGAGAAGTCTGTAGTAGTTTGCATCCTACTTATTTTGTATCACGCTTGCCAATGTTATTGTCTGTGTTTCTAGCAGCTGGTGCCAGAGTTGGGTGTGCTGAGCTCAAATTAGGGACATGCAGGAGTAGTGTCATGCCTTGACTTCTTTCGTGTTCCCTGTCCAGTACCTTGGGCCTCATGATAGAGTTGTGTGGAGGGGTTTTTTTGTTTGTTGTTGGTTGGTTGGTTTTTTTAAGACAAAATAAGGCTGGTCAGGAATGGATATAGTTCTTGAATTCAGTTTTCTGTTTAGCTTCAAAAATAGCATAGAAGCTGAGCTAGGTAATGTGTGATACCCGAGGAGATAATTTCTAACATTCTGTATATTTAAACACATTTTCCTATTTAGCAAACAACTTGCATTCTTTGCTGTGGTTGCTAACACAACCTGAAGGCCTGTTAAACTGCAAATGTGAGTTGTGACTTAAGCATCAAGTTTTGATGCCTATTTAAGACCATATTAAGTATTTCGGGCCGATAGATTTCTGAATTTGTATTTGTTTATACTACCTATTATGCTGTCAATATATGGGGCATGCATATGCGCAGTTTATTAAGTGTCTGCAAAACCCTTTATGACTGTTTTAAAGACTTAGTGACAAAATCCCCACCAGCTCCAATTTCTGCTTTCTCTAGTATTTTTCTCAATAAAATACTTCACAGAGAATATACTGTAGTATATATACACTATTATATATGCTATCTACAGTATAGTGTACTATAATATATAGCAGTATTAATATAGTAGTTTAAGCAAGCCAAGTGTTTATGTTATATTGAGTTATACAGTGAATGCTTTTATGGATCGTAATAACCAGTTGGGCGCTCAGCCTGATTCCTTCTGTGGGTGAGAGCTAAATTCACAGGATTTTAGTAACACAGAGCATTAAAACTTATTCTGATGAGGTTCCTCCTTTTGCTTTTCCTTTTGCTTTTCCTTTTGCTTTTCCTTTTGCTTTTCCTTTTGCTTTTCCTTTTGCTTTTCCTTTTGCTTTTCCTTTTGCTTTTCCTTTTGCTTTTCCTTTTGCTTTTCCTTTTGCTTTTCCTTTTGCTTTTCCTTTTGCTTTTCCTTTTGCTTTTCCTTTTGCTTTTCCTTTTGCTTTTCCTTTTGCTTTTCCTTTTGCTTTTCCTTTTGCTTTTCCTTTTGCTTTTCCTTTTGCTTTTCCTTTTGCTTTTCCTTTTGCTTTTCCTTTTGCTTTTCCTTTTGCTTTTCCTTTTGCTTTTCCTTTTGCTTTTCCTTTTGCTTTTCCTTTTGCTTTTCCTTTTGCTTCTCTGTGTACACGCTTACACAGACAAGTGTAGCTGCTGCTGCATACCATACCACAACATACCCTTATGTTGTGAAATTACTGTGCAGGAATCTGAGGCAATACATACCGAATACCTTTGGTATGCTGCATCCTTCATAAATGTAAAGGAAGTAATTCAGTAATTCTCTTGAGAAGACAGATAAATCATTCCATGTTTTAAGTTGCTAATAGGTACTTTCAGATGTAAAATAAAATTGAGGTCTTCCTTTTGATAGGATTAATAAATAATACCTGTCTAACAACTTTTGAAACTTAGAAGGGAGAAAGAGGCGTGTTCGTTCAGTTTGGTAGTGATGCTCTAAGATGGTGCTTCAGGAGTAGAACTTAAATTGCATTTGAAAGCAGTGAATGTATAACAAGATGGAAAAAGAGCAGTAGTTTTCACCAGTCAAAAGAAATACTGTGTCAATTATACCAATCAAAAGAAAGAGCGTATCAGAACAAAATAATTTTAACATCAGATGTGGCTCGTGCTTCTGGGATCTGTCAAGCTTCTGAGGAGTCTGGAAGGGGCAAAATGAAACAGTATTGTAGTCCTCTGAAAGCAACAATGGTCTGTTGAAAATATTTCGTAAGAATCTACTTTAAGAATTCTCCTTATCGCACAAGAGGCACTATCTGCAAAATGCCACTTGACGTTAATATGTAAAATCGCAATGTTAAGGCTGAACAGAAGTCTTACATTTATTTAGATAACCTTCAGTTAAGAGCAGATTTATTACTCCTAAGTCCTGTGATAAAAAGTTGTTTTAAGAAAAGGAGAAAAAATTAAATTCCTTTCACTTTCCAGGTGTCCAAAACTGCCTGTGATGACACAGCCTGTATGTAACAGCACATGTTATTTCATTATGAGAGTAATCCAAAATAACAAAAAAGTACACATGAAAAACTTTTTAATAAGATACATATGAAATAAGTAAGTTATCAGAAATAAAATTATTCTTCCTAATATTATTGTAACTCGTGTAGAGACCATGGGGGTTTTTGCTGTTGACAAAGAAGACTTACGATGTGTAGTAGGATTAGGGAGGAAAAGAGAAAGGGGCAAGGGAAAGAATAGGTAACTGGTGAAGTTATTAAAGCATGTTTTCATATAGAAAAAGAAACAACAGCAACGTATTGAAAGGGAAGGATGACTTCTCGGCCTCCGCAGTTCAGATGGCACTGTTGAAGCTATCTGGCTGTGTTTCCTCTGAACTCACTGCTGCCGGAACTGTTGCAGCAAAGATCTTCGGACTTGGACCTCAGCCTGGTTTATTCCATGTACATATGTAATGAAATTGCTGTCTGCCCAGGCTACAGGTACTTCAGTAGTTACGCATGGCAGTTTACAAGTGAATAGAGAACACTTTTAATAGGGGGGTGTCTGGTAGCAGAGGAATGATCGACTCGAAAAGCTAAGCAGCCGTCCTAACCAATACAACGTGTTGAGCCCTTTGCCCCCTCGTTCTTAGCAAAAGGTTTTCTTTTGTTTTGTCAAGCCTGCAGTTAGAAAACCGTTGGAACTTCCTCGGCGGGGAGGGGAACCAAAACAGTTTTTCAGAAGCTGAAGGTTAAGTCAAATTTATTGTGCGCTTCATCTGCAGGAATCCTCATGGACTTTGGGAAAGGCTCAAGTAATAGCAGATATGAATCTGGTAAATATAGTGCTGTCAGAACAGAACTGTCAGTGGGCATAAAATTGTTTTATTTAATTTCTGGTATAAATCACAGTTGTCTTATGTGAGGTTTTTGTCCAACCAAGTAAGAACAAGCTTCCTGTTCTTTAAAAGCCCACCAAAAAAATAAGAGGAAGAGCTTATCTTCTCTATACTAAAATTTTGTCTAATCTACTTGTAATTTTTTTTTTTTTAATCCAGTTGAGTATAGTGGCTGAAAGAGATTATTACAGCTCAGGAGGAAGATCATATGTAACAATATAGAAATGAAGAATTTCATTTTAAATAAAACTTCATCGCTTGGGAATTTGTAGCTCTTTTTTTCTTCAGATACCAGCTTTCTATCTTCTACCACAGACAAACTGCTTTTTGCTGATAATTCTAGCTACTAATTTTCTTCAGAGATTGAAGTTTCAGGGGCTAGATTTTAAATCTTTTCACATGTAAAGAGGTCAGTAAAGGAAGGTCATTTCTGTGTAGCACTACAGTTCTTGGAAGTTAACTTTCTTAAAGACTCGTGTTCTACAAACTTGGGTACTGATTCCTGGGTGAAGAATTCTAGATGCTTAACTCTGCAGTCCCTGAATAGCTCTGCAGTAGCCGGAGGGACTGAGTACAGCACATGCACATATCTTTGCAAAATTAGTTGCCGTAATTAGTTTGTATCGTAAATACAGAAGCATGTCTTGGTTGTTGAAGAGGTGATTACACTGCATAATATAACTTGATATGTCATGTAGGAAAGTACTGTGGAATATAAACAGTTAAACAATCCATACTTACACACTTTTATTTTAATAACATTTTAAAATATTGAGCAATGAATTAATGAGAGTAGGTTTTGATTCTCTCACAGTATGATACAAGTGATAAATTCTCTTTGGGTGTTTTGTTTTGTTTTGCTGTTTTTTAAAAAAAAAACTCCTTAATGACGGGTACAAAATGTTAAAGTCAATAGCTGGGTCGATATTAAAATAACTGATGATTATACATGGAATTCTTCAGATAAACAAGTGTAATGTGAATGCTGTTGGGTTTTTTTTTTATGCATGCAAGGTGATTTCTTTAATCTCTAGTGTATCACTGTCTGAAAGTCTTCTGGAAGATTTATTAACCCCACCCTTCCCCCTCCTGCTTTTTAGGTCAAAGATAGCAAATTGCCTACTTACAAGGACTGCAATAAAAACCCTCCATTCCCTACGTTTTTTGCTGATGGAGATGAAAAACTACCAGAAGACTTGTACGATGAGGAGATTTTCCAGTTCACGGATCCATCTGTCACATATGCATAATGTTCTTCACATCTTTGAAAAAACACAATTTTGTTATTTTCATGAACTTTGCAATGCTGTATAAGAGTAAACCTATGAATTGCAGTCTAGCCAACTGACTTGAACACTTCAGATCTTGCCATTTTGGTCAGGTAGTAAGATTTACTACTGCCTGTTTCAAACCTATATTTAAAGCAGCAGGTGAGTCTGAGGGGAAGGTTGTAAAGCACACCAAACAGTTTCTCTACAATGATCTTTTGCCCTCTGTCACAGGCTGTGAAAAGTTACGCGTTGCTGAAAAACTATTGTTTTCAAGATGGTTCCATTTAATTTTCTGAATGCTACCAAGCATTCTATTTCTCTTTTGTGGAAAGTATTCTGGCCAACTCTGATAATCAAAAGAACTTTCAAATCTGTTTTGGCATCTGGGGGGATAGATAAATCAGATGTGAGTCCAACTTTGTGAAGAATAATCCAAAATAAAACAGGAAAATGCATTGCTCTGTAGCAGCATGGGCTTGTTTTGTTTCCTTCTTTTCACCAGAGCTCTTTCTCTCCTTTTGCTATAATGTTGTGTTGAGTTTAATGTAGCGGATACCCAACAAATTTTCTAGAGGGAAGATGATGCCAACCACTGTCTGTATCTTCAGAGAGTTCTGGCAGTGTGTACGGTGAGGGGGTGTTCGGATGGGAAATGTTCAGTACCGAAGCAGCACTAAGACTGAAGTGGCCACCTGTTTGTCGCCTTCGCTGACAGCTTGTTCTGAACTTCACAGAGGATCCCTTGCATGATCTCTGGAGAAATATCTCCGCATCTACAGTTGTCTCTGTATTGGATTCTTATGCTGTTACAGGCGAGCTATTACAAGGAAAACAGGCCAAATATGAGGGATTTGTCTTTATGATAATGCTTATTTTTCTTCTACCCCGCCTTTCAATAATAGCTGGAATCAATATGCTCCTTTTATTTTTCATCTTACGTGATTTACTATTTATAAGTCTGATCTTTTGAACGCTGTAAATTCTCTCACGTACAGAAGCAAGTACCTGCTAACTGTCAGTGCTCTCCGAGCGCTTACTTACAAGTCCTGCAGTGGTTCAAGAATTTGCATATACTAAGTTACCATTAATACTGTCTATTCATCTTTGCAGCTTCATCGCAAGACATCAAATATCTAAAGTAAATATGAGATTTCTAAAGACCTTACTAATACTGTCCAATTTAAAAGGTGACGTCCTTGTCATTACGGTGCCTCTCAGTCACTGAAGATGTTTTTAATTTTTTTGTAATAGCTTGAAGAAACCACATGCCATCTTAAAGAGGCTGTATATAGCTACTGGCTTGTGGTAGACTGGGAGAGTTCATTAGAGACTGTGGTATGGAAATGTGAACTGGTAAATATCTACATTGTAGGGTATCCTTTTAGCTGGATTCAGTTGACTTAAAAATGCGATTCAAATGCTGATTATTCTGATTATTCATCAGAATGCTGAATAACAGCATCGCCTTCATGCTTCCCCTTCTCTTCAGCAACACTGCCTCTGCAAGTGCAGACATCACGCACACAGTAGATGTGATGCAAAAAAGCCCATACATGTAGCAAATAACCAGTGGGGTGTCATCTTTTGGCCATGATGCTAGTAATGAGTGCAACCTGTCACCTGTTCCAGATAGTTGCCATTTCCTGAAGAGGTGTTTGGTGTTCAGTCTTCTGATTACAAAACAGATTTTAAAAGTTACAGCATTTCAAGTTTACTTGCTGTCGAACACATGTAAATCAGGGTGTCCCCAAATGAGTAGCCTGCTGTCCTTCCCCTGGTTTATGGGATAATTCTGGCACACGTAGGCTTTCCTTGAGGAGCTTTGTTGTTGTTGCTTGAGGGTTTTTTTACTTAACTGGTAATGATCCTGGACTATCACTGAGATGACCACACAGAGAGATGCTTTCTCCTACTTGGTTTCTCAGCCAGAAGTTCCAGGACTGTGGGATCCTCTTCTGTAAATTGTTGTATTTTGGGTTTGCTTTCAGTGTATGCCTTGGAAAGCACCAAGAATCAAATGTGAGCTCAAAGGGACCCACAGGTTTAAAAAAGTAACTGTATCAAATGGGATTTCAGCTTGAGGGGAAAAGCAACAACCTACTGCAATTCCTGTTTCTTTGGTAAGAGAACTCCATTTTTGGCCTAAACAGTGAAATTCCAATGATCTGATCATGTTACTTTTTAGCTTCATTGTCCAGGAAATGACTGCAGTCATTCCTGGAATTCTGTAGTTAATGTTGCCTTCCATTTGTTTAGCTTTAAAATTTCTGTTGAAGCCTACATACTATCAGAGTAGTCTCTGCAGTTGTGCTTTTGAAATGCATGCTGGATGTGAGCCATATGATTTTTCCAGATGCTGCTTTTTCAGGTAGGTATTGGTCTCATATTTCTTGAGATGTACAGGTGAAACCTTTTCCATCTTTGTTTATCAAGAGTGCTTGGACACTAAAGACAAGAGCTTTCATAGCTGAAGTAAAGACTGATGTCCTGAAGGTAAGTATTTTCTGTAGAGCAGATGCAGGGTGAGATGGGGTAAGATCTATTGATGTGAGCTCAGAGTAGCGCAGCCTAGATTGGAACATAAACATCTATTAGACCTGTTCTTCTGTCAGGCGTCAGAAGGCTTATGGTGCTTTGTATTTAATTTTCCATATGCTCCCCATCTCTGTCTTCTGCTCTTCTGACTAATGAAGGGACAGGAGAAAGGCGGGCTGAATTTATTTCAAGGAGCAAAATTGTTTGGAAGTGTAGGTGGCCTTAAAGCAGTTGGTGTCATTACAAGTTTCTTCTTAGAAAAGGCTATGGGTGCTTACTGAAGTATTTGTAGATTTTATCAAAGGTGCTGAAGCTGACTATTTATTCTTTACTCCCTCAACATGGCTGAAGGTTCTTGCAGCTTATCGAGGAGATGTGCTTTTAAGAGTCAAATAAAAGCAGACAAAATTAGGCAACTATCAAGTCCTCGTGTCTCAGATGAGCCAACAATTTCTTGTGCTAAGGGATGTGTTCATTTTTCTGAAAAGGCAAACCAAGGGCTCTGTTGCAAGTAGATATCTGTGCATTTTGTTGTTATTCCTGAGTACTGAAAGTTTAGAGCCATCAGGGAACATATGCCCAGGCAGCAACAACAGCAACAAAAAGAAGCTCTTATTCCATATTACTTGTAGATTATTAAAGAAGAAGGAGCTGAACGTGTTACCAGGAGCCTGAATCCTGTAGGACAACATCCTACCCAATGTTGCCGTCTGTTTTGCTGTCTGAGGAAGTAATTGTTGGTGAGCTCTGCTACCGCTGCCGTAACTTGTGAGGCAGTTGAGATCTGCAGTGAATTATGTATCTGTTTCAGCACACAGAGAGCAAAGTTTTGATCTCCTCTGGGTGTATAATGCTTGAAAGTCGTGCTCTCTCTCCTCAGCCCCTTCTGTGTCCTTGGGCTAGCAAAGGGCCTGTGCTTTCCCTAGCATGTAACGTTTTGCTTTGTGATGCTTAAAAATCATAAGGGGATCCAGCAAAAAGCATGAGTGCTTTTAAAACCATGAGTGCGAGTAGGTTTATTGTCTCCTCTACTTTATTACCATCTTAGCAGGAAACCTGTTGTGCAGCTCTTCTTTTCTTGTGTTTTCTGGCAAAACACTAACATACACCGGTGCCCATACACCCTGGGAATTTGACTGTGCCTGGAGCTGCCCGTAACGATGAGGCAAAACGCGGATACTGAGCAGTTCCTTCATATTTAGTCTGTTTTCTGCAGGCATTTGTGAATATAAGGGTTGTGAGCAAGGTGCTGAGCTGGGGTTTGCATGTCCAGGAGCACTTTACCCCCTCCTTAGGCTCTTCTGTTTGGGCTAGTGGGGTGTTTTTAACATCACTAACATGCTGCTTTGGAGGAGGATGTAGGGTTAAGCTTCAGCTGTATCCATGGCTTCATGGCGTGACTGCTTTGAAAAATAAATAATCTTGATTAATAACCCCTCTCAGTGGTTCTAATAGTACATGAATAAACAGTGGCAAGCTTACAGTATAAGTTGAAGGTAAAAAGACAGCAGGAAGAGGAAATCAAAACACTCATCTGTCACATGACAACATAATTACAGTCACTGATGGTAAACAAGGAGAGTTTATTTCTTGTGAATCCATACTTTTAAATACCATTGCTCTGTCATTATGTGAGACCAATAAATGTTTTCCTTTGCTGTTTTCACTTGATGTGGAAAAATGTGGTTTGTTCTGTTAGCATTTAACAAATATTATTCTAGTAAGCTGAATGGATGACAGGAGTTTATATGTAGAATTTAACCTTTCTCCACCCTCCATGTGGATTTTGGAGCCTGGTAGGGCCCGAGCTTTTCCTGAAATACTGTTTCCTTGCTGAATTCTAAAAATTCTGGAGGACTGAAAGAAGACTGATTACAACGTAAACTGTGAGTGAGGCTGATCTGTGTAACCCAGCTGCCTCCGCAATGCCCAGCAGCGGAGAGCCCGACACCCCCAACCAGCGGCTTTGCACTGGCAGCCCGATGCAGGGCAGGCGAGTGCGCGGGTGCAAAACCTGTAAGCTCCAGCACACAGGGCTCCTATATGATGCCAAGGTAATTGCTATTTAAAAGAGATTGCTGGCCCAGTCCTAGGGTGCTTCATAAAGTCTGACTACTAGAGCGGTGTTTCTTGTCCTAACAACCACGGCGAGGACAGTGGTGGGGTTCTTTCATTTTCTGAGTGCTGTGTCTGTAACCCTATCGCTTGGCTTGGATCCTTCTCCTGATTTATGTCGTTCCCACATCTCCTTGAAATTTAACGTGGGAGTGTCTCAGTTTCATAATTGTAAGCATTACTTGTACACCGTGTCTTCTAATAATTAGCTCCTATGCCCTTCAGTGCACAGATAGTCCTTATTAATTGCAGTTAATGAGCATCTTTCACCTGCAGCAAATTGCCCTGCACTGTTACATGCCTTAGTGTGTAACGTAGCATAGTATGATTTATTTATATAACACATTGATGGCAATTAACAGCTGTAAAAACATGCAAAAATGCTGACCTTGGTCTTGGGTATTTATTGGTTTTGGAGAAAGCGTGCAATTTCTGGTGGAGGAATTTGAGTTGATTACATGTAGCCTTAACATTATCACACAAGAAAGAGAATCAATTTCAATTGGTGCAGCTCTGCTGTGTTTGAAGCATGGCAGCAAAACAGATAGAAAGCTGGCAGTTGTTTCTGGGGACTATGTCGTAGCGTGTATTGCAGCAAGGTGTGTCAGGTAGTAAAGGGGTACATTAGGACTGGTGTCTCCAAATTAACGCAGCCTGCTGACCTGCCTCATGAAGCACCCAGAAAGATGTGTGATGTGAACTGGGGAGGACTATCACACCGTTCCAAGTCCCCGGTCGTTCTGTCAGCGCACTCTTCCTTGCACCTCTCCCCTCATTTTACAGAAGTGTGCGCATGGTAAGTGTGAATGTGGCACTGGGGTGAGATTCACAAGAAAGATTTCCAGCAGCATCAGTGTCCAGGATAACGTGAGGACTAACAATGTCCTAGTTCTCTATATCTTTGTCCCACTTCCCTCATTGCAGCAGGATATCATGTGTGGGTTCCCACCTACGTGTATGGTTGATATGCCGTAGACTCGTTTCTGTTTGAATACCGAAGACCTGAGGTATGTTCTTGCTTTCTGATCTAAGTGGGCAACCAATAATTCGCAGAATTGGAGCTCCTCCCTAGCTACTGCCCATAATGAACTGAAAATCACTGCTTGTGAATAATTTGATTTTTGGGTTAACATTCACTTTCATGGCAGTAACTTTGAGCACAAGAAAAGAACCCAAACAAGGCAATCAGCTGAGAAAGCAAGTGCAGTTTCCAGTGCAAATGCTGACAGGGGCTTGAATTATTTGCTGTAATCTAATGAGGGTACGCTGGAGATGGAGCCTTCTGTGCTCTGGTGCTTACTGCTGTGCCTCTAACTCCAGTGTGTAAAATCTTCTGGCGTAAGCTGTACATACTGAAGTCAAACTATGGATGAATCCGGCTTTTAGGGATTTCGGAGGGGTGGGATTGCAAGGGGATGTTGTTATCAAAAAATTGGCTTAAACCAATTTCATACATTCAAATTGTGCTATATAATTTGCTTCACATTTCCCTGGGTGACACAGTCTTACAGTCGGCTAAGTCAAGTTTTCATCTGTCTGTTTTCATCTCCTTCCCCATTTCCTTCCTAAGCAGCAGAAAACCTTAAAAAATGTGGGGGGTTTTGCAGGTACTCAAAACAATAACCTTGAAGAGGGTTCCTTGGCAACCTGCTGCTCTATTGAAAAGCAGTATGATTCATCTTTCATAGGCAAGGCAGACATTTTATAAAACTTTCTTTTTTCTATTTCTAGAAGATCAAGAGGAAAGATTAACATTGCTGAAGCAGAGGCTTTTCTGCATGTGGCCTCTCTGAAATTGGTGTTCCACAGATTCGTGCCAAATCCTGCCTGAAACATTTTGTTGCTCCATGCAGCAATGAACTTGCACTACGAATTACAGTTTTGGTGCCTCAGTCTTGTTTAAAATGCATCTGCCCACCATCACGCAAAATATACATGAGAGAATTTGGCAGTGGGTGATGAGACACTTATCACGTGGCACAGATGGTTCAAAATCGCGGTACCTTTCTCTGCAGTTACCAAGAAAGGCATTTTTGTCTGCTGGTTTGTTCTCACATCACACCACCTGTTTCCAAAGGGAGATTTTCCTCAGGAGCTTCCATGTACTTCCTTAGGCTAGCCTGAAATTTTCCTTTATTTGGTCTGAAATTTTCGAGCTGCATATGGAGAAATAGCCTGAGAGAAAAGAAACAGATTTGATTTGTCTTCCCTCATCTTCCATTTCCCTTGATCACAGGTCAACAGTGAACTGCTTTCCCTGTATTCCACTTAAAGAGAAAATCAATTGTTTTCTGTGAAATTGCCAGTTGATTTCTAAACTGCTCTTTCACCCCCACAGAGAAGATGCTGTGAAACGTCCTTTGGCTCTTTGTCACCCCGTCTTGGATCTGTAAGGCCACGGCTCTGAGCCCAAAGGCTGTGTCAGCCTGCAGGAACAGCAAGCGTTGGAGGCCCAATGTTTCAAGCTTTGTTGTACAAAGGTATTTGACAATCCAATGGTGCAGCCACTGAAACTGACCTGTTACGGGGTGCACTGAGGACACTCGCCCACCCCTGTCAGACACACGTGGCGTGGAAGGAGTTTCAGGGAGGCTTTGTCTTTTCATGCTATTGAAAAGCCAAGAAGTGTTTTTGGAAGCACTGTTTGCCAAGTACCCTGCACAGTGGCTCTTACAGCTGTGAACTGCTACAGCTCTGAGTTAGTAGCTGAATAATCCAAACAACACGGTGTATACAGTGTGTGTGTGTATGTGCCTGCCCTCCGGCGCTTGCTGTTTGTTCATTTCTGATTGGGAGACTCAGTGACAGGCTTTCAAGCATCTCCTGTTTACAGTTCAGTGAAACTGCTCCAGTTGGCAAAGCAGTCTGTTCTCTGTGCTCTTTGAAGGAAGAAAAAAAATCAAATGGAGTCCTGAAACTTCATTGTAGACATGTAGGCAAAAGTGTTGGCCTTCTCCCCTATTGTGCATCCCCCCACAATCAGATCTATCATGTTTACTGATGTCCAAAATGTGTGCTTTGATGTGAACACAAAATTTGCTCTTGTCTGAAATGCAGCCTGTATCAGAAATATCATCAGGTGGTGTCATCTGTTCTCATTGAAGCCAGTGTTTTAACTGGTCATCTTCTCTTAATCACTTAATGAGCTTTATTGTGGATGATTAAAAGTAATCGCTTATTTGCAAGCATAGAGAGATTTTGACAAAATGATTTCATAGTTATTAAACATAAAGTTAAAATAATTGCTGTTTTATAAACATATAAGTAGCTTTTCTGTTAATTCACATTTAGGAAACCTAATGAATTATTAGTGCCCAACTCTTTATTTATAAAGTATTTTTACAACCACAGATTCTTATCTTTACAAATGCTGTTACATGTATTTATGGTGGTAAGCAGTGGCTTCAAGAGAGCCCAAGTCTGTGAGATCTCAGTTAACCGCAAAATTTATCCCCCATCCCACAGCCTGTGGAATTTAAATGAAACGGGACAAGTGTTTTGTGAGGTCCCTGGGGAAGCAGGAGCTGCTCAGAAAAAGGGTCTGAAGGAGAATAGAGTAAATGCCTGGCAGCTGAGGACTGGGCACGTTGTTACAGTTGTGCTGCGCCGAGGGCACCACACCTGAAAGCTGATGGGGAGAGAGAGAGGAGCGATGGGGGAGTGAGGAGAAGGGTGTGTGAGGAGCATGAGGAGCCTAGCGTTGCAGGCACCGGGGAGGCGGTGTGGTGATGAGCAACTGAGGAAGGAGACACTGAGGGCCAGCGGAGGAATTTGCAGAGGAGCAGTTCAGCTGACAGGAGAGAAACACGGCTTCATGCTGCAGGTTGGTGGGAGCAAGGGAAGAGACTGTAAAGCCAGGATGGATGTGGGTAGTACATTTAGGAAGCGTTTGTAGCTAAGGACTGTGTTGAAAGGATCTGGCTGGGCATCATCTGAGAGAACGACCTGACAGAATCAGATAGATAACCTCTTAGAAGGGCAAGGCTGGAGGAAGATGGGGGGATAAAGATGCCCCACACCCTTGGTAAGCTAGCTTTAACCCTGCTGAAAAGATAAGCAACCCTCCTGAAAGGAGAAATTCAGGCACATAATCTTCAGAAGAGGAATCCAGGCGCTGAATTATTTTCTGATGGAAGTGCCTGTTGGTCACCCGCAGCTAGGCTTTCATTCCCTGATTAAGGGCAGGATTTAAATTTAAGCCCTGTCCTTGGTGATTCCTATTAGCTGTCTTAAGTAGTCCCCTGCTTGCTGTGCTGGCTGCTGTGCAGTCTTGGTACTGAGAGTATTTTGGTACGGGGCCAGCAGGACCTACGGACCTCACATTTTGAAAGCTGAGCGCAATGCGAGGACAATCTGTGCTGAGGTGTCTCATTTGTCTCTATTTACCTCCCTGTGGCAGTGGCTGTCAGTCATTTAATAACAAACTTAATTACTGCCGGTGACTTGTTGGGTGTGTTATGGCCAGTAAACTTACTGCAACAGCCAACAAGAAATAGAGAAGATGCGATATATTAGAAAGGTGGAGGAAGAGAAAGTTTTGTGGAAGGAGTTGAACAGAGAAAAGACTTCATTCTGCATCTCGTACATACCCAAAATTAGCTACCGAGAAATTTTTGAGTAGAGGGGAAAGGTAGGATCAGACCTAGATGTAACTATACCTCTGGTGCTTGATGTCTGTGGGATGTCAGGTGTCATAGTCCCACTCCTGATACTTCTACAGGTTCACTTGGAATTTAACATGTGTCTGACAGGCTCTGACTGATCACATCTGTGCCTTCCTGGCAGTTCTTACACAGCACAGATTATGTTAACATCCCCAGAAAGCTGTTGACAGACAAAATCTTAAAAGGTGATAATATCTTACTAACAGCTAAGCTTTCTTCTTCTCTCTCTTTTTTTTTTCTTTTTTTTTTTTTTCTTTTTTAATCTAATTTTTTTTCCCTTCAGTACCTCACTGTAACTGCCAGCCAGGTCTGTAAACCCTGATCGTCTGTTATCAGGCACTGCAGGTTTGGTGTGACAGCAACGGTGCTTGGGTTCTGCACATGCAAGTCCACCGGTTTGAGTTTCTGCTGCGAGAAACAGGATGCTTGGCTCCTTCGTTGCAGAGAGCTGGAGGATAGATTTTATTTCACGTTAATTTAACCTGCTTTTTCTCAGCTGCCTCTCTCCCTCTCTACTTCGTTCAGTTTTCCTTTGCATTTAAAATAGGGAACAGCAGGGCAGGATCTGACTGTTTTTGCACTTTGTGGGTTCAAGTATTCAAAAGCAAAACTTAAAATTCTCCAAGGTTGATTAGTTTACAGACTAGAAATTGGATCCCATAAAATCTAGCTCCAGATTTTATAGGTTCACAGATGAAGTAACCAAATAGTCAAAGTTAACTAAAATCTACCTTGTTACAGATATGGATTCCTAATTTCATACCATTTCTAGCTATAATTCCTAATTTCATACCATTTCAGTGCAAAGCCACACTTCTTTTTAAATCCCTGAATATAGAAATATACATTTTTGCATGTTCTGCTGCTAAGCCTGACCCAAGGGAACCTGCGTGAAAGGAGTGAATGTGGGTGTACTGTCTCCACAGCGACAATAACTCAAAAGAAAGTGGAGGGCAGGCTTTGCCAAGGCAGCCTTTCACCTGAAGGACTGGGGTAAGTGGGGGTGACTAGGAAAGTAGTGACTGTAAGACATGGCTTGTACTGGAGGACTGCAGGACCACATGTGCTTCCCGCTCTGGAAGACGTGTGCTCCTCTCCAGCCAAATGTTTTCCTGTCGTCAGGAGGTGACAGCAGGGTTGTTCCTCCAACCTCAAAACTGATCCCAGTGCCGCAACCTCCGGTGAGCCCTACAGAGCTAAACATCACGTTCCAACTTCTTGTCACATCCTGGCAGTCCCTCCCTGCTCTAGCACGGGGAAGCCTTTGGACCTAAATGTAAGTCCAGTCTGAGGGCTCTGCCGATGTGGTGAACGTCTGCGGTGAACAGATTTCAAGTTATAGAAATCTGCATTTTGTTCCCCAACAGCTCCCCATACTCAGGTTACTACGGTTAATGTATATAACAGCTTCTGCTTGGTCTCACTCCCAGTGGACGGCTGAAGACTGTTGGCCCCTTTTGTTTGCTATTTTGCAGGTTTACTTGTAGGACTCATTTTAGAGATGCAATGAGAGACATGGACATCTGGGTGCTGCATCTCAGAAAAGTTTGCAGCATTGTTTTGTTTCCGTTTGGTCAGTAAATGTTCATCGGTTCCCATGGGAACACAGGTAAGCTGATGCTGAGTGCCTTGGAGAAGTCTATGCCCTAAATTACATTAATTATGCCCCCAAAAGTGCATGTGCAATAGAGAATTTGAGTTAAATTCAGGCTGGGAAAAAATCAAGCCTGAAAAAGTTTTGCTTGTGTCCAGGAAAATTACCTAACTCTAATGTTAAAAAATTCAATACTTTTCTGCCTTCCTCCAGTAGTTTCTGTTATTACGCTTCATGCAGTAACTGCAGAATGCTGTAGTCTACAATATTAATTTGAACTAAGGGCTCAGGTGCTTGGGTTTTCAGTAAGTTCATCCATCTATAAACTAGCCAGACCTTTATGAGAAAGAAAGAACGAACTTCTCTCACTGATAATATATTACTAACGAAAGCAGGAGGCCTTATGTATGTACTTTGCACGGACAGATGCAGTTCAGCTCTCCTTTGTGTTCTGAGGTGGTGTAGCACAGTTTTCAAATGAGTTGCAGTGGCGCAGGCTGCAAAGCAACAAAGCCAAGTGAGTCCTAAGGGACCTACAGTTACTACTGAGAAAGCCAGAGCAAGCTATTCTTCAGTGTGGAAAAATTTCAGGTCATCTAATTATGGGGTGTGCACCGCTGGCAGCGACAGTAGGAATCCAAGTGCTTGTTGGAAAATTTTCCTCACCTCCATTTTACCCTTCAAGATGAGTTGTATCTTGCCCAGTGTTTCAGCATGTGATGATTCAGGTGGGATGCACAGGAGCTGGTATTAGCTGTGCTGCGCCTGCAGTGAAGCTGCTGCCAGTTATTAACTTTATGGGGAGCGCTGACAACTCTGCCCCGAGCTCAGAGCTGTTTCCCTTTCTCAGAGCCCGTGAACGGCTCCCATGGCCCTGGAGGTTGTCTCGAGGTTCGCTAGCAAATTACACCAGCCAAGCACCGTCTTACTTACCGGGTCCATTGAACAAACAGATATGAGGCAACCAAACCATCTTGGCTGTCCCAAGAGGTTTCTATGCAGCAGCTCCGGGCCAGGCTGGAGCTCCCTGTGGGCAGGGCGGAGCAGCTCACGCTGCATCACCTGTGCTAAGGGGGCTTGTGCTGCTGTCTGTATTCATGCCCTGGACCCCAAATTCCTTCAGCAGAGCAGGGAGTGATGCAGCCTCTTAGACACAAGGAAAAGCTAATAGATTTTTGCTGATGCCTTAGCAAAACCACATCACTGGAGCTACTATAGACTTATATGAGGAGATTTATTTGAGTCTTTGAAAGAACCAGAAAGCAAAAATAAGAAGTTAATAATTATTTTAGTTTTAAAAAGGAAACTGTTAGCAGCTTCTCGCTTTCGCTTTAATTAGTCTCATGTTCACACGAACATTGTGAAATCCAAACAGCATATGAAGTATCTTGTTAAATGCAGCTTGTATCCAATCCTAGTCCCACAAGTGTCCAAGCCAAGCAAATGAGGGAGCAGGAGACAAGCTCTATTTGCCAGTTTCATTATCACAACAAATCTTAATAATCCATTCCTTTTCATTGCAGGTTGAGCACACTTTTTTTTCTTGCCATCCTACATGTCACTGTCTAATTAAGGTGCAAAACAAGGTGGAGAAGGTGGCCCTGTACTTTCAAATACTCACTTTTCATATGGCTTTTGTTGCTTAGGTTGAATGGGCTTCCCTTACAGAAAAGACGATACCTCTGCCTTTTTAGCTAATTTGACCTATCTGCTCACTGTTGAGGGTCACCTGTGGAAATCCTCATTCAGAGTCTAATATTACTACTTACTATCATTAACAATAGCAGCTGCAGCAACAATAACAAGTGCTGCTTATGTTACCAAAGGCCTTAGGGAGTCCAGTTGCAAAGTGGCCATCTCCTTTGCTTCCGCTGCTGTACCTCTGGGGCGGTCTGTGCCTGGAAGAGCTACTAAAGTCTGCAAGAGAGGAGCCAGAGGAACTGCGCCTCTCTGCTGGGTCAGCCCCTCTCTGTGGAGCCAACTGAGCTGAACCCCTGGTCAGTGAAGGAGGATCCCAAAGGCTGGTGGCCCCTACGGAAGAGCTGCATTCTTCAGGGCCTGGGTAGTTGAAGTTAAACCCCTATCGATTTTGGGATCAGTGAAGCAAACCAACAGGATGAAAAGACTGAACAATGTGAAACAGAAAGCTTAAATAAAAATGAAAAGCCTGACTGCACTTCATGTTCTGCTTGTAGTGAGTGATGTTTTAAAAATAAGTGTCTAAATTTAGTCTCCTAAATTCAGTTTTGCTTGTTTTCCAACTATGGAGATCTCATTAGCTAGGTGTTTCAAATTATTTGGCTATTTCTTTAGGTACCTAAAATTTAGATGTAAGAAATTTAAGGCAGTCTTGAAAAAAGCTCTGACCTGCTCTGCTGGAATTAGATCTTTGCATTCTGCTCCTCATACTCATACGTGAGCTGGGATAATGTCCACAAATTGTGGCTTGGGAGGTTCAGGGTGGACATTAGGAAGAAATTTCTCCACACTGGAAGAGGTTACTGAGAAGCTGTAGATTAAGCAAAGCTCAGATTAGTGTCTGAGGGGGAGTTGGAGATGTGCAGATGATGGGAAGGCAACTGCTGCACATTGGCACCAGCGGTGCTCAGCCAGCATTTCTGGGACTCTGTGAAAACAACCCTAGGCTGTCTATATTTCAAGTATAGGCCAGCAAGTTGATCTTCATGGCTATGAAATGGCCAAAAAGAAAATGATAAAAGACAACACAGGTTTTTGTTCTACTGTGTGTTCAGAAAGGACAGGGATTCTTTTTTTTTTCTTTTTTTTTTTTAATGAAATGCGCTCTCAAAATCCTTGCTGTGCATTTCCCATCCCCAGCAAGCCAATCTCACAGTTCCTGACTACAGCTGTAGTTTAAACACTAGCTGTGTTTCATACTGGAGCAAACCATGTGGCTATAATCATGTTTTCAAACATAAACTCAACCTTAAAGTTAGCTTTATTTTTGCCAATAAACAAAGCAAGCAACACTCGATCAGCCTGCCTGTTTCAGTGGGCTCTATCTTCAGGTTTTCACTAGTCCTTCCTCAGCCAGGCTCTCGCTGGGTGCATGAGCGAAGGTGAGCAATGGTGCTGGTGTGAGTTCCTGCTCTGGGCAGCGGGGACACATGCACAGGCTGGGGTGGCTCATAGGGATTTTACACTTGTAGATGTCACAAACCGTGTGATTCTTTGCTAGATGACATGAGATATGGCCCCAGAAAAGTTACTGATAACTTATCATTTCCTATGATAGTCCCTAGGTAAGCTGTCGCCTCTGAGCTGCCGAGCCCTGAGTCGTGCTCAGCCTCCCAACTTTTTGTTCCAAGAAACTGCACCGGCTTCTTCCCCGCTGGAGAGCAGCTGGTTTTTCCCTGTGGGAGCAGAGCCTGACACCCCTCACAAACAGTCCTGTTGCACTGCACAGCGTGGGGCTGGATGGCAAAGCCTGGGTCATTGTGAATCGTTTGAGGATGTTGCAAATTCGATACAGCCTTAGCCGGTAGATATTGTCCTAGCTCTAGTAATTCCTCCAAGTGAGAATGTCCCTTGATAAAGCTTCTAGCCCCAGATGTTTGTCTCTGCCTCTTTAGTGAAGGGTGAACTGGTTTTATCATGCTGGCTCATCTTCCTCTGCTCTCCTCCCTCCCCCCCCCCAAAAAAAAATTTATTTCTCCCTCTCCTGGTAGACGACTTTGATTTAACATACAGAGGCTGGAGATTTGGTCTCTCTGATTTTCACCCATGTTGGATAAAACCGGCTGTGAATTATTTATAGCATCAATCTAAGTCCATTTTTTTTCCCCCTTTTATACTCGGGAATTAGGCGGAGTTCAAGTGAGTGTCTGCGAGAGAGGTGGTGGGAGGCTTTAAAGAGGTGAAAATAACAGGAAGACAGCTGCTGCACGTTGGCTCCATCAGTGCGGCTCAGCACCCCCCTGTCGATCGGGGGACGGATCGACTTGCATTAATCAGAATACAGTTAATATTAAAAAAAGCAGATAAACTCTTCTGCCTGGGTGCCAGGTTTCCATTCGTTCTGCAGTTTAGCTTTCTCCACAGGATCATCAGAAATAGAAAGTGCCATTGTGCTGATGATTGCTGGGTTTCTTTTCAGAGGAGCGGAAGAGGGGGAACGAGATACAATTTAGGCTTTACAATCTGGAGGTGCAGAAAGAGAAGTCGGAATTGTTGCTGTGCCTTCTATTACCAAAAATGCTTTCAACGTCTCAGTAAAAGCCTACCCTGCCAGGTGGGGGGGTGGAGGTAGCCCTGGGGGTGCTAAGACCCCCGTCCCCACAACTTGTCTGCAGAGTCCAAAGGAGCAGCCCAGGCGTGGATGGATCAGGCCCGCGGAGCAGACCCCGGCAGCCCAGGGAGGATGCTGTATGAAAGATCCCACAGGTTGAGTGCCACGGTCCACCTGTCTCCCTGAAGCACACCAAAATGTCATGTCCCAGTGGAGGGGCACTGGTTCCCTCCAGAGAATCTCAGCCAACCTCTGCAGACAGCTTGTCTCTTCCTACTGAAGCCGTAAACACTTCGGGGTAGGTGTATTTTCATCCTCGGTTGCTTGTAAAAGCCCTCTACAGTTTGGTCGCTCTGTAAATAGCAAATAACATTTAGGTCCTGCTGAGAAATGTGCTTGGTGCGAAGTCCTGCAGGAGAATGTACTTACCGCCGAGTCCAGATGGAGGATTTTGAAGGGGGTCGCAACTCTCTGCGTGTTACATGGGGCCCAAATGAAGTTCCGAGGGAACAATAAGTGCTTGTGCCCAGTGGGATGGATGCCTGAGGTGAGGGTGTCGGGCAAGGACCTGGTGCGGCTCTGGGGAAGGAAGCCACTCCTCAGCTCTGCGCTACCGACCCTCACCCATTGCCACGCCGCAGCAGCCCAATTCAGCTGGAAGGTCTGTTCAGTCGCTGGGGGCTGCCGTCTCCATCAGCTCTCCTGATGTTTGGGGAAAGCTTTTTAGCCACCCGAGGGGTGAGTTGGTCCCTCTGTGTTTGCACCAAGGAAAAGTGGCTGAAGCCCGGGGGATTTCCTCGTCTTGTAAGATGCAGACTTGCACCTGAACCTCAAGCACACAATACAAGCTAGCAACGCTCAGCCATGCAAAAACATCAGGTGGGGCCAAGACAGAGCAGAGAGGAAAGTGTGGCAGTGCCTAAGGAGACATCCCTGTGAGGCCACCTGGGCCTGGTACCATGATCTGGACACACATCGGGGCTAGTGTGTGCCGTAGGTGCCATTTTACTCCAGACGCTGCGTAGGTGAGATCATGGAGCTGACTGGTCCCTGCTCCTCCTCCGCCCCCACACATATACTCTTGATTTTCTACGTCTGTACCACTGCCAGGCCTTTTATTAGCACTAGATGAGAGGCGGACGTTTGAGTAAATGGTCTGATTTTCCATTGTGCAGAAATATTCCTTCTACCCTTGTGAGAAGGATGAGCAAGAGGCTCATCAACATGTAAGCAAAAACCAGATGACTTGTGCTTCTTCACTGCCCTGGCGTGGTGAAACAATGACTTCTCTGTGTACTGTGCAACCTTACACACAACAACAGGTTGGTAAACTATGGCTGTGTTCAAAGCTTGATGTTGAAAACATTCTTGCTGCATTGATTAGTAGGAAATTGCACTGCAGAGAACTTTCTGAAGGGCCATCTTTAATTTTCTCTGTTAGTTTTGCCATTGTTAGTAAGTGCCCCACTTAATTACCATTGGTCTGTGTGCTCCTGAGAATTTCATCCTTTCCTCTCCTCCCATCATGAGCCACCTTCTTCTGTGGGGACGTGTCTCAAGATGGGGCCTTAAGGGAAGAAAAGCTCTGTAGGATCTTTGCAAGGTTTTTGCCAGGCTCCTTTAGGTGAGAATAAGGTTTCACCCATCCATGCCAAATTGAGCAGTTGTCACCTCCATGCACTGAAAATGCCTAAAATCTGTACCTGCCGTCAGCGAAGGACTCTGCACGCAGATGTATCTGGGGAAGTGTGTCTGCTGTGATGGGTGATGTTCCCTTCTGGCATTTTAGCTGTGCTGAACTGGACCTGTTTGGTGTGGGGGTTGACTTTACCGCATCCTTCAATGGCAACTCAGGCTAGCTTGTGATCAAAGCCGAAATTAGAGCCATGCTATGACATTTGGAGAGGATATAGTGAAAACTCTTTAAATGTTATTGGGTCACTGAGAAAGGATGGGGTTGGTGTTGGTGCAGACACAGCACTTAAGGAGCTTGGGTGTTTCTAAATAGGCTTCTGCCCTCTTTTTTCCCTTTTTACAAACGCCGTTTGACCCTGCTATTGTGGTGCCAGCTGGGAAAGTGCAGATGAAGGAGATCTATAAAGATCTCTTTCCAACAGCCCTGTTTTAGGAACCCATCCAGTCAGGGCAGAAGTTGAGAGAAACTCACGCTGCTGAAGAGGGTCACCTGGGGCACGAAGCCAGGCCAATGCCCACTGGTCTGAAGGGCTGTCCTTAAGAGAGTTCTGTTGTATAGGGCTGTGATTCAAGGGCCATATTAATCCATACAAAGTCTGTGAAGATAGTAGTATTAGTGTTTCCATATGTTTCTTAACTATTTCATAGATTTTTTTTTTATAGTGAGGGTGTACTTTTGGAGGCTATTGTGTGTTTCCCCCCAAAACCTGAAAAGTTACTATTTTTCATTAAATATAACAACATTTTTTTCTACAGGACTTGAAATAATTGTTTGTTTCTGGTACTTCTGAACTCCATCTGGTTAGTTTTTCTCCATATGTTTGTTGTTACGGCTGCCTTTAAAAAGCGCTGAGCGTTATGTCTCTGCTTCATGCTCTTCATTTTTATTCATGTCACTAATAATGTCACCGGTTCTGATCACAGTGACTCAGCGTTCAGAGTCAGCCATGTCAGGCAATGGATATGTTTTTCTCCTGCAGAGAAAAATTAATTGTTTGTCTAACTTCATTGGGACAAATAAAAAAAATAAAAAATGCTTGAAATAAAGAGTATTTTTCTGTTCTCATAACTTACAGTCACAAACTTGCTGGATTTGATCACTGGTGGTTTTGAAGCTGGTTCCAAGAAGATTGGTTTCAAATAAATGCCAGTTCCCAAATTCACAGGATTGTGGGGGCTTTTCTTTCATTATGCTGTATTTATCAAGGCAAGGTTTATTCTCACCCTGGAGTGCAGTCACACTCCCACTTCAAGTCTACCAGGATCAGCAGCAATCCTTGTGGAAGTGACCCAACTGCGGAGACAGCCCATAGAACAGCATGGATTAAAAGAGGCTTCAGGAATAAAAAAGAGTCAGAAAAAGATGTGGTCCCCACCTGACTGGGGTGGCCAACTGGTTGTGTTGGACCACATCATGTGAAAGGGTGGTTTGCACTGGTTGATTTTAACCATGGAGAAACAAAGCCCTCCTATTTCCCTTGTTCTCCCTGTCACCCTCATGCTCCCCATATCTTTGTGCCTGTGTTTGGTCTAGGATATCCACAAAATGAGATGAGTCTGGTGGATTCATCATGCTCGAGGATCTGTCGTGCTCTGGCTTGATAAAGGGGCCTGATTCTGGCCAGAAGGGGCAAGGATATTCTCAGCAGCTTGTGTCTCAAAGACCAGAAACATATGGGACAAATGAAGGCAAAGTGGGGCAGAAATTCACTGAGATGCTCTGCCAGGGCTGTAGGCTAGAGCAGCTCCTTTGGCAGCTCTAAGCCATAGCCAGGCTTGGCTCACACAGGACCAGGGGGACGCATCCAGCTCCCTCTCCACTGCCCTTGGCCACCCCTTGTGCTCGGCAGGCGTACAAGAGCACCGAGCCTGTACAAAATAATAGAGGATTGGCACCGCTCGCCAGCCTGGGACAGCGTGTTAACAAAACCAGACACATTAAAGGAAGGGCTCAACATTTTCCTGGGGAGCGCTGAAATTTCAACAATCATTTTTAGGCAGTCCTTTTCAGAAAGCCCAGCTGGGAAGACCACCTGCCTTCTCTGGGCCATTGCGATAAGACGGCAAACTGTCTTGGAGCTCCTCCTCGCTGCAGGTGGCTGCTCAGCTGGGTCCTCTGCAAGCCTTTTGATGTGTTGGGGAATCAAAGGGGGAGACACAAAGAATAGCCAGAAGTCATACATATGAATGTGCACATGCATAGACAGTAACCTTTCCTCCTCTGATTACCCTAGCAATAAATGCTTGTGACATCAATACTTTATGAGAACGAACCATGTGCGATTACCAAGTGCTGCTTCGGAACTGCAGGTGGAGGGAGAGGATTTAATCACCCTAGTTTAAGACAGTTTAAGTGACAGCTCAAGTTTTATAAAGTTGCAGAAGTTGGAGTGAGTGAACACCATACAGATAAGCCATTACTTCTGCAGGGAAGTTTCCCAGAGTAAGACGCATTATATATGAATTTGTTGAGTGGCTGCTCTTGGTTGTATGTTCTACTTCATGTAAAATAGCACCGTGAAGCACTTATGTGTGTTTGTTTATACGTTTATGTGTGTGTGTGTATGTATGCATATATATGCAGACACACATTTATATGTCTGTGTACATATTTTGTATGCATTTTACATATGTGTGTGTATATATATAATATGCACACATTTTATAAATATATATATAGATGCACACATACAGAATGCAAAAGTACTAGGATGAAGTGCTAGGATGCTTTAACACTGACAGCTATTTTTAGTTGAGTAAATAAGAACAGGAAATATTTCTAGCGTCTGAGTTCTTGCCAGCTGTTGAGATCTAGCCAAAAGCAAGAGGTGTGTGTAGGTTTTGAAACTAGATTAATTATCATATTTTTACTCCCAAATTATGCCTGATTTTGGTTGATTTTTTCACTCCTCTACATTTTATGCCTTACAGTAAAATTTAGCTTCCAGGTGTTTTCAGTAGGGAGACCAAAGTCTGGAGTATTTTTTGCAGCTCTGATTGCCGGTGTTGAAGACACAGTTCAGTGGATGCAGGTGCAGACGGGGCCACAAGGACAGGCAGAGGTACGGGGACATTGCCATTGAGGAGAAGAAGCGCCCTTTTACCAAGGAGGTATGCTTGTTCTCTAGCAATTATGCCAGAAGGTGGGGAAATAAACACCAGGAAAGAAAAATGGTTTTAAGATGGCCAGGGATAAATTTTAGCCTGAAACAGGCTTAAGCAGTAGAGACTAAAGTACTTGTCCATTTTAACGTGCAGCTTTTTCAGCTTATGAAGCCCACCTGGCCATGTGCAATGGCTACCAGGCCTATGCGGTCTCTTCCCAAACTGTGTTCGCAGCTAACCACCCTATTTCTGCTGCATAAATAATGGAGATTTAGCACCTCAAAACAGTTAAAAAGCTGAGAGGGAGATGGCAGCATACAGAGAACATGCTGAAATCAAACTGCAGAACTTGGTACTCTTGGGGCTCTCCTGGGAACGGAAAGTATCACTGGCTCCTGAGATGGTTTTAGCTTTGACTGGCTGCAAAGATGTGCGTTGTTTACCCTACCAAAGAAGATGTTGCCTTTTAAAATGGTGTGGTACATCATTTCTCTGAAGCTGGAGCATCCTCTGCAAAGGAAGATCATGCGTTTTAAAATGATCAGTTTGAAAAGAATCAAAACTACACATCAGATGGGGCCTCTTGGCTTTGATGTCCCAGTTTTAGGACCATTATAAAATCTCTTAAAAGCCCTTACAAGGACTGGGTGACCGAAAACTTTCTGAATGAGCATGAAACATCCCACGGCCTTCGTTACAGTAGATCACAGGCTGGTTATCCTCTGCTATTAGTTTGAACTAGAGTGGCCCTAAAAATCTTCCCCTATATAAGCTACTGGGAGAACACAGGGTCCTTTCCTTGCCGCTGGGGCCCTGCTTACACAGGCTGCTCAGTTTGGGGTGGCAGTCTCTGACACACTTGGTCACCTTGTGGCCAGCAGAGAAGAGCCCCAGTCCCTGAGCCGTGAGGAGCAGGCGGTCTCAGTGACAGGCCGGCAGGATCTGCCGGTGGTGCTGTCACGGCCAGAGGCTACAGAGCACAGGACTGCCCTTAGCACCAGGCACACTGAGGAGGGTTTCACTACAGGTCTAGACCATCCGAAGACCTTCCTACTGAGGGGTGAAAAGACCCTCCAGCATTAGGGCTGTCTGCCGAGGAGCGTAACGTTCTGTCTAGTGAAGCTGAGAGTCCAGCCTCTTGGGGCTTGGTGGGGTGGGAAGGCTCTGGGATTTTTGCTAGATATTGCACTAAACTGTAAGTACTTAATTTACATTAAACATCATAATCTGCAATAAAGAAGCAATTGGGAGAGCCACTGATTTCCTTTTCCAAAAACCCTTTAAAAATACCCACCAATAATGCAATTTATTCCAATATTTCAATAAAGCAGTTAACAGAATAGTTCTTGAGTAATGTGCTGTAAAGAAGGAGATAGAGAAGAAAGATTTGGAGCAGCAAAGATGCAAGATGCACCATATTGTGCAATATCATATTTAAATTATCTTAACCCTAGGAGAGAAAAGAGAGCAAGAACTCAAAGCAACAGCAATAAAATATTAAAGCTTTGAGATACGTTGTAGGCAGCAGTTTTTGTTGTCATTGCTATCAAAAGATAGACAGTGAGCTCTGGAAAAAAAAAAGTCTGGTTGGCTGTGATGAAATGCCTGGTAATTGTCTGTCAGTTTTAGCTGAGGAAATTAGCAAATGACTCATGGGCTGCAAGCGGTGGGGAGCGTGGGGAGGCTCATCCATCATCTCCAGAGCAGCCTTCACTTTCATACACTCTCTGCTGTTGATTAACTGAAGGACGATGTAAAATAAAATGCAAAAGGTCATAAATAAAATGTTTCAGGAAGGTAGAGGTTTAACCCAAGCAGGCATAACCGAGGGTGATGCTAATGGTTGGTTTTTTTTTTATTATGGCTGGTGTTCAGAGAGGATTGCCTGAAAGCCTGATCCCTGCCATGGGGCTGGAGATCTTTGGCAGGGTGAGAGTCACAGCAAGCTGAGCAGAAGGAGCCAGTGCATATGAGCATCAAATAGAACTGAACTCCAGGGAGCTCAGGGGTTTGTCTCTCCTTCCAGAGCGATGAGAATTAGGTACATAATTAATGTAGATGGCACTATAATCTCAACTGGGAACTTCCTCGCACCTTTAGGTGAAAAACTAAAGCCTGAACAGCCCAGCCAAATGCTTCTTACTAAGAAACACGGGATGGGATGGGACATCTCAGCTCATCCAGCAGATTTTGGAAGAGAAGTGATCCATTGCTTTTGTTAAGACGCAAACCTCTACTCTTACCCAGGCTAATATGGGGAATATCCTGGACTGGAGAAGGGCAGGGAGGGATGAATAATACCCTAAAATAAAGAATTTTATTAGGTAGAAGGACTGGAAAAAAAAAGTGTTATTTAGTAATAGACTGTAACGAGCATGATTATCCCTTTATAAAACCAGTGCTGTTCTGTTGTAACTCCATTGACAAAACAGAGTGTAGGTGGACTGGTGAATCAAACCTTGTGTTTATTTATAAAAACAACCCAATGATAAAATGTTTTCCCTGGCAAAGTAACTACTGCAAATTCAGTCTCTGAAATTGTGACTAGCTCTGTTTATAGGAAATATATGAGCTAGATGAAGCAAGGGCCCCTTTGAACCCTCATCCCCTGTAAATGCAGAATAGAAGCAGTCAAACTGAGCCTTATTCACTTTCTTATAAAATAACAAATTGGTGTGAAATTAATGATATAATTTTCTGCCAAAGAATTTTCCAAGAAGTGGAAATACACAAGCAGTCAGGTAAATGTAGTCTCAGACAACATGGCAGCAAATCAGTCACTCCTACATTGAATGGTGGAGTAGTCTAGCAATATTGAAAACTGCAGTTGAAAAGAACAGGTTTTCAACTAAATTCCCTCAAGAAAAAGAGCCCAGAATGTGCTTCAAATTATCACCTTTCTTTACAAACCAGCAGTAATTATTCTGTTTCATGCCAAGACTGATACACCTGGAGAGGGGATTAAAAAACCCCACCAAACCTCAATCAGAAAATGTGCTAAAGACAACTCCTTTGATAGCAGACTACTTTGCTTTTTTCTGCTGCAAAGGGTGTAAATGTTATGTTGTCTTCTGAAGTGACTGCAAAATTACAGGAAAATGGCTAAACGTGCATTAGCTTTCTAAATGATGTAGATCCAACTTTTTTGTGTTTTGACTTTTGTGTTTCTTATTTATATTCGTAAATTACAGTCAGATTTCTGAGTAAGAAGTTCCTAGATCTCCAGTGGGGAAGGGAAAGTGGTATTTTTTTAGTAATTATGTATGATTATGGGAAAACCAGCATTTCCCATTTTTTTTCACAGATGATACCCTTCTTACCCTTTCCACAGAAAACTGTTTTTACAGTAGATCACATTAAAGTCCCCCAAACCAGAAGTAAAGATGAAAGTGCATTAGTATGAGAGCTAACAGGAGAAGCTCAAATGTTGTATGAATCCTATCGATCCAGGATATCTTTCATGTGCTTTTTCAGCTCTCTGCCCAGAACAGAATCCACAATTATTTGACAAAGCTACATTGATTTTCCTCTGTTCACAGCACTCTCCAAAGGAGGGGGGAGAAAGTCAACCACAGAGCGGCTGGTAGGAGGCCAGGGTCAACTTGCTGCAGAGGGAGTTGCTGAGAGTGCACTGGGTGCTGCCACGCTAAAGATGCCCTCCCAGCTACCTTGTTGGAAGAAGGAGCGGCCCAGACAGGCAGTGTTTAATCCCCAGGCAAGAAGCTTGGGATTAATTCGGCATTGAGAATGGTAGGAGGTCAGTTCATGGTATTAGGTTGGTTAAGCCAGCCCTGGGAGAAACAGTCCTTTCCTGGTAAGGCCAGGCCAACTACCCTTGCTGGAGGTGTGTGTGAGGCAGCAGGGCTGGGCTGGACTCCCCCAGCTTCTGGGACAAACACCTTGGCCAACAGCTCTCTCCTTTCAGATGTGGTTGCGGTGGCTGATTCAGGAAAAAACAGGACAAATAGCAAGTGGCAGCAAGAACTGGGAGCAGTTACTCATGGTATTGTGGACACCACTCAGCAGTGGCTAGCATGCCCCCTGCTTTGCAGCCTTTGCAGCCCTCTTGTCTCCGGTATCCCCAGCCTGCCACCAGCCAGTGCCACAACGGCATTACCTCCCTTTCCTGCACCCTGGTGTTGCAGCAGTCCCTTCCAGCCCAAGCACCAGCCTGACTTGCCACAGCCCCGGTGACTGTTGTTCCCTTTGGCCCCCTGCAATAACCTCATCTCGTGCCCCTCTCAGAGGTTCCTCAGATGTCACGCAGACACAAGCAAAGGGGGGAAAAGCCACAGTCTAGATGTAGGTCATAAAGGTGAGGCATGGGAGAAGGTGGCAGTACAGCCCTCTTCAGAGACTGGAAACACCTTCTTTGGTGGAGGTATTCCTGCCCGTGTGATTTAAGGAACCTGAACAGAGCTGTATCCCAAGGCCAGGCTGCCTCTTGGATAGCTGCAAGCCCCAAGACACACATTGCTTAACCAAACTTTCGTCTCATTCCCGGCCAGTCACTTCCTTGGACTTATCAACACCTCACTGCACCTGGAGACAGAGCATATGGGTGGGAGAAGTCTGTCCCAGGTATGGCAGTGAGTTGCACTTGCCTGTGATGGGCATCATTTCTTCCAACCAGCAGGTTGTCACCTGGTGATTTTTCAGAGGCAGAACACGAATGTTATTTGGTAAATGCAGGCAGAGCAGCTGCTAATTGGAAGAAGATGCTTGGAAATTACTGTAAACACAAGGTGATGAACAAGTATGAAGAGTGCTCAGAGGACTTTGGGAGGAGCAAGGAATGTGCACCTGACCCTGTGGAGAGGGCAAATGAGCAATTCCAGCATGCTGGGGCATGAGCTAGGCGCCAGTAGAGGGATGAGCTGTTTCCTTCCAGGCTCTGCCGACCCAGGATTAACCTGCTGCTGCCCAGGGACTGTTCTTTAAAGGCATTGCCTTTGGGCATCACCCCTCTCTGAGTGAAACAAGTCACTCTGCAATCAAGACAGTGTTTCTATAACACTGCCAGAAATTCAGAGCAGGTACTGTAAGTCAACAAAATGCTAATTCCCAAAAGGTTAATTAAACTGAGCGGGACTCCTAAATGAAATGCAACAGCTGACTGCTGCAATTAACTCTGGCGTTGCAGTTAGCATTAGGTGGCACTCCAGTGTGGGGGAGCTGCTCAGATGGGTTATTTTGGCACTTACTCCCTTGGGAGGGTCCTGTATATATCAGTCATTTTGTTCTTGCCAGCCTTCAGGAGATGGAAATTAGTGACACCCAATTCAGACCACTGGGCAAAAAAAATGCGTTGCTTCTCTACAACCCCTCTGAACAGAAACTCATAAACACTGAGTTATAAAGTATGTGGCTCTATTTAAGCCAGTTTTCTAATGTAAATGTAATATGTAAATACTGTATATTACTGCATGGCCTTCATCATCCCTTCCAGGTAAAGCTGGAGAGAGAATACTTAAGAACAGTTTTGTGGGTTTGGGAAGGCTGGGCAATACCCTTAGCCAAAGCAGGGCTTTGCAGCCAGTGGCAGGGAACACAGAAGAGGGGGCCCTTTTTTCCCTCTAATATATTGACATTTACTCCCAACGTGGGTGTTCCAGGAAACAGGGAGCCCTGAACCTTCCCACCGAGACAAATGTCCCCCACGGGCTCTTCTGGAGAGTTTGGCAGGAAAGGGGAGGGAGCCAGGAGCCAGCGGGTCCTGGTTCACATGCTCTGCTGCCAGTGGGGCCCTCAGTCTGGGCACAGGCTCTCTTGCAGGGAGTTGGCTAGTGCCTTGCTGACTCTGCGACTGTGGAGAAATGCCCTGAATCCCCCTCTGCTTGTCAAATCTGGGGCATTTCCATGGATGCCTGTGGCAGAAGCAGGCAGGTGGTAGCGAGTTCACACCCAATGCCTGCATCCTTGCACGGTGGAGGAGCCCTCCCCGCCTGCTCTGCTCCCCTCCATCGCCAAACAGCGAGCTGAGCTGCTGCGCTCCGGATTGTTCAGCTTGCTGGCAGTATTTGGCCCTTGCAGGTGGATGGTTTTTGCTCCTGGTCCTGGGGAGGGGAACGACGCATGCACGGGGGTGCTGCATTCCAAGCTGACTCACTGAGCCGGTGAGACAGATGGAGCTGACAAAGTTCGTCTGCCCACGCTCCGCCATTGTCTTCCACGGCGAAAAGCCAGAGCACATAACTGCCCCAGGTCCACACCAGCTCCTGCGGGCAGCTCTGAGCTCCCTATGGGGGACTGTTGCCTCCAGATGAATAGCTATTTTTGTTGTCCCCAGGAGGTACCTGCCACATAATAACATCCAAGAAACTCTTCCAATTACTGCCTTTTTATAGAAATATGAGGAACAATTACATAACAGCTGCATGCAATTACTACATCAGGTGATGTGACCTTTTCAAAACCAAAAAGTAATATAATTTTACAGGTAGAACAGAAAAAAAAGTTTTTCTTTTTGAATATAAAAAATAAAACTTGTGAGTTCAAAACAACAAACCCATTCTTTTTTTTGTAGGATTTCCTTTTAAAACACAGGTAATGGTTGTTCTTTCAATTACATCTCACACCAGTTTCTGGCTATCTGGAGACAATGGAACAAAAGTAAGTCATAAAACAAATAAGTAATCCTATGAGCAAAAGTATGAAGCCTGTACTAAGACCTTGTGCCCTGAGGTAAAGCCCTCTTTTCTCTAGGATGAACCGAGTTTAGCTTGCAGCCTGGAACAGCCATTGGCATTCTTTGTCACTTTTTTACCCTCTTTTTTTTCTAATATAACTAGTGGAAACTTTCTCTCTGAAACTTCAGCCTGCCAAGTGCAATTAATGTTGACCAGTGGCTTCAGAAGTTATTGATAGACACCCAGACAGCACTGTTGCATTCAGATTGGTTCCTTAGGCTAACGCACAGCGTAGGTTTCAAGGTGAGGTTGTAAGAAAGGCTGTGGCAAAAGGCAGTGGATAAATATGTAAATAAACAATATATAATGCATGTCTTGAAATCAAGGGCTGAGGAGAAGAAAATTTTTTCCCTCCTTACTTCATCACCAAACAAACTTTTGTATGATCTGGGGATTTCCTTCTCCATCAGGGCTTTTCCCTTTGCAAAAGATTTATCCATGATTCTGGTATATGCTTTTGTGCTCTCTCCCTTTCTGGCCTTCATTCCCTTGATGTCTGGCAGGGCTGGCATATAACTAGGCTGCCCTGAGTTGGTCTTATCATGGGGGAAGGGGTGGTTAGCGTGGGGACAGGGAGATGCCTGGCTGGAGGATGGGGAAAGAGTGGGAATGGAGCCTTACTTTATACCCACAAAAGGCCAGAACACTACTCTGGCTAGTAGCATCTGGACCAAAGGAGAGCCATTTCCATGCCTTTCCACCCCAACGGCCCAGGAAGAGCACCACAGGCTCTGAAGTCCTCAACTCTTGATGCTTTTTTATGTAACCTCTCTGTGTATGGTTGCAATGAGCAGTTATCATTTAAGTAATTAAATTATAACAGTAAGCAGTCATCATTTAAGTCTAATTCCCAGAAAAATCATTACAAAGTTCAAGACCCATGCCTTGCCCCTGAACCTGGCCGGTGCCATACAGAGCAGAGTGGAGACAGACTGGACCTCTCCAGGTACCCATGCACCTCTTTCCTTGGACCCTAAAAAGACATCAGACCACACAACAAGTCACCATCACTCCAGCCTCTCCTACTAATCTCTCTTCATTCAGCATAGCTAGGCAAGGATGCAAATACAGATGCAGACTTCATGCGAAGGTGGCCTGAGAAAGCTGATCCAGGCTTTCCCGCTTCTAAATTAACACTTTACATCCTGGTGCACTCAGCAGTTTGTTTTGTTCATCCCAAAGGGCTGAAAGGTCATGAGGTCCCAACAAACAGCCTTCATGCTATGTTATCAGTGGCTTGTTTTCCCCATTTAATTTGCTCTCTGGTATCATATTTCCCTTGGATCATATTTTCCTTTGGAGAAATCTTGGTCTGCAATAAATCTAGAATTATGTGTATCTACCTAGGGGAAGCTGGGCATGGGCATATAGATGCCATCAAACTTATTAAAAAATGTCACTGTTCTATGTATTTTCCCTAGAAGAAAAGTAACTTTATCTCTAAGTTCCTGAATGGCCTCACAAAGACCTGTAAATGTCCGTTTCAGCCAATTTATATCCATGTGTCTTCCTATGGATGTGATCTGATGTAGCTTATTAGCCAAACATATTCAGCTCCTTTTTTTGAAAGCTTAATAAGTTACTAAATAATGCATTCTTTATTTTTAGATGTATCTGTTAACACTCTACATAGCTCAAATGGCATATGGATGCCCAGGACTACAAAACATTCGGAAGTCTTATTCCTCTGCTTTTTGATAAACCCTTTTCTTCCTGCTGAGAACATTTCCATCCTTGTGATTGCTTTTATGTGGCCCCATCCTCTTGCATGAAAGCAGATACCACAAACAATATTTGAGGAGGCTGAAGGACCAGTGATGTGAAAATTGATTCAGCGCTAATTCTACTTTCTAAATATAGGCACATCTTTTCCTGAATACAAGGACAAGACAACAGAAGGTGAATGGTACTGATGCTTACTTTTACTCCTTCGCAACAGCTTCTGCAATATATACTTGGGACTGCTAGGAGGAGACAGACTTTTACAACATGAAGCTTCATGTATAGGCATTTTACCTATAGGCCATTCTGTCTTTCATGACGTTGAGGAAAGAAATATGTGTGTGTGTGTGTGTGTATTTACATATATAGGTATATGAAGAGAGAGAGAAAGAGACACATACATACATGCACTACAAAATGAGGCCTTTTTTAAAAGCACATGGATTTAATGCTCTTGAATTGACACCTTCTGTCTATTCAGAAGAAAGTTTTGTTCTGGGCAAGAGGCATGATGTTTATCATCATCCTTCTGTCATGTGCTAATCCTATCCCTAGCCCCAGGTGGAGTCTTTCTAAGGTTATTTTACAGTCAAGTGGCATTATAGGCTGTACTTGCTGCTGTTGTATTTCAATGTATAGCAATGATGTCATTGCTGTCATTCCTCATTATTTTTTGATTTATTGATTTATTTGATACAGTATCTGCTAATATGAAAACTTTGTTGCAGGCACCTGTTTCTGTCCACTTGCTGAATGCCTCTGCTGATGCTGAGTTTTCCTTGCCAGGATGTAAGATGCATTTTGATAACATCTCCTTTGCATGCCATGGACCTGATGGATGGAGCAGTCTCTGCATTTTGATGTGGACAAGAAATAAATCCACCTGCGGGAAAAAAAGAAACGCAAGTGAGAGCTCATAATGTAACACTGCTGCCAAAATGCTAACGCTATTCCCCAGTATGCATGGAAATGAATTACAAGTAAAATCAAAAGGTTATGTTGTCACTTTCCGTAGGCTTGTAGCAATCATTTTTGAAACTTGAACAGCGTTTTAAAGGAAACTTGAACAATGGTTTACAAAACCTGAACAATGTTTTACCATTTTCCTTTAAGAGCCTTTGCAAAAATCTGTCTTGTTCATAACACACCCACAGAAGACTACAACTTAGAAAAACTGAAGAGGGAGGGGTATGGTGGTCCTTGTAGGTCCTAGGTAAGTGTTGCATGTAACCCTCTCTTCTAGGTTGCTCTGCCTCCCCTTGTCTCTTACTTTGACTCTCAGTTTTCTCTCTTCCTCAGTCATGTCATGCCTAGGAGACCGCAGTCCTTCAGGGACAAGATCGCCATGGGTACAAGGTCCCACCACCCTCACACAGGGTCACTGAGGTGGTTGGCATGCAGATACCCTCAGACTGAAACTGTTGAATCGGTTAGTACAAAGCCCTATTAGGAGAGGCAAGATTTCTTGTCGGATCCAAAAGAGTTGAAGTCTCTTGGCTCCATGGAGAAATCTTTCTGGATTTATATAAACTCTAATCCTTTCACAACCATCAGTGCCGGTTGTGCCTGCTCCCCATCCCTGGCATGCTGCTTCACTGATTCCATGGTCACGTCGCCTTTATTCAACATGCTCATCCAGCAACCTCCTGTTGCAAAGGTCCACAATGGAAGCTCAGGGTCTGTCCTCTTGTCTGCTTGCTTCAAATCCAAGATTTGAAACATTTTACTGTATGGTAAATCCCATGGGCTAAAAAAGTAGGACAAATTAAGTATCTGAGCTTTCTCCTTGGAGTCATCATGTTCCTGAAAATGCTGGCTTAACATTAAGGTAGCAGTTGGATTTCATAAGATGGGAGAAAATAGTACCTGGGTCTTGGGGAGAGGGAGTTGTGGGGAGGGGGTGGGGGGGAAACGGAACCATATTGAAAAAGTCTCTGGGTAATATCTAAATGAGTATATCTCCTTGACCACTGGATCCTGATTTCCTGTGGCATAAAACTGCTTTCCTGTAACTCTCCTATAACTTTCTCCTCTGTGGAGTCTCTAATGTTTAAAATAGAGACAGTAGGCTTGGACCTGAAGGAAATTTTGCGGGCCAAGAATTTGTGTATTTTTTCCAAATGATTTCATAAAACGACTTCACTTTACCTATTTTCATGACTATTTTCTGTCTGTTTTCACGCAACTTGTAGAAAGTTAATGTTAAGACTTCTGAACAGCTATCAAATCTGTTGGAAACAGACACACACCATCAAAAGTTATGAAGGGGGCAGACGAAACACAAACACAGCACAACTGTGCAAGACTTTCTTTGGAAGCCAAATTAAAAAGCATTTAAATCTAAGACAGAAGCTCTCAGAGCTTTCTGACCCAACAGATTTAGCGTTACAGAAAAAGAGAGCGATTCCAGCTAAAACACTCTGAAAATGATTATATAATCTGCTGGCTCTTAGTTCTTGGCTCCGTCACATGGCTGGTCCCAGAGAGTGGACAGCTTTCCTTGTGTTTCAAAGCACAAGTGGTTTTCTCTTAGCACAAGTGTTAGAGGTCTCTTTTTCGGGGATCACAGCTTCAGGCCCTGTTAAAGAAGTGTATCGTGCATTTGCGTGCAGCCACGGTTTGTTAGAAATTGGTACCCAGTGAATAAGCTCCACATAGGTCTGAGGTCTCATCATCCAAGAAAAGACTGAAGGGACTGCGACAGTCTATATTTTTTTTCGTGTCCTTTTTCTTTGTCATCTTCTGGAGGACTGCCTTGCCATTAGTACTTTTCTCTGAATTCAGAGACAGATCCTAATGGTTTTGCTGCTGATTGTGGTAAGCCTTCATTAGCTATACTAGCTGAGGTCTGCTCTAAAAAAGGCTGGCTGGGGACCCATGGGACCACATCCCGGCTGTAATATCCTGAAGTTCAGCAAAAACAAATGCAAAATCCTGTACTTGGGACAGCCCTGGGGCTGGGGCTGACTGTGAGGAGCAGCTCTGTGGTGGAGGAACAGCTGAACGTGAGGCATCACTGCATCTTTGCAAAATTTAAGATCAATGGGCACAGCCTGCAGCAAGGAGATCTTCGGACAGAGGAGGAAAAAACAAATTCACCAAGGGAAAGGCCAAGTGCTGGAGCCTCCATCCTTTGAGACTTTTCAGTACCTGGCTGGACAATGCCCTGAGTGACCAGCTCTGACTTGGGGGTTATCCCTGCTGTGGATTGGAGTGGGACTGGATGATCCCAAGCTCCTTTCTGACCTCTATTATTCTGTGATCCATGAAACACATGCAGGGCCTGAATTTTTCTGTTTTTCGCTGCAGGATTGCTTTGAAAGTACTTGCACGCACTGGTGCAGACCCCAACACCCAGCCAGCTCGCAGTCAAGCTCAGCCTTGCTATTGACTTCCCTCCCCTCTCTCTGCCATGCTGTGCAAGGAGTCAAGGTTTATCCTAAGTTTTCAGCCAGGTTTTGACCAAAATATACACCTACCCTCCAATGGCTGAGGCCGCAAAGTTGTACCTTAGCTGGCTCATCTTAAAATTCAACTGCTTTTAGCCCCATGGAGCTTAGTATGCGCTGACCCCCTCAGCACTGCCCCAGCTGCTCAGGCTGGCTTTGCTGGCCCCATTGCATGCAAGGCTGCCTGAGCACCAGGCAGCACCTAGTTTCCAGGAGCTGCTGCTACAGCACAAACCACATTGGAGAAACAGCCAAGTCCTCCAGGGATGTCTTGTCACGTGAAACGTGAGGACACAAGGCAAATTCACAAGGGCATGAGCCCAGTTTTGTTGCAAGAAGTTGCAGTGCAACAAGATGGAGACAGGTCGCCTCTGCCCTGATAAGCAGGCAAGCTCTTTGAGTTTCCTGGGATGCGCGCTTCTGGTGAGACAGATCTCTGAATTTTTCTCCTTTCAAAAGGAAAGCTTTTGTAAGTCACCTTTAATTTATTAGGTCTTTCCTCAAAGACAGACCTCATCCTACAGCCCCTTGTCAGCCACAATTTATCTTCTTTGTTTTAACAGTTTTTCATGTCCTTACAAGGCAGAGGCTTTTCAGGTTTCTTCAAGGATGTATAAAGATTGCTATTTAATGCTCACCAGTGTGATATGCATTGCTTCAGTCTCGTGCGGTAGGAATGCAACTTCAGCTGTTCAGTTTGGAGATCAGATGGATGGTAACAGGAATGGGAACATAAGGCAAAGGGGAAAACTGTAATACAAATGCTGAACCTGAACCCAGATTGCACTTTTCATACCATAGAGTAAGACCTCCTGAGGTTTACTAATTAGTCGTACTTTTAAGCTAAAAAGCCACTGTCACAGATTATCCCTGCTTGTGCAATCTCACAACAAGCTTCTGGACTTCAGCATGCTGCTTTACATGTGCACAACTCCTGGAGACCCCTTTAAGTGAAAGCTTCCCACTTCGTTTATGCATCAGAAAACACAGAAGATGTTGCAACAGGTGCTGAACAAACTTGTGGATTTTCTCTTTCCTCACTTTTTTTGCTGGATGTTAGAACTGGGTATGGGCTGGAAATACGTGATGTGCTTCTTTAATCAGTGTGGGGGTTTTTCTGCTTTGATTCAAATTTTAGAGAACTTTTCAAGCAAATGTCCTGATCATCTTCACTTCCCACTCATTGGTTTGCATCACAGCATGATTATAAAGTGCATAAACTGGTTTTTTTTTCAGATTAAACTAAACTGGAAGATGTGGGAAGTGGCTAATGAGTTCCAGCCTCCAATGGCCATTGACAGGACCAGATGGAGCTCTTCCAAAGTAAAGCATCCTGACTCATGGATGGTGCCAACTTTGGTCCTTGATACCAGTTCCATCACTCTACAGATCTACTCCTATTGCACCGCATTATTGTAAATGTAGACACAGCCTTCTCTCCACTCATTTTCTGCCTTTGGCTCCTTGTGCACAGCAGAGTCTTCATGACAAGCTAGGTAACCATTCTCTTACTCAAATAGTAAAGGTGAAACATTTTGTATAATCTTTTACCTCTCTACTCTCAGGATACATGTATGTTGATAGATGAGGAGGCTTAGAAATGGAATGAAGATATTCAGGTCCTGCACTTTTAAAAAATTAAAAGGCAGGACTTGTCAAGGATAAGACCAGGATATTTTCAGATATAAGTTTACCTCTTCTTGTGCTGATTGAGAAAGCTAATAAAATTGACTTGGTATTTTTTTCCCAAGGACTAAGGTGCATACAGTACCACTGACTGTGAGGACTTGAAATGTGCTTTCTGAGGACTTGCAGTACCATTGATATCTGCTGAATTTCTAATGCTCAGCAATTCGGAAAATCTAAGGAAAAATATAATTTTCCCCCAAACACCTGGCTTTGGGCTTTGGCCTCTGGCTTTGGACTTTGAAGAGGAAAAACATTGGTCAGCATGCCCTTAGTAATCTTCCCTTGGTCATTGCATGCAATGCATCCAAACAGAATAACACATGTGAGGGCTGGGACTGGGCTCTGCCACTGCAAGTGAGAAAGGCAAAGGAAGGTGGAAGGAGAGACACTTTCTTCCCAAGCCTCGGGCACTGCCATCACTGTTTCAGTAGTGTGATTTTCATGGATTTACTTGAAAACACACTGCTTGGCTTATCTGGTTTAAGTAGCTGGTTCACTAGTACAAATTGAAGGATGCTCCAAACATACATCTATTTCTGTTTCTCTGTAGGGAAGTATGATACATGATATGGAAAATCACCTGAGCAGCTATGCCTTCTTATTTTTAATAAACTCACATTTCAAAGCAGTGGTGACCAGGGGAAGTAGAGTATAGAGAGAAGGATATATATTGCCACTGAGAATCCCAAATATGTTGAATTATCCTTGGGCAGGCTTGACAGGGTGGGTCCATCAGCACAGGTCAGTGTGGCCCCACTGTTACAAGCTGCAGCCTGGGCTCTGGTGTCCAGCAGACATCTACGTATGTGCAGTGGAGCGTGACAGTCCCCATGAACCACAGTGCCCTGTGGGCCTGTGAGCGCTGCAGTGCATTTTCTCCAGGCTTTGCTGTTGCAGAGGTTAACCAGCCAGCTGCCCAATCCAGCCAACAATTCAGTAACCTTTGCTAATTAATCAGTTAAAAAAGCTTGTTTCTGCTCTTCCAGGTGTGAGGGAATTTCTGCGGACACATACTGCTGACTCCCTGGAAAGACCAAAGACAGGCTTTAATGTTCCCAGCAGCCTTGATTTGCCTGGGTAAGGGTTTAAAATCTTTCTTGAGAAGTCAGGAAATTACCATGGATATTCTCTGAAAACACTTTCCCAGCCAATGCGCCGTCCCTGAAAGGCAGCCTGCGAGGGGGAGCCTGAGCATATAGCACTGAGCATTGTCATGCAGGAACTGTGATAAAGCTGAACTACATTTATAATGCAGCCCAATATTAGTCTCATGTTTGTCATGAGATTAGGTTCCTGCCCAGCCATTTCTCACCCCCATTTGCATCTTCGTGGTGAGAACAAAGCAAAGACAAATGATGGCTCCCAGTGGTGGGCAGGGGACAAGATCAGTCCTCTCTCTGCCAAAAAATTCTTACAGGGTTTTGTGTGAGTATAGGCATGTGTATATATCTGATTTATTTTAAATGCCATCTCAGTAATTTATTTCTGAATGACTTCTTTTTTATTACGTGCTCCCTATTCCAACATGAAAAGAGCTAATGTACCTCTTTCTTCCTGCTCATCCCTCCTTCCCATTGCTGTGACAAGAGGACTGCTGGTTGTTCAACCATTTTGCTAACGCCACCAGGCAGCCCATGCTCTGCTCTGTTTTGGTGGGTTAAAAGGAATTCATTACTCTTTTAAAAGTGGTCAAGACATGGGCTACTAGAAGGTCACTCCAGAAATTATTGCAATGCATAAAAGCATGAATGCTAGTGATACCATCAAGTCCACACAAACCTGGTGTGCAGTGGTAGCTTTGGACAGTGAACTGAACACACACCAAGCAAGACTTACACCACGTATGAGAGAAATTACTCCATTTTTGATCCCCAGAAACTCAATCATGGCTTATTCCTGAAACCATTTAACCACCTTAGACTTGAGTGGGCTCCTCAATATACATCTGCAGCACCTGGGACAGTTGTTGACATCAGAAAAAAAGGAGAGCAACACTCATGTGCAAATGTGCACGCCATTGGGAAGGCACCCAGGAACCCAGGGGAGAGAAGGGCTGACAGCAGTGGAGGCAATGCTGAGGTGGAGGAGAGGCAAGACCTGATTGAGCGTGAAAGCATATGAACCCTCCAGTGCACACTGAGTTTGTGTGGGAGCAAAGGGGTTACGTGGTAGCGAGGGGTGCATGACTCTGCTGGGCAAGCCTGCTGTATATAAAATACTAATGGTGGAATATTGGGTATGAGAGCAGAGAACCGGTCACCGTGATGACCTGAGAGGCAAAATCAAAGAGTAAAAAAATAAACTTAGCAAAGCAGCCCAATTAAAGTGGAAAGCCACAGCACTACCACTGCAGTCGCATGGGGCAGTCCCATGAAGCCCCATGAGAGCTGGGGTGCCCTGAGGGTCCAGGAATTGTCCTGTCCTCGCTGTGAGGCAGACACAGGGGGGGAGCTCAGCTCCCCACAGGAATGGCAGATTTTTTTTTGGGGGGGGGGGGTTCCACCCTCCATGCAGGTGGGTCCCCCCTCTCCCCATCCCCTCCCCAAGAGACAGAGTGAAGGACAGGGACTGAGCACAGAAGTTGAAATTGCAGCTGGCCCTCCTGAGAACAGGGCTGGAGAGAAGAGGCCCCAAGGTCAGCCCATAATACAGAATTACTGAGAAATACCTATAGGCTGCATAAAAATCTCCTGGAAGCTGAGTCAGTCTGAATTATACCCCCTTGCTCCCCATTATAAGCAAGAATATCAATATTTCCCCTGAAAAGAATGAAAAGCAGAAGGAAGACACTAGTGCGTCTTTGCATTGTGCCAAAACACAGTTTTCTTCCATCATAAAGGTGTGTTTATCTTTCCAGTGGAGTTTCAGATGGGAGCAGAGCCTGACCTAGGCCTGGCACGTTAAGAGCCAAGTCTCATTAAAATACACACTGGGTACCATTAAACAACATTGATGTTAATGAATATATATGTGGTACCTGGGATTTTAGGCAGACTCTAGCTCCATCTCAGGAGCTTGCCCTGAAGCCACTGTGCATATACATCAACTGGCACAGGAAGCCTGGGAGAAAAGCACATTGCCTTCCTGCAGAACAGCGCTATTGACCATGCTCCATGCCTTACAGTGCTGAAACATGAAGGCAGTGGGATCACAAGCACCCTGCTACAACCATTACTGACCCTCATTAAAGCTGAACTACGAAAAACGAACAGTTTAGTGCAACAGCATGAGTACAGCTCAGAGATGTTAGCCTCAAGGAGTGAAAAAGGAGGAGGAAATGCCCTTCATCAAAAGGCTGATGAGCATATTTTTAGGAAAAGGAGATCAAGGTTGAGATGCACATAAGAGCCACGTAAAGGCAGAACTAGCCAAGCTTCCATGTGGAGAAGAGGTGATAAATGCACTTTATTAAGTTGTTTCTAAAATTGGAGCAGATGAGATAGGCCTTGAAGGAGATACTCATTTAAGATTGATGTGGAGTAAGTGCAGAGACATAGCTGTTGAAAAGACTGCCATAAACCAGTTCTCCAAGTTGTTATTCACTAACACTCCCCGGTGTTTTCTAATAAAAATAATCTGTTAAAATCAGACCCTGGAGACAGCTTGTCTTTGGCTGCCAGTGCAATTTCTCATAATAGTTTCATGTAGTAAATGCTTTTGGAGTAAGTCAGGGATTGTTTGAAGAAGAGACAACTTCAAGATGGATTTTTAAGTTATTGTTATTTATACTGGCAAAGAACTTTATACAGCTTTAAAACAGAAAAAAATGGTTACAAGTTACGAAGGAACAGGGGAAAGTCTTTTTGTTTTAAAAAATTGCAAATAGCTAGTTAGAGCCACTTAAGTTGCTGATAGATATTCCTTCCACATACAAGTTTGCAGCACCATACAGCTGTGGAGGGACGTAGCCTTGTGCTTGCATGGGACTATGGCAGTGCTGGAGATAATCAAAAGCTTGTAAGCCCACAGGATAAACCGATAACCAGGAACTGCAAGGTACTGTGCAGACCTCATGCCAACACGCTACTAAAATCCTTGCTGACATAATTACTGTGAAGTTAGTTACCTAAGGCGGGAAAGGCTACATCGCCCAGAAGAGGGCAGAGACCGTGAGCAGCCTGGCTGGGGATGACCGTACACATGATAGTGTCCTGGGTCCGAGCGCAGGGAGACAAAGTTACAGTCCCTCTCTGCTGGAACTGGGGTCACGGTGCTGCAGTCCTTGGGCTATATCCTGAACCCACAGTTGGTAGGCTGTTCCTGCCACCTCTCTTTAGTTTCCCAGGATTCAGGAAACTGCTTGGAGGGGAAAGACCAGATCCTTTCTCCCCCATTTCACCTCCTCCCCCCATTTTTTTCATAATCGCTCTTCAGTAAAACTAGAGCGCAGTGACATTTGGTTTTCAAAGTAGAGCTGAAGTGAAGCTAGAAAACCTTCACAAATCCACAGTGTCCATTTCTTGTATGTGCCATAAACTTCTATTCATTATTTGGCCATTAAGTTTGAGAGATGGACGGCAGAGTCTGTCTCTTCATTAGTGACAATGCGGTGCCAGGACAAGCCCCCAGCTTCCCTGGTGTGGTGCCAGGCCTGGGGGAGCCGTTAATAGTGATTTTTCTGAGATGACAATTTGAAATTCCAAGCTGGTTTCACTAGTGAGCCATGAAAGTAATCTTTAACTCTTCTACATCAGTCATGATTTTGAAACTTTTAGTGTGAAAAAGACATCCTCCTACCTTGCATAACCTTGAAGTGATTGTTAGCAGGATTCACCTGCAGGAATATTTTCAACCGTAGAACTGTGCAACAACCATCTTGCATAAAATTAAAAAAAGAAATATTAATTTTTTTATAAGGGTGATATAAACCACATCTCAGCTACCTGGAAACAATTCTGCTGTTTTTCACTGAAAAAAATCCTCATCACCTACTAAAATATTATGACCAATTCTAAATGAGGCTTTTAGGTGCTTCTATGAAGTGCAGTATGTTACCTTATTGCTATAACAGAGGCCACTTAAAAGTATAGAAGCTTTTATATGCATTTTTCTAAGGGACTTGTTCATTATGGGCCATCCTCAGCAGGAGCAGGATGTACTGACTAATACAGCTCCACCTGCTGCTGCAGGACCTGGGAGGTGTGAAGCTGCTTCAAACCAACATATACCCCAAAAGCCAAGAGGGTAGAGGACAGCCCAGACACCCCCTGTTTGGGGATTCCCCTTGGAGAGAGGGAGAGTCTGTGTGAGTTGGCCACCAGGAATTCACTTCTATAGTTTCCAAGTGATTTGCAGGCTTATGTCCCCATCATTAAGTGGCTCTCTATGGACAGACTGTGCGCACCTGGGTGTGGACCATGCACCTCCAACAAGAGGCATCCATGTCTCCAATCCACAGCCTCTTCAGGACCTGCTTTCCCAATAATCTTGTCCCAACTTGTCACGGATGCATCTTTTGTATGGCCCACGTGATGTCTGCAAAGTGCTTTGCTGCGGTGTGTGGATGAAAAGGAGCTATATAAATGCAAATTTAATGTATTAATTTATTCTATACCGAAGGTTGTACTGAAGGCCAGGTAAATTACACACACGGCATCTGCCGGTCAGCTTTTAATGTTACCCACTTCAGGAACAATAAGTTTCCATATAATTTGTTAAACGTGATTTTCTTTTGTTAGTCCTTACAGACTATTTTTAATCAAATTACACTTCTCCAGGTGTTTTCCGTCCGGCTGGACCTGCTAGCTGTCGAATTCAGGGAGCCTGATTCATTACTACCTGCATCATTTGCCTGACCTTGCCACGAGACCGCAGTGGCAGCATAACGAGGGAGGTCCTTCTGTCTAGCACAGCCCCGGCTCACTGCTGAGATCCTCAGGAGCTGAATCTTTGCCCTGAAACTTTAACAACCTGCAACAAAAGCAATTCCTTTATCACTCACTCTGGCTTTACCTGGAATCCCTTCATTATTTCTTTTACTTCCCTTGAAAATGTATGGCTGTCCCCGGCATTGCTCTCATTATCCCTCTGTGAACACTGGAAAAAGAACGTATTTACATTTCCTGACATGCTTGGTATTCCTGTCATCGCTGTCTCCCTGAGCCTGCCCTGACCTTTGCAATGACCTTTTGCAGCAACTCTATTCCAAACACTTTTTCTTCTTTGCTGCTATTTCCTGTGCAATTTTGGCTTCATTTTTCCAGCTCTATTTTTGTTATTATTTTCTTCTTTGCTCTTTTATGCTGTCCTATATAGATCCCTGGCAGTAGTGATGACCCGGTGACCCTTTCAGGTATCGCTTTCTGGCCTCAGAGCTCCCTGCCGCAAACCTCATTGTGGTCTGTAATGCTTCTGGGTACTGAGTACAGGGAAATTAAGGTCAGCTACAAGTGAGGCTCAGCGTGTGGAAGGAAGTTTTGCTTCTGTAACTTCAGAGAGCTCAGCTATTCCGCTGCTGGGATGTATGTGCAGCTGGCCTCATGCAGAGATGGTATGTCAAGAGAAAGACAAAGCTTAAAACTGCTGGCATCGCTAGTGCTGTTGTTTTGGCCTCAGGCTAAACCCTGCTGCGAGATCTAAAGCTGTGTGCACCTGTGGCCTGGATCAACATCCCTTCAGCTTGACACACCTCTATGTTTCTGTGTCCCAGGGCCTGCAGTGCTGCACACTCTTCAGACCGCCAGGGAGTCTGTGAGATGCAGGGAAATAGTTTTGTTTAGGCAATCACAAGATTGAATTTTTCCAGCTCAAATTACATGGGGAGACATGAAGCCTTGGAGAAACAAAAGGTGGCTTATGATACCCTGACCTGTGCAGTAGCTCCAGACTTAGCCCTGAAATTTGGGAAAAGATCATTTGTGCTGGTGTGGACCTCTGGTTTGGTTTTGAGGCTCATCTGTAAGTAGCTGCAGACTCACAAACCTTGTCAAGCAAGTTCTTGGATTTGTCCATAGAGTCATTAAGTGGTGGAGCCAGACCTTCAGCTGCCATAAAGCAGTAAAACTTCAGTGAAGGCAGTGGATTTGCACTGATTTACATTGGCATAGCTTACAGTCCACAAGAAGAAGCCAGTTTATTATATTCCTGAGAGTGAAAGATATATTCTCTGGAAAGCAGATACAAAAGCTACTGGTTACTTACTAGGACATCCTTATCACCACAGTCCTTCAGTCATCCATCCTCCTTTACTGGTGTAATGGGATTGATGTGGTTCAGAATGGCACCTATTAATTGTTTTCGTTGTCTTATTTTCCCCTTTTTTTTTCTTTTCCCTAGCAGGCATTATTTAACCAGCAGTGCTGCTGGAGAAGGCTGGTACTCCAGTTTTGTACTATCATCGAGTGACTTCCTGGCTGATCAGAGAGAACAAATGCTGCTCTTGCAAAGGTCTCTCCAAATCCTTGGAAGAGGCACCCTTAATCTCTGGGAGCGTCTTCAGGAAGCAGCCCAAGAAAGACAGATGCGGAGCTGGGCAACGCAGGTTATAGCCTCACTATTGCAAAGAGGAATCCAGCTAAGGAGTTTGCCTAAAGCAATACGAAGATTACAGTGAATAAGAGTGATGAGAGCAGGAACAGTATAATTTCACCTAGGCAAACTGAACAGCAAAAACTTCAGCAGAGGCTGATGCTCTTCCAGTGCTGAAAGCTGATATTATGGTAACGCAGCTCAAGGGACAAGCCGTTTCTCCCCTGAAACCAAACAAAATGCTTTAGGCTTCTGCTTATTTTTGTAGCCTCATGATTTTGTCTCTATTTTTGGGAACAGATGGAGTGCAACAATGCTAGTAACATTTCATCCATCTGACTGCTGCTATGGGAAATAGATGGGCGGGAAAGGGGTTGAAGGACACAAGGAAACAGTTCCTTGGAAAGTGACAAATAGCTCCAATAAATCCAATAGAGCTAATACATCCACCTAACTGTATGTGCCATCCTGCCCAAGCACTTCGTCCTTAGTTACATGACTGTTTTTACCTTCAGATGGGAACCCAGTGCTTATCTCTCCCTCTGGATTAGGGAGGGAAGTTTGTGCTGACCACATACCAATCTCCTCACGTGGCTGCAACACACAGATCAGACACTTCACACCAGCACGGCTCTGTGAGATCCCTTCAGCTTTCCTCACCAGCTCCAGCCTGCCATCACCAGTCCCTCCAAATCCCCCCTTCCCCAGGACTCCCTGGGGAAGAAACATGGAAAAGGTGTCTGTTGACATCGGCTCAAGCAGAGTGATGGGTGAGAAGGACCAGCAAACAGCCTTGGGATATACTTGTTTTGCACAGGTATCAGGGTGGACTGGCCAGACAGAGGGGTGCTGGCAAAGCAAGGAGCAGGTGACAAAGTCAAGTTGCGCAGGTCATTGCAGGTCTTGTAACTCAACAGAGTGAATCTTAGTTTCTTCATTTAGGTTAGTGCAAGAAGGCAGGGGGAAGCAATCATCTGGCCTAGCACACCACCACAAGGGTGGTCCATAGACTAAGGGAATGATATCTGTGTGTTATATCAAAGGATGGAAAGCGGGGTGGGTGGTTAATGAGGTTGTACTGGAAAATATGGGTCTTGAGCATGACGTAGATGGTATAGAATGAGGGGTGGATACTGTCCTGGTTTCGGCAGGGATAGAGTTAATTTCCTTCCTAGTAGCTGGTACAGTGTTTTGGATTTAGGATGAGAACAAAGTTGATAACGCACCGATGTTTTAGTTGTTGCTAGGTAATGCTTACACTAGCCAAGGACTTTTCAGCTTTCCATGCTCTACTGACTGAGAAGGCTGGAGGTGCACAAGAAGCTGGGAGGGGGCACAGCCAAACTGGCCAAAGGGATATTCCATACCATATGACGTCATGCTCAGTATATGAGGCTGGGGGAAGAGGAAGGAAGGGGGGGACGTTTGGAGTGATGGCGTTTGTCTTCCCAAGTAACCGTTACACGTGATGGAGGCCTGCTTTCCTGGAGATGGCTGAACACCTGCCTGCCCATGGGAAGTAGTGAATGAACTCCTTGTTTTGCTTTGCTTGCGTGCGCGGCTTTTGCTTTCCCTATTAAACTGTCTTTATCTCAACCCATGAGTTTTCTCACTTTTACCCTTCCGATTCTCTCCCCCATCCCACCGGGGGGGAGTGAGTGAGCGACTGCGTGGTGCTTAGTTGCCGACTGAGATTAAACCACGACACTGCCTCGCCAGAAGAAAATAGAGTAAAAATTGTTTAAGTTCTAGCTCTACTTTAGAAAATAGTTGCAATGGTTACTGCTTACCTATCTTGCTAGAGCTTTGTTGTCCCCTTTAACAAAAATAATGTTCATTAAGCCATCTCATTCCTCTTTGCAAGTTGGGAACATAAACTCACAAAGGACAACAAAATTTAGTAGATCTTTTCCTTGTTTCTGGCTCACACCGTTAAGCTTGAGTGCAGCCCTTGTTGTTGCCAGTTGAGTTCTGGCAGATGGGTTACACTTGGAAACTGGGGTTTCCAAGACTAAGCAGCAGCTAAAGAAGGAGTGTGAATACTGAGATTTGGAATCAGGCACTAAATCTTTTGGAAGACATCACCCTTAAAGATTGCCTATTTCTTTACTGGAACAGTGTGAGAGGCTGCAAACTTGATGCTGTTTCCTGGAGACTAGACACACAGCAGGTCCCCTGCCCGGCTGGCCAAATCCAAGCAGAAGGTCCTATAGGCTTGTTAAAGCTCAGTTAGATGACTTACCAGTCTCTTAAATAGCTGCTTACCAGCTGCCCTTTCCAGCTGCCCATTACTCAGCTGGAAGAAGGAGTTGCATAGAGCCCAGCAGCACAGCTATTGAAAGCAGACCTCCTGCTTGCTGGGTGTGCTCAGCAATGCCTTAGTCTATATACCATAATAAGACCATGAGAACCAGGGTGTGCACTGTCATCCCAAGACAGGCTGTTGAGAGAGCACTAAGTATCCTAAAATAGATATAGTTTTGCTAATTCTGGATAATCTAGATAGGTTTTGGAAGACATTGTACCATGAGTACCACACCTCTGTGGACAATTGAACATATCAGCAGTGAAGTGTAGCAATTTATAGAGTTGTTCCAATAGACCTGTAGCAAAAAGCTGCTGCACCTACAGCATATTCATGTCAAGACCTCAATAAATCCTTCCCAGGGTCTGTGAGCAGTGTGGCACTTACAGAGTGTCAGTGCTGCAGTGCTCTCAGCTTTCCCTTCCTATCTAGTCTATAGCTTCCTATCTAGTCTGTAGTGTCACCCAGTTGAAGCTGTAACTACATTTCTTTCCAACAGTGGCTTATACTTTCCATGAAAATGAAGCAAAAGGACAAGCAACAAGAATTAGCACTTCCCAATTCAGCAGTCTGAAACAGGGGGGCAGCAGATAATCTGGTGGGTCAGGTACTTGCTTTTTTGAGTCGTTTTGCTCCTCTCGGAGGAATTTGTAAACATGCTGCCTCAAACGCACATATCAGTGTGGGGAGGAGTGTTTGTGTGTTCTACACCACAAAGAGCCTCCTTGCTTGGGCAGTTAGGGAAGGATGCCCATTGCCTTTCTCCGGACTAGAGCCACAAAGCTGAGAAGGGACTGAAATGCCCATCGTTCAAGAAAGAACAGGTACCAGATAAATAGCCTGCTCTGGGCTACCTCCAGTAGCCTGATGTACGTGTAGAGTTCAGACAGCAAACATTTGACAGTGCGTGTTTGTCATGCATACGGTGTAATTTCCAGGTACTGTTCACTTCCCACACATCCCTGTGTCCTACCCCTCTGATCTGGTACTCCTTACCTCTGGCTGCAGGAGGTGCTCAACCTCTGTTGGGGGTTAGCGACAACTTCAGTTCCCAGAATCCAGTCAAGACCTTATCTCAAGGAATAGCCATGCATTGCAGATTTAGTCAGAGTTTCTCAGTCTGCCCATGAGCAGTGGGCCTATTCTGGCAAGCTATTATAAATAACCAGTTTGGCCTCCACAGTGGATGCTCCATCCTTTCTCCATTGTTTCTGTACAGAGCCAGGGACAGTTGTAGACAGTAGCTGGTCTGAATGAGAAGAAACAGTGTCTTAATCTGAATAGGCTCAAGCTAATCAATTAATGTAAATTAAGCAGATAATTAAAACAAGTAATGAGAAAGTAATAGAAACTGCATATCTGAGTCCAGTTAGTGGCTTTGAAATGCTTTTGAAAGTCTGAGTCATGCACAGGGTGCAGATACTAGCGATACTGTAGTTAGCAAGGGAACGTTGTCTCTGACAGCTTGTCAGTGGGCAACTACTGAGGTCTTTCTGCATGCACCCTGCTGAGACCTGCCTGCCTCTCTCCTTGGTTCTGGGCAAGCTCAGACACCTCTTCCTGCCCAGCTGGGAACCGCTCCTCTCCAGAGCATCTGCATCTCTGTGGAAGCACGTTCTCACATGCTGTCACCTCTGCATGCCTTCCCTTCCCAACATGCTGCTGGAGTTAAGGCTTGAATGCTCCTCAGCATGTGGTTGTCTTAAGCAAATCCGCTGGTGAGCTCTGTAGGGAGGGGACATGCATGCAGGGATGCTAAAGTGAAGGAGAAGGAGGAAACCATTTCTTGCACCACTGTCATTTCAACTTTGAAAACTTCTTCTGAGTCTTAGTCTCTGGGGAATGAAGCCAATTAAACTGCAATCTGGCAAGCCTGTGAGGCATCCCCTCCTTTCAATGGAAGTCCTTTTCTGAGTGACATGAGCTGAGTGGGCGAAGACTAAACAGACAGGAGCAGCAGCAAGTTGTTTCTAACTGAGTAACTACAGTGTTTCATATTCTGGTGCACTGTCAATGAGAGGTGATCATTTTTTTCAGAAGCAAATACACTGAAACTAGAGAAGACCGATTTCTACTTTTGCAGTCAGATGTGGCAACACCACTGAACCTCTTTTTTCCCATGATTACCTAAAGGGCACTGCAGCAGAATTCAGAAAGATGCAGTCAGTCTGCATCTTTTTGCTTGGAAAAGAAAAACAGATATGGTTGACACTCCCAGTGTGATGTTCATTAAGAGTACACCTCTCCAATCAGCTAATGTTCGCCCAAGCACTTTCAAACACAGAAAAGACCCTGCTGATGAAAATAACTGCTTCTTGCTTGTATTGCTGCATAAAAAACATACCTGCAGAGCTGGCCAGGAAACCAGAAAAGCTACTACAGGCTACCACTGTGATATACAGGCTACCCTGTATAGGTCCTTTTATTTCACCTACTGAACTCTGCATTGAGCCAAGTGACTTGAACCTTGCAGTTGCTGCTATTCATACCCATAACAGCGCAGGGCTAGAGCTTGTCTTCCACTTTTTGATTTGCAGACCACCAGAGGCTGAGAATCAACCTCTTCCCTGGTCCTCATGGTTAAATGTGCCAACCTGAACATGGCTCCTTGCCAAGCTGTACGTTTTGGTACGTGTTTTGTCTCAAGATACAAGAGAGCTTTTGGTACTTGGTATTTTCCCCAACATGAGGAATCAACAAGTCATCCTTTAACCTTCCATCTTTGTTAAAATAACCTGCCTGAGCTATGTGTCTCAGTATAAGTGCTTGAACACCTTCATGGATCTTTCCTGCCCCTCTCCATTTTCCTCAAACGTGTTTTCAAAATAAGACCAACAAAATGGTATGCAATACATAAAGGACAGTCAGACAGTATCTCCCACCTTCCTATTTATATGCACCGATCCTCCACTTATAGCTTAAAAAATTCTGCTAGCAAAGGTTTTATCATGTCACTACATTAAAAATGCTTGTTCAGTTGCTGGCTCAGTAAAGGCCCAAGAACCCTTCCAGGGGTGATGTGATTCTGCATCCACCGACTGTAGCCCAGGAACGGGCGCATCTTGCTTCCCACCACGACCCATTACAAATTGTTGTGCCGTCACCTTTTGTCAGCTGATCAATTATACTCAATTTCAGACTGCTGATGGAAACACAGAGTGGTGTTGGCCTCGTACCAACACTTGCAAACCCTACTAGAAAAAAAACAGTTGGATGACAATTCCCCACTGACAGGTAGTTTTTGAGCTGTCAGCTAGGCAGTCTGTAAAACATTTAACAGGTGCTTTAGTGATACTGCAAACTGCTCATTTCTTTGTGTTGCTCAGTACCATGCCCTGTAATTTCTGTAGGATCTCAGGAAATCAATGGTGTAGGGTCATCTTGATGGGAATAGAAATTAGACTTGAGCTTTTGAGACAGGCAGTGGCAGGAGCCGGGGGAGGACTACAAACTAATTTCTGATTTCAGCATGGAAATGTCTGCTTATCCCCAGACACTGCCCACCCTACCCTCATATGGGGCTCCTTTGCCAGTCCCGTCTCTGCCCAGCCATCTTCTCTGGCCATTCCCATTCCCCCAATGGCCTGGCAGTTTGTACTTTTCTCCTCTCCCAAGACCAGACAGAAAAAACCTCTCTTTGCTCCTCATTTTGAGAGCTGCTGCACTGGGTGGTCACAGTGCTAAACTCACAGACTGCAAAATGGCATTGAGAGTGCTCTGCCAGCTCAATCACCACCGAGCCATACCGTGGCAGTGACTAACTTCCAGTAGCCTCATACAACCAATGTAGAGGGTCTTGACATGTAATTTCAAGTGGTGAACAAAATTTCTTACCGAGGAAATGAGCTGAGTGGATATGAAACAGAGCTACCCACAGGTCAGTAGGCAAAGACACACTCGGTGCGAGTCTTTCTGAGTCAAACCATGCTTGTGATTAGCTATGATGTACACTCACACACAGTGATTGAAGAACTTATTCACTGCATCTCTTGGCCTATCAAACCCATAAAGAACATCAGACTCCAACCTCATCTTCCAGGGCTCCTGAGTTTAGCTCAATTCCTTCATTACCACCTCATTTTCTGCCAGATGGCTGCTTTCATCTCTATCGATGAGAGCAGTCACGTTTGTCTGATTCTCCAGCCAGCACCTTTGACTTTCTGTATTGCAAACATCCCTTTTCTGATTCTCCCCAGCTTCATCCTTGTGCACTAACGCTCTCATGTGATAATAAGTCAGTGCTTCTCTGGGAGATGAGTGGTGCACATGGGCTTGCCTGTGCTGATGTATCCCACTGGTTTGCTCTCTTGCCACCTCACTTCTCATTCATTTGTCCTGGCCACCTGTCAGAACTTGTTTTTTCACCTCTACATCCTTTGGAGATGGCTCTGGTGCCCAACAGGTACACTGATGGTGATCCAGCCTCTGGCTAAAACCATAACACAAAGCTTATCTAACAGGAATAACATCTCAGAGGGCACTATTTATCCATGGTGCCTTTTCCCTAATTTCCCTTGATGAAGGAGCTGACATTTCATTGACAACCATTTGCTGAAGAACACGAGCTTCACCCTCACACTGGTAAATCTCAAAACAAAGGAGTAATTCAAATGGCCTACAGTCAGCCTGCTGCCAGATCAAGGGCTTTTTTCTGAACTGAGTTCAAATTCCTCATGGTGCCAACACAATGAGAGTCACTCAGTTTATTAACATGAAAAGAATCGTTCCTACTTCAGTATATCTTATTATCCTGGGATGGGAATTCGGGCAGTCTGCTCTATTATGTTTGATGGCTGATATTAAACTCGTCAGACCCACTTGTAAACTCAGACACATTTAGCAATACTCAGATATTAAAGAAGGCCTGACATTGTGAAATCTCTTATTCACGTTTGATTTGCTGGGTAGGATGTGGAGGATCGCCTTCTCTCCAGTGCTCCCCAGTGCCCTGCTCTGGCTGAAGTCAGATGACTTAAGGGATGGGCCCTAACGACGACAGCTATCCATGTCAGGCCTACCTGAGTTTACAAAGGCTGGCATGTTTATGGTGTTATTGGAACTCAAAAGAATTAATTGCTCTTTTGTTTGAAAGAGAACTTATAACATTGACAAATACCCAAGGGGATAGTAGGACTCTCTTCTCTCTTCAGAAATGTGTCTCTTTTTCAGGGCTTCCTACTGCTGAGGGGAGGTATTTGTCCTCATTTACCAGGCTTGGGTTTGAGGTCTACAACTCTTCAAGGCATTCTGCCTCTTCCCCTCTTTATCCTCTGCTCATCTGGAGTTTCTACATCTCTCTTCATGCACCTAATTCCCAGAAACAGTTTCCTCATACATCTTCATCCATATCATTCTTGGAAACATAACCATCTACTGAGTCCAGGGGAGGCTGCATGGCCCAAGTGGAATGAAATATTCCTTCCCACACGACCCACAGCAGACAGAAAGGTGGCACGACCAGCAGCAGTGACCAAGAAGTCACTGCTCTGCCTGGACAGCCAGCAACTTCTGCAGTGCTTATGCACGGAAAGAAAAGTGGAAAATCACAAATCCAAGAGTGAGAGCTCTTTTAGAGAATAAATGCCTAAAGCTCACCTTGCTACCAAATGAGGTTTTGTCTTGCTTCCACAATGGGTGTCGAGGCTAGTGGGTTTTAATGGGTGTTTAAAGGCTAAATCGGGGGGCAACGGCACACAGCATTTGATACAATATGGTGTATTGCTTTCAGGGCTCCGTACCTGCAGGCTAATGAATGCAAGTCCAGTTCCCACTGGGAGCACACATCTACCTAGCAGGACTGCTGTACTGGTTCCCACAACAGAAGCCAGGATACAAGCAAATCCACCGCTGACATACAGAGCATAATTGGAAACCCTCAACCTAGCTGCTCGCTCATTAATAAAAACAGATTCATAATGTACCTGGCTTCTTCCGCCTGCTCCTAGTCTATAATTAGCAACTTGTGTGTAGGTAGCGGCACCGGTAAATTGCTTCCAGTCTTCAGTGACAGTAACTCGTATCTGTGAGAAGGATATGACAAAGGCACAAGGAATAGGGATAAATGGCTACAATAATGCGGAAAGCCATTAGCACTAAACAGCAACAATAACCCTTCGCATCTCAGTACTAGCTCTGCATTCATTTGTATGAGTCTCCATTGCCTTGTTGGAATTACGGACAGATGTTAGCAGCCGGGAAAGGCAGGCACCGCACAGCAGTCAAGCAGGCTCCTTTTGCACAAGTAGCATCAACGTTGAGGTTTTACCCTTGGGTCCTCAGAAAAAAACCTGACAACTACTGGGCTGGCCCTGGACCAGGGTGCCAGGCTGCACAGACCCACTCTGCCTGGCTCAGGGCTGTTCACCCCGTCCTCACCACCTGAACCAGGTGCTCAAGTCTCCTTGCTCTGCAAACCAGCAAAATCACACCACCTGCACCCTTGGGAGTGCATTTCCCTTGATTATCTCCTTCCACTGATTCTTCAATGAGACCTCCCAGCAGGGACAGGATCATATTCTGCCTTAGGGGTGTTGCCGGTGGTAGCATTACCCATGTGAGGTCCCACATTCATATCACCATAGCACCATAGCACAGTTCTCACAGGTGGAGATGGGACCGAGACTCTTCTTTTGGCCTAAGATCCTGTTGTTACTCATCCCTGCCAGGTCCCGCCACTGTGGACCTGAGACGTGATCCACACAAGGACGTTTGTGGCTCTTCTAGTTAGTGACTGCATGGGGAATAATTTCTTCCTGCTCTTGGGCAGCTTTAAGTGAGTTGGTGCTCTACCGTAGAGAAATGGAAATGTTCATAGGTGTGAGAACGCCACTCATTATAATTCACGGGTATTGTCATTAAATCAACACATCCTTAGGTTCTGCAAATCCCTGAATCTGTTGCTGAAAAAAAAAGTCAAATCTGTCTAGTCTTTTTGATTGCAAATGAATATATTGAAAGTGTGCCTTGTTCTCTTTGAGAAATCAAAGCCTGTTTGATTGAAGCTCATTTTCACACAATCAGCTGATGTAGCTCACACTTTAGTCATTTTCAAATTCTTTTTACTTTTCTAGAAAAAAGACATAAATCCTGAAGAAAAGTGTCTTTCTCCAAAGTCATCTGTCCAGGCTTTTAGTCTCTCACATTTTTTTGCTGTCAAACTTTTGATTAATAAGATGAAAAATTGTGTATTTTCTTAGATGACAATAATGGGATGGCCTTTTTCCTGTCTCTTCTGACTATAAACGCAGTAATAAAAAAAAGTGTTTTGATGGCAAAGAATTAGATTCAGGTGCTGATAATACTAAAATACTGTAGATTTATTTTGTAAGAATAATGCCTAAATCATGCTTCCCATTTTTCTTATAACCTCTCAGATATTTCATTATGTGGCAAGAATTCTGAAAACCTGTTCCTTCTTTTGGTAGCTGAAAGCCTAGTGCTTTTTCTGATTTGTCTCTCTGATGTTTTGCTTTGCAGTGTCTCTTTAGCTGGAACGGTATTTTTGTCTTGCTGTGAAGCATTGCTTGATGCTCGCCTTTTAACCCTAGGAAGAATTCTTGTTTGTAATTATTTCAAAAGTTCAAAACTAATTTAAAATGTAGGGAACACTTGGAAAGTGTAAAGGAAAAGTTCAGATAAGGAAAGGAAAGGAAAGGAAAGGAAAGGAAAGGAAAGGAAAGGAAAGGAAAGGAAAGGAAAGGAAAGGAAAGGAAAGGAAAGGAAAGGAAAGGAAAGGAAAGGAAAGGAAAGGAAAGGAAAGGAAAGGAAAGGAAAGGAAAGGAAAGGAAAGGAAAGGAAAGGAAAGGAAAGGAAAGGAAAGGAAAGGAAAGGAAAGGAAAGGAAAGGAAAGGAAAGGAAAGGAAAGGAAAGGAAAGGAAAGGAAAGGAAAGGAAAGGAAAGGAAAGGAAGAGGAGGGGATGTGACAGAAATATAGTTCTGGTGCCATTTAAGAGGTAGCCGTTAATAAATAAATAGAAAGCATAACAATTGATCCAAAGTTTCTGAAAAATTGTACCTATAAGCTTTATGCCTGTTAGGAGTGTGGAGGGAGAATTTTCTGAAATGTTACAGGGACGTGGACACCCAGTACACCAAACTCGCTCATGAGAATGCTTCTTAGAGCCAAAGAAATGCAGACAGAAAAAGACAGAGAAAGAAAGAAAGAAAAAAATAGTTCATTTTCTTTATGAAAACATTGGAGCCCAAAATACTTCGTTAAGAGTTACCAGAAACTCCAGCAGAGGAGAAGCCGAAAGAGAAGCTGTACCAGAGAGACCTGTCAGATTAATGCCTGGTGACAAAATGTATGACATGGAAAGAGAAAGAGATGATCAAAACAAATGGGTATAGTCACAGACATCAACACCAGGCCAGAGTTTTCCATTGGTTCAGGTTAAAATACCCCACAAATGCTGAGCCTTCAGAGCTGAAAAGAGTGAAATTAAGGGAGTGCCTGCAGGCTGCGTGTCTCCCAAAAAGCACATTTTCTGCCACCTATCTTTATGGGGACTTCTTTTGATTTATGGGCAAGTGCTGCTTTAGGTCATTTTAGGTCCCCACTGTCACACCATCAAACACTACAGCTTGTTAGAGTAGACGGCAAAAAAACAGCCTGCAATGCACGGCCCTGCAGCCCAGCCAGGTGAGACGGCCAAAGGGAGCTAACCCAGCTGAGAAGGGTGGCCTGCTCTCCAGGACTTGGCTGCATTTTACATATAGTCACATTATGAACATACAAAACAAGTGAAAAAGGGGAGGTCAATCTCTGTTTATAGGACTTTATTTAATCTATGTAAATTTTAATTCAGTTTAATTTATCTATTGATTATATAAATCTATATTAACTGAGTTCAACTGATTGGACCACCAGGCTGTGGCACTGTCAAGATCTCCAGCAGTTGGAGGTCTTCTCAGACCTCTGAATGCTTGTTGCTTCGACGCTGGGGCTTCAAGCTCTGAAGACCTACCTGTTTTACGAGCAAAATCCCTGTGCTGTGTTTCTCCCAGTGCTACACACCAGTGTTGCCGGCTCCCCGGGCAATTGTGCAGCATTGGGGCTGGCACTCAAAGCTAAGCACATGTTTAAATGCATGATGGATTTAGGGCACATTTTGTCTCCTTTCATTTGGGCCTTCCTGCTGTGTGCTGCTCAAAGTAATGGATATTCATTCAATACGGTGGAAAATAATCTAAGCAGACATCACTAAGGGCACAACGCTAAAGAGCAACCTCTGAAAAGCCCATCTGCACTGACCTGGTGATGTGGATTGGATTTTCCATACATTGGTAATTAGCCAGTATTTTATTCAGTATAACTTTAATTACCTCACTGATACACAATGATCTATTTTTCTGCCAGATCATGCTGAAAACAACTTCAATTTTTAACAATCGTAAAAATGTACTTTTTATCCAAAGAGGTGGCAGGCACACAGCAGCGGTGCTTTCTCTCTTTACATTATTCTTGTGGTCTTTTCCACAAACGCCTGGGTGTCTCTTAGATATTACTTTTTAATCATCCACCCTCATTACATGCAGTGTTTGCTTCTTTTTCATTTTATAGCACAAAGCCAGAAAGAAGGCAATTAAAATTCAATAATGTGCAGTGCTTAGGCACTCATTAAGTAGTCATTAGGTAGTCTGGAGACTCATTGTCTTCGTGAGAGTTCGTTTCCTCGCTCTCCATGAATCTCCTCACCGCAGTGCTAGCTCAAAACAGCAAGTGCCATGTGAATGTGAATCTAGAAGGGTTCGTTAGCCTCCCGGCCCAGGCACAAGTGCTCCGCTGCCTCCTGGACACCCACCACCTCGGATGCAGCAAACCCCTGGGGCTCCTCCAGCAGCACCGGGGAGATGCCCAGGGCTGGGGCTGCCTTGGCTGCCCTGGTCCTGCCCTGCTCCCTGGCTGGGATTGATGCACCCTGGCAGTGATTCCTGTCCTCCTCAGGTGATATAAGGACCACTTCAACGCCCCCGCTTACACTGGCTTGAATAGCACTCCCTCCCAGAAACGCAGCCCCCTGTTGCTCAGACAGCTTGTAGAAGGACACTCTTCTCAGCATGAGTAATTGGCAAAATCAGGTCTCTGGGGCGTCAGGAGCATTCGCTGTCAGCATCAGGAGCCAAGCTCCTGCCAAAAGAGCATTCAAAACAAGCAAGCTTCATTTTGAGGTGGGGAAAAAAACCTCGCTGGCAGAGATAGGATGGCAAGAGCCATGCCACTAATTGTCAGATGCATAAAGGCATCAATAAAATAATGCTACACTCAAAAATTGTCTTACAAAACAAGAGAAGCAGGCTCTCTTGATTATAAGGATTGCCTCTGGATAAAAAATAACAGTATCTGTTCTCCAAACTCTGACCCTCTTGAGTTTGCTTTGCTTTCTGTCCTTGAGGAGGTGGGGAGGAGAGAGGACAAGACAACTGAGACAGTTCAAGCTAGAAAGGCTCCACAGCAGCTTCAAGGAGCAGTTCACTGGAGCTCACTGAGAGCAGAGGGAGCAAACTCCAAGGTATTAAGACTACCCTCACACTGCTGACCCTTTATAGATGCAGATCAATACAGTGGCCTCTGCCAGAAAAAGGAGGCTTTGATATGAAAAAAATTAAAATAGAATTCATATTAGAGATGCTGAGGGGAAATAATACAGGCCAAGGGAATACCCGCATGCCATGGTACAATAAAGGTACCTAGTCCCTGAGGGGTCAGCAGATACCAATGGAGGGAGCAGAACAATTCACAGATTCCCAGCTTATTCGTAGCACTCAGTCACCTCTGGGGCATAAAGTTCTGGCATAGAATCGCTTCATCGGTAGTCCACCACCTGCACACTTGCTTGCACAGCCACAGAGCCATATTTCATTAAATAATGGGTTTCTCTATTAAAACTCATTTCACCTCTCACTAAACATTGCATCATTCTTTAAGCTTTGCCTTCCCCCAGTACCTATAAGTTGCCGCTGACTGCCTGGCACGGTGTCAGGCCAGGAGCAAGAGGAGCGCTCCACTTTGTAGGCTGCCTGTTGCATTTTGCTACACCTGCTCAGGCTACATCCCTGAGCCTTCCTGCTTGGTACTTCAGCTGTGAGGTCTTTGAGATCGGGATTACGTTGGGGCTGTTTTGTACTGTGCCTGGTGCAGTAGCTGATCACAACTTTTGGGCATTCAGCTGTGCATTTACCTGCTTGTAAGAATTTTTCTGAGCAGTTGGCAGACATTCGAGCAGTTGGCAGACATTTTGTTTCTCAAAAGAGAAAAAGTATTCTTGAAGTTTTGGTGACGTGCTGTGCATAAGGATATGTACATACCTATAGTGTATATATGTGTGCATATGCATGTGTAGATGTAGAGATAGATGATAGGTAGTTAGACAGGCAGACAATTCATGATAGATTCACAATTCATTTCTCTATATAGACACATATACAGAGGTGTAACATTCTCAGGCTCCCTAAGACAGACTGCAGATTCTAAATGCAAAAATTTATCAATACACAGGACAGTTAATTAGTAGAAAGGAGTAACCTTCTCCCCTTCCATTTGCCATTTTTCTTTGGAAGTATTATTTCTTGTTGTTTGCACACGACTGCCTTTGTACTTTGATAACAGCTAGCCATGTATTAATGAAGATGACAACAAAACCGAGCCCATTTTATCTGTGGGATGATAGTCACAGTGTGTGCATTTCTGGCACCTTGGAAAACATTGGGAATTCCTGGCCGGGTGTCATTAAATAGAATGGATGAATATTCACCCAAGAGGTGTACTTTTAAAGCAGCTGACGAAAGGTCTGTTTTCCTCAACTGATTTTTCTGCTGGGAAGTTTATTCCCATGATCTGGTTTCTGCTTCCTGACCTGATGGGGTAGTGACCAACTACACAGCGCAGGAATACTGAAAATCAGGTGGCTGTAGCTAACCATTTGTGAACAACTCAAGGCTGAAACCTGTCTGCAGAGCTAACATGGCAAATTATCTGTAAATACTAAGTGTCTTTCCAGCCATGATAGACATATTACAATGCAGATAAAAGAAAACTGGACCTATAATTGTATGAAACCAGAAGCGTTTGCATGTCTTCTCTTGCTCTGACCACTGAACTTGAGGTCAAGGTTTCCTGCTAGGCTTTCACTCCTAGTCTCACTCCAGATCCTTCAGTGACCTTCAGAAAGCCACTTTATCTCCCTTCATTCCCCCAACCATAAAAAAGTGACAAAAATAATTAGGAGGAGAAGGTGTAGGAGGGAGGAACCTACAACCCTTTTCTTCCCATTCTGTCCCTTCCCCACCCCATTCCTGACAAGTCTGTACATAAATACATTTGCCTTTGCTGTTCCCAGCTCTTCTTATGTACATATACCCAGCATGTCTGCATTAAGTTATCATCACGGCAGTCACATTCCTGAGCAGTAATGATCATCAGCCAAATCAGCAGCTGGGGACTGTATTTTCATGAGGATTCTACTTACTACCTGCATAATCATATGCAGAAAACTTTCTGCTGGACCTCTCTCTCTGCTGAAAAACACAAGTTTTCAGAGGAGACAGACTAAAGGGTTTTCAGTTTATGACATGTTGTGAACACATATTACAAACAAAATATGAAATCAAGTATGCCTACATGCCTATTGCTCCTGTCTCCAAACAAATCTCCTGTTTGAGCCTTTCTTCTCTTGCCCAGTAAATTCCTTCAGATAACACTGGTTGCACCTATAGTGCACTGAAAGGTCAGTCTTAAAGTAGGCTTACCTGTAAGCCTACTTTGCTGCCTCCTACCTTTTTTTCACCTCTGTATCTGCTCGATGCTCCATCACCTCAGCTAGGTGTGGACTTGGAGAGCCAGCAGTGGTCGGGGGTGAGCTCTGGCCATGCCAGCTGCAGGTTTGTGGTCTGGCCCTGAGGACATCTCAGAGCTGGTCATCACAAGGCAGCACCCACAGAGCCGGGTCCTGTAGGAAGGATGGTCCTTTCCTGCAGGCAGGATTTTCAGACACCATTAAACTCCAGTAATTCATCTTCTAGAGAGAGGACTCTGATGCCTTCTAAGGATTATCTGGCAGGCCAGTCATTTCTAAGAAAGGATTTACTTCTTTTTTGCTGTGACAAACATAATTGGTCTGCCTCCTAATGCAACTGTGGCCAAGACATTGACAGTTCTGCTTCTTATGAAAAAACTCAAATGTTCCTTTTCCCTTTATAGTTCAAGCATCTTTTTACAAGGTTCAAGGCCCCAAAGCATTAAATAATTACCTCACTCCCTTTGTTTGCAATATCTCTGCATCAAGTAATACAGCTTGTAGCACTTTTAGAATAGTCAATAAAAAGCAGCAAGGTTGCCTGATGTTTGTGAAGCTTTTGGTACAAATATGTAGGTCAAATGGGTCCTTTTATGAAGCCCCATCCACAGCAATCTAATGTCTTTACGTTTATTTCCTCACATTTACTTCCAGCAGCTCTATTGCTTTTCTATTACTGAAGATCTGTGATACTAACAATCCTCCTCCTTCCTTTTAGATTTCTACTAATGACCACCATCAATGGGATTTTGCTGGAAGTGTACTTGCCTGTATTTCATATACGTTTTCACATATGAAATGTATTTCGTATATAAAAGACAGGGACTCAGTCTTTTCTTCATCTTAAACCCTTTTTCCCTAGCAGGCAGAATAAACCTGAAAATTAAAATGTATCTTATACAAGATCTGATCTGTTAAGAAGAGATTTTTTTTTCTTTTATGGCAAGTCATTGCATTTGTCTAATAGATCATCTAATAAATTTGATCTGTTTCTTTCCTTCCATCAAGGCTTTATTAGGTTAGAAAAGGACTCTGCACTTCTCCCTTTGTAGATTGACCTGTTCATGGAAGAGTAAGGCCTGTTAAAAGTCTGACTGGGCTCGACCATTGTTTAATGGACTTTATGATACAGTGACTGTTTTGTCAAATCCTGCTTTCTTGAGACCTTTTGCTTTTCTAAGGACTTGCTTATCTCTAAGGATTCAATACTGTACTTTTTTTGTTAACTCAAAATTTACTACTTTCTTTTTATGCTAAACTTGATTACAGAAAATTATTAATCTGGTAACCATACATAGAGATTATCAGCATGGGACCTCAATAAACACTGTTACCTTTAATACTCGTACCACTGCACCAAATACAGCTTCCTGAAGCTCAGCAGAGACAGTCTATCTGGCACTACGGCACCAGCCTCTCTACCCCAGGGTGTGCAAGCTGTTCTCTGTCACAATTTTTGATTCATGTGTCTATATACATTTTTATAAAATCTTCATTAATCTATTTAGTCTGAAATAGTCAGGATCAGTGGAGGCTCTTACAATTTTTAGCTGGTGGTGACCTCAAGAGAAAATTTGACAGAAGATGTGTGTGTATATTGGTGCACACATGCATAATGCAACAAAGGTTTATGATAACAACATCACCCAACAAAAAAAGAACAATGTGCTACACATTATCAAGATAATACTAACATGAGGAGAATATTAGTTGTTATATGTTGGAAAACAGAAAAATAGGGCAATTGTCCCACAAAAGACCTTGTAACTTTTTTCTATATACCCCCATGCCCGTCTCTGCAAGCTTGGGGATAGCACACAAAATCCCCACTGAAGGCTACTTACTGTGCAGCTGCATAAGTGCAGGAGAATATTCTGAGGCCTTTAAACACCAGTAAAAACAAACCAAAAGCTGGCTATGGAACAGGTTTTAATGAGCTGCAGAATGGAGTTGAACTCCTGATGCATATCTTCCCCCCCAGGTACGGAAGGCAGAATGACAGAAAACAAATTCATTGGGTTTTATCAAGTTGTGGTGGGGATAGACCTCATTGTCTCTAAAATATGAGCCGGTCCTGGTCTGGATGATGCAATTTCAAACCCAACAATTTGCTGAGAATTTTGGAAGGGATGAGATCTGAAAAAGGTGGGGGTTTATTGGAAAATGAGAGTAGAGACAAAGGCATACAATGCAACCTAATGCTTTTCTGAAGTGACCCTCGACAGAAACGGTGATGTAAGAATTTCTGTCAAATCCATGGGATCTATCTCTATGCTTTTACTACAGTTCAAAGACAAAAAGTTTCCTGCTGAGTTTAATACGTATACCACATTGCCTAATTGTGGTATGATTGATGGAAAAAAACAAAAACAAAGTGTAATTTAAAGTATATAACCAGTAAAGCAGTAACATCCAGACCCTCACATGACTTGAAAGTCATATCCTGCAGAGAGAAGAAAGCACCTGAAGTAACTGTAAAAGGCGCTGTGATTTCTTTTTCATGTGCAACAAGCAAAAGTACTGCTCATCAGAGAGCAACCATTTCCCTGAGGGTAACCTGCATGGCTAAACCATGTTTTCCAGGCTTTAAGGGTTGCCCTTTAATGATCTCCCTAGTGCTTGACTGCCTTAGAGAGCCTGACCCACTCCTATGCAGCTCTTTATTCTTGCATGCTGCAGGAAAAAAGTCTCATGAGGTGTTCCTCACTAATAAAAAGGAATTGATTGCTTACACAGGCTGTTCTTGAAGTTTTTGTGATAAATCACTCTGAATCACAGCCAGAGGTAAGTGCAGTAGTCAAGATTATCTCTCTCTGACATTATTCTCACCATGTGTTAGTTACTTATGGTTTGCTTTGTCAACTTTTTAGTCCCTGCAACACCCAAGCACTCCTCCTGTATCTTGGACTTTGGCACTTCTGTTTTTAAATGGTCTTAAATGAAGTCATGTGCAAAAAATATGGAAACAGGTACACGGACACAACATGGAGAAGGATGGGGAGTGTAAGTACAAGAAGAAATAACAGGAAAGAGACTGAAAACTGACTGAGAATCTGTGCTTCAAACTGTTTCTCCACCTATGGGATCTGAACCACCACATAGAAATAAAAAAAAATGTTTCCCTACTTCAGTGAACATCACAGTGGATTTTAGCCTCCAGTTTGTAACACTGTGTATTCCAAACAAAAGCTGAAATCAGACATGCCAGAATCTCCTATTATTTTGAGCTGGAAGTATGATGCCACATCTGTAGCTGGGCATGTCCTTTGCTTCCTCAGTTTGTGTTGCTGCTGAGATAGATTAAGATGACTCTACCTACCTTTCCTTTTGAGTCTCTTAAAGCATGTCATGAAGATGGATCAGTAGCACTGCTTAATTTACTATCAATACCAGTATTGTTAGCTGTAAATAACTCATCTCAGGTCAAATAGCAATGCTTTTTGATATTCATATTACAAATTTCTTTTAATTTATTTAATTCAGTCCCTGAGTCCTTTAAGAGTTGTGGCACAAAAGCAGGAAACATAAGGATTATGATAATGGCTCGATGCCTAAAATTAATTTGGTCCACAATATATTTGAGATTCCTCTATAGATTGTACCACTTTGTTATCCTTTAGTGTTTTACACAGATGGATGAAGGAGCTCAGAATGCAGAATAAAGAAGGAAGGTGTAGAAGGAAAACATCAAGTATATAATCAGAGCATGATATACAGTTGAAATCAGCAAAAGTGTGATGCATATGAAGAAGGGAGCATAAACACTAAGAAAAAACATTAACAGTAACCGTGTGCAAGCCAAAAAAGTCAGTTTATTGTTCCATCTGTGTACAATGAGTTTGATCTAAAACTCAGAAGTTGCAGCAAGGATTCCTAGCTACCACAGTCAGCTACAGCTCCGGCCTCATGTCTCTGTCTCTATACATGCACACATGTACACTGTACGGTCAGACATCTTTCGGTCTCTATGGATATACATACCTATCTCTCTGTGTGTGAGTATGCATATATGTATATAAATATGCATGTATGCATCTTTTTCACAGTTCCTTTGAAAGTCACGCAGATTAAATGCAGTCCTTTTGAACAATGAATAATAACAAAACAATTAGTGGCTGAGTAGCTGTAAATATACATGTGTGTTCAAGGGTAAGTCTGCCAAAGCACAAAAAATATGGGCTTAAGTGTCATGAGGACCAGTTACCGCAGGAATCAACAGCAGCTGGAGTCTAATCCTGCACCCTTTCCATCAGGGGCAGCTTTGCCAGTGATGGTCTGAGTGCAGGACTGACGCCTGGCCAAGGCCCAGGAAAATACCTTTCTTTATGCCCTAAGTGGTGAAAAAGGGGACTCTGGTAACGGCGAATCCTCCTCTCCACTGTCCATTTGTCCTTCTTCCTGCCCCTGTAATCTATACCGTATTTACTCACTTCTCACTGTGGTCTGCGTTCTCAAATCGAGTTTACCCACATGCTTATATGCACTACGTTACCTTCAGTAGTTTCCTCTTAATACCTCCCGTACTTGCTTGCTGGCCTAAAGAAGGCAGCTCAGCACTTTCACTCCTCCTTGCTGTTTCCCGCGCTGTTACTGACACACATTTTATAGCTGAAGACGGGCTTCTGAAGCCTGTAGCTGCTCCTCGAAGTAGAGAAGTTGATCCACTTCAAAGCAATCACTTGCTCTAGAAACCAGGTTCTCCAGGCGTCTCCTGATCTCCTCCTCACTGGCATTCTGCTGTCTCGCTTCCTTGAGATAGCTGTACACTGCTTCAAATACCTCCGCTCCCAGCTTCCCAATGGCAGATCTGGGGATGAATTTTACATAAAGCTCAAGTAAAAGTTAATTCACATTATATATTAATACAAGCAATAGCTAGTACTGATATTTTTAAATTTTGTAGCTACCTTTGATTAAAAGGATATAATAATGCACCTTATTTGTCTGACAGTACAAGGAAGTAAAGTTTCCTAGGGAATTTCTCTATGATTGCCTGTTATACAAAGAGCTTAGGAGTAAACACTTGGGCATAGTAAAGTCATGGGAAGCATGACCATCGTCATCACCACAAACCAAGATTCCTTTTCATGCCAGATCTGACATACCTTTTTATCTACAGCAAGCCTGGTATATGCACATGTATTATTGCCTCTGGATTTCATCAAAACCAAAAGGAGCAACCCCAGTCAGCCATACACCAGTGGCATTTTATGCAAACAAACATATTTCAGGATTCATTGTTTTATTTGAGCTTCTATCAAATAACAAGGAAACCATTGCACAAGAGCAGCATGAGCTAACTGACACTTTTTTCTTTTCCTACAGCACTCTTATGAGAAGACGGATCTGTAATTCAGTGACAAAGAATACTCTCACAGGATCTTAATGTTGATTTATAAAGAATATCCATTTGCAAACTGCAAGACAATGAACAGAACTTCTTTTTCTAAAGGCAACATCTTTGAATTCATGTATCACAAGCCACAGGTAACATAAAATTTTCCACTCAGTGATGGGTTCATAATATTTTGATGAAAATATCAGAGTAATTTTCCTTCAGTGTATCAGAAACTATCTGCCCATTCTGCACATGTCTGCCACAGGATTTGTGTTGTTTTCTTTCACTAAACTTTTGTATGTTAGAGCAGTTGAGATTTGATTGTCTTTGAGTGTCAGACTTGCACATTTTAGGGGTGATGATGCCCTTCACTTAGTTAGAAAGTGAGCTGGACTAACTGGGATCACCTTGCAGGAACATCTGCAATTTGCATTAAAAAATGTCTTATTTTGGTTAGGTAAAGTTGTGGCAAGCAGCCTATCCTCCCACTAGCATTTTGCTAGGATTTCGAGAGTATTAGGTGGGACAATAATTCCTTTTTCAGGAAATCCATCATGGCATGAAGACCTCTTCCATAAAGCTTCTCAGCATATCTGAACAAGGTTTCTCAGACAAATTTTTCTTCCATACTAAAATAAACTAATGGTATCTGAGATTCTAATGCACATCTTTCTCAAGCATTACACATATTGTGTCTGTAGCATGTTAAAATATTTGATGCCTAACACTTTGCTTGGTGGAAATTCTTTTAGACAAAAAGGAAGTACTAGGAAGTGAACCGTATAGTATTCCAAAATTTCAGCCTGAATATCTGCGCTCATGTTCCCTTTCCACTGAGTCTCTGTCACACACTGCTCTCTACAAATTTAGACTATGGAAAACTGAGAGGATGGATCCCAGAGTTGTCCCAGGATGGGAACTGCCTCATTTATCACCCCAGCAGCGAGCTGCCTATTATTTATAAAGGATTAACATGCCTTCACAGCATTTGCTGTCTCACAGGTATGGCTATACTGTCTCTGAGGGGGGCTTTGAGCGGCTCCCCACTCCCGCACACAGCGCGCTTGTCGGCATGGCCTCAGGCATGAGCAGAGCACATCTTCCCACCTGCAGGGCAGTGCCCACTGCCCGCCGGGAGCTGCCCACGGCCCTGGGCTCATGCTGTCCGTAGGCAGGCTCCACAGCCAGCGCCCAGGGCAGAGGGCAGCAGGGAACCGGGACACACTCAGCTCGTGGCCACGCCGGGGATCGCCCTTTCTGAGCTGTACAGGAGTAGCAAAAGGGATAGGAGTTGTCTCCTGGTGCCAGCATTAAGGCTTAGCACCCTGATACTCTGCAGGTGGGTTCAGAGGGAGCGTGCATAAGACTTCCCAAAAGCAGTTTAAATGGTTAAACCTGCACACTGCCCCCCAACAACATCACATACTCTATTTGTACTTTTTTTGCTGATTTTGTACTGATTTTGCTACGTCTCTAACACCAGGGCAAGGCCAAGTGTTCTAACCCAATAGCATAATTCACCTAAAGGAGTGGCTGCTTTTCATCTGTGGTCATCCTGTTATTGCTGAGGAATAACATCGTTACAGTGAGATTGCAGCCAGTAAAATTTACACATTATGTAAATTCCTCCATCCTTAGAAAACCGTTGTGAAGAATTTTAGTTTATTGTTTCTCAAATGTCATTTGATATGAAAGCATACAGTTTCTTCAGTAATACAGAATCACCTTATTAGCATATAAAAGACTTCTGAAAAATCCTGTTGTTACATATCGTAGGACCTACAGCTGGTAAAAATGGACAATACATCTAATATGGCAGTTTTGCTTGAAGGATATCCTAGATGACATCTCTGATCTCACAAGGAGGAGACACTTCTCACATCCTGCCTGCTCTCACTGCTTTTCTTCAGCTCAGTCATGTCCAGCTGTGATCCCCCCTTCAGCTACACATTACACCTCCTGCTGGCTCCTGACACAGAGGCGGGTCGGGAACTTGGGGCAGAGAAAGCCAAGACCCAGGGTCAGAAGCCACAGGGCCAAGCTGGAATCTCTGCAGGTCCAGACCTGACTCAGTCCTGCTTCCCGTAACTAGAAACTGCCCTTTTTTTTCTACCAACGGTGATTTTTATGGGAAAACTAAAACTGTTGGAAGTGATTAATTCTCAGACACTGGAAACCTAGGGATTAAATTAGCACAGAAAGCTAAACAGGGATTTGTTTGTCAAATAATGTTCATTTCTTCACAAAGCTTCCTCAGAAATACCACAGTATTTCTCTCCAATGGTTAAAAATCAATACATGAGAAGCTATTTTGAAATCACTGCTACTTCATCAATGCCTTTACTGACTCCCCTCTCCCTCTTAGACAAGTATGTTTAATTTTTTGGCAGTCCTGTCTATTTAAAGATGAAAAATCAAGCAAACATGTACCTTGAGAGTATTGCTTCTGTTAATAAATGTGACCTGCAGACTTGAATCTTTTCGGTTAAGCTTGGCAGAGCATGCAAATCAGCTAATCTGTATAATAGCTGATACAATAGAATTAAGGGAAAAATGTTCATAGGTTGAAAATTAAGGGGTAGGTAACAAAAATTATAACCTGCTTTTACAAAAGAAGACATCAGGCTCTGTTTGGACTTGAGAGCTGCATTAATGTGAGTCTGCTACCACATCATGCATTTTCTGTCTCAGAGGCAGGAGTGTGGGATCTAAGACAGTAAATGTCAAATAGACATTACTGAGTGAATCTATCATCCTGATGGGGGGAGGGGGTAAGTGGCTTCCTGGAAAGAGAGGTTTGCCCATTATGGCCCTGAGCCTGTGCGAGGGGATATTTGTCTGCCCATGTGAAGTCCTACAGAGGCACAATCATGGATTTTGCACTGCCCTTCTGTTTATTGTTACTTCTGTTTCACATGAAATATGCGACACCTGCATTACCATTTTGAAATGGTTAAAAGCCTTACCACCAAATGTGCTGTGAGAACAAACACAGAGCTCCCATTTACACTCCCATTTGGCCATGTTTTCTGATTTACTGGCATTTACTCTCTTTGTGCTATCTTATAGCTCACTCACTTACAAATTCACTATTTTCCACCAGAAATGAGCCATCATCTCTTTCTCAGCCAAGACTACATGAGCAAAGGGGACACCTGACATCTGGGATTTCATTACTGTGACAAACTTTGTGGGTCAGAACCCCATCCCACACTGCCCTAAATTATTTCTCACTATGCTGAAATCAAAGGAGTTACATCGGGCTCTACCATCCAAGGGTCTGACCCAGGATGATATACACCAATGTACTTAAATGTCATATCTCAGATTGTTATTTCTCTTGTTTCACTGTGTTACAGAGGCTTAGATATATGGAGGGATTCATTGCTGGCATTTGAGCACCATGTTTCCTAACTTTTCAGCATCTTGTTCATGCAATGAAATTCACAGCTCTGTGGTTGAACCTTATGCTCCCCGTACAATGCAGGCAGCCCAGAAAGGCATTGACCCAAAACAACAGCCCACCACAACTGAAGAAAGGCATATCCTAAATCTGACATCTATCTGGCTTTAGTAAAGTTGGGAATCACTTCTGCCCACCCAGGACTCGCTGCAATTCAACATGACCACATAGATACCCAGTTGTCTCCTTTTATCCCAGAGCCCGTGGCTAGAGCATTCACCCAGAGAGCTGGAAACCTGGGGGAAGAACAAGATTCAAACCCACACCTCCCAGAGCAGTACCGTAATCACCAGTCTGATTGGGGGATGAAGGACTCTCCTTCACCTTCATTCTGATTTGTATGAAAGCAGATGTATTGGGACAGAAGAGAACGAGCAATTATGGAGGATAACTCTGGACAGACTGAGGACTGAGGACTAAGGACAATACTGGAAGTATATGCAAACATTATTTGCATGAAACAGTCCTAGATAAAATCATATGAGCAGTCCTTGGAGTCCTTCAGTCCTTGGGACTGAAATCCGGGTTACCGTGTGTGAGTGAGTGCCCAGAGAGCGTGCTTTCTCACTGCAAACTGCAAGAGATTCAACAGTGACCCCGACTTCCCTCACTCCTTCTGGCTGCAGAGAGCAGTCCCAATGCTCCAGGCAGAGAAGGCACAGGTCTGGGGACCTCCATAGCCTGGAGGCATGCTGTGACCACCAACCTACTGGCTGGACAGCAGATATTGCCAGTCCCCACACTGTCATCCATGGAAGCTGTGGTCTGAAATAAAATGACTCTTGCTGCCAGCTTTTGTGCAGCACACAACCCACGCCTAGAGAAAATTAACTGGAACAAGCCCCAAAGGCTATAGAGGCAGACAGATATCTGATTTGTCGATAATGATGGGGTTTGGGCATGAGGTAGGGACTTGGTTCTATCAAGAGTAAGGTGCTTCTGAGCATGTGAGAAGCAGTATGAATATCGGCAAAATCATAGGCACTTACCACTTTGACTTACTGCCAGCATTAGAGGGGAGCTAAATAGGAGCCTTGAGAACTGCAATTTTATACTCAGGGTGTCTAAAAATGTTCCAAGTCATTTAGTGAATCTGGGCCCAAATGAATTTATCAGGCTATCTGGTGATTTGCCGTTGATTTATCACACATCAGTGCAAAATTACTAAAATTTGACAATATAATAATGTTGTGTTCTCAACTGGCTGAGGAAGTTGTAAATCTTTCCCTGGGTGAACAAAGAATTTTCTGTTATCCCGTGGGTCTTTATTTTGACTACTCTGCTACTAGCTATATATTAACATTTCCTTTCTGGTCTGGAGATCAATTACAATGCACCTACCTTTATGCAACACCGACAAAAGCCACAAAACAAGATTAATGCTTAAGTTTGCACTCCTCCATGGGAGTTAGCAGCTGGATTAATATCTCTCAACAGCTTGTCATTGCCTGCTGTGCTGGTTTTGGCTGGGGTAGAGTTAATTTTCTTCATAGTAGCTAGTATGGGGCTAGGTTTTGGATTTGTGCTGGAAACAGTGTTGATAACACAGGGATGTTTTAGTTACTGCTGAGCAGTGCTTACACAGAGCCAAGGCCTTTTCTGCTTCTCACCCCACCCCACCAGCAAGTAGGCTAGGGTTGCACAAGAAGTTGGGAGGGGACACGGCTGGGACAGCTGACCCCAACTGACCAAAGGGATATCCCATACCACGTGACATTATGCTCAGCATATAAAGCTGGGGGAAGAAGGAGGAAGGGGGGGATGTTCGAAGTGATGGTGTTTTGTTTTCCCAAGTAACCGTTACGCATGATGGAGGCCTGCTTTCCTGGAGATGGCTGAACACCTGCCTGCTGATGGGAAGTAGCGAATGAATTCCTTGTTTTGCTTTGCTTGCGTGTGCGGCTTTTGCTTTACTTATTAAACTGTCTTTATCTCAACCCACGAGTTTTCTCACTTTTACTCTTCTGATTCTCTCCCCCATCCCACCAGGGGGGAGTGAGCGAGTGGCTGTCTGGTGCTTAGCTGCCGACTGGGGTTAAACCATGACACCTGCCTTGAAGGATAACTATGACACAAATCAGCAGCTAGGGGGGTTTTCAGCTTCTCACTTTGAAATGTCATTCAGCATGGTAGCAACTATCATTTAAAACCATTCTGCTCTCCCTCTTCCACCCTCAAAGGGAAGTGGCACTTTTTGCTCGCAAACACCAAGTTTTCACTAGTGCCTCCAGGGAGCCGCAGTGTGGTCCATGCTCAGGAGCAAGGAGAGGCTCTGCAGCTGCCGAGTCACCACGCTCTGCGCAAGTCACTACTGAGCACACCTAAGAATAACTCCCTCTGGATCAGGCATCAGCAGTAACATCTCACCTCTGCCATAGCAGGCAACAAACACACAGCTCCTAAGCCAACCACAGAAAATTCAGTTGTTTCAAAATACTAATGTTACTCACAGCTACCTCAATGTAAACCTTAAAAAAGAAGCTTTGTGGACATGGAATATCCATTCCAGTGGGCATTTATTTATCCTTTTGGATGCAGCCAGGCTGCCTGCATCCTACACCAACAAGCATATTGTAAAGTAGGAGGCAAATCTGTCATAATTAGGGCTCACGGGGCATAAAAGCAAGTGCGGGGATCTTTGAAAGAATAATTTCAGCAGATGTCACTAAATTCTGTTCTCCCTAACTCAAGGGTATCCCTATGGAGTCCAGCAGTATTATTTAGCATTCCCATCAAGACATCCAACTCTGATTTGTCCCTGAACATGCTATTTCTGAGCATTAATTTATTAACCTTATATTTCTCTTTAAAATAGAGTACAATCGTGCCACTTTGCAGCTAACCAGTAGTAACATGAATCTTGGTGAAAAAGATTGTTACATTTATCTCCTGAAACGACTCTGCAAAAGAATCAGGAGATCACATATCTTTGATCTCATACTAAATATTGTTTTCTAACTGTATCAGAAAATCTTAGGATATCTGCTACAGCATCTCATGGTTCAGTGTACAGACAGGTTTATCTCAGTTACAACACAAAAGGTCCCTTTCCTCTCATTCGGTATGTTGGCATAACTGACTATGAATGATTAAAACTTCTCTGAAACTTGGAAGAAACTGCTCTGGGTTCAAAACTGCATTTGCAGCAAAGCTTATCTGTTGCTCTGTAAAGACCCTTTGACATATCCTAGGAGAAATGCATTATAAGTTCCTTGATTTATTTTTTTAGGATCTCATTTCGAAAGGTAGGGCAATACCTTTCTAGTGCTGACAGCTGCTCAATCTTGGGAATGTGAAAAGTATAGCAAAGTCTAAGAAAAGGGCTTATTTAAAAAAAAAAAAAGAAAGAAATGGAAAGAGTTATTATATAAAAGCTAGTAAAAGAAAATCTCAATATTAGCCCCTAACTTCACCTTCAAGCCTTAATGGACTTTGACTTTCATCATATTACTGCTGAATGAAAATTTCTTCACTTGAAGACACAATGATAATTTTCATAATTCATCCTTAATTACTTCATAACTCTTGAATTAAAGCACCTTAATTTGATTGCAAACAAAACTCTCTGATGTCCTACTTCTAAGACCTGCAAAATCTAAAGCATATTTAGGACTTGTTTTCCCATGAGCTAAGAAGGATCTTATTATTAAAAGCTGTAGACACACAGCTGAAGAAATATCAACAATAATATTCTCCATGCATCTCATTTTCTGACATAAATGAATTTGTAAAATAGGAATTGAAGCTGACATCTGCTCTTGGAAGAAGCGTTAATGAGAATTTAAAGCTGCTAGTTGAATTCTAGCTACTACTAATTTAGAATATAGTTTGTCATAAGAGGAAATGTTTTTTTAGTTTTTCCCACAGACAAAAAAAACCCCAACAAATCACAACAAAACATGGTCATTTAAATCAAACCTGAATATTGCAATTTTAAAGTCTTCCTATATTAAGAAAGTTACTGCCAATATTAAAAATGAGAGAGGAAACAAGTTTGCTTATACAGAGCTATTCTTCAGGAGCTAAGACAGGTGAAAATGATACCGTTTAGTGCCCATGAAGAATTACCTGAAACACACTTCCCCGGGCTGCAGTCTCTTTATACACATTCTGAGATTTCCTAGCCTTGCTAAAATTATTTTAAACAACATCCTGGTTTTTAACAGTGTCATGGCATACAAAGAATCTTTGAAAAGTCATCAGTTTAACTCATTCAGCATCACTGATCAAGATCAAGCAAAAATTCAAGGCACATTTAACACATACCTGGTGCCATTTGTTTTGTTTATCAATGCATTTGTTTTAGACAGCTGTGTCTGAAAAGCAGCACAATATACAGCTGCATCTTGAATGTGGGCATGCAAGGATACAGTAGTTCTCTCTGAAAAGTCAGTAATTATATACAGCTCTCATAAGAGTTTAAGAATATAACTGCAACCTCTTTTATTCAGCTGTGTGGTAATTCAGAGTTAATGCTGATTTCCTTTTCCATGGCTTGAATTTGGGGGCCAGTCTCTCCTGATTTAGGGTCTCACACCAAAATGACAGTTATAAAACTAACAATGTGCCCATCAGACAAAGGAAAGATACAGACTTATGCATTTCAATGAAACAATCATAATATTAAATATTAAAACATATATTTCTGCTCAATCCAAGCATTGTCTTTAGCCATATTGTATTAAATGTTACTATTGGATGTAAAACAATGCATTTCTGAGTTACCAATAAGCCAGTCTCATTAAAAGGCTGTCAACACATCAAGTGCATCAATGGAGAGGTTAATGTAATCAGCTGGTATGAAGCTGGACAATTCTTGATAGAAACATCACAAGCCCCATAGTAATCTACTAACGAAACCTTCAGCTGGGCTTTTGTACTGTACAGGAACAGAAGGAGATGAAGCAGCACTCAAGTGCTGAACTATGCTAAACAACCATACAAGGTTATCATAAAAGTAACAATATTTTTAAGTAATCCAATTGAAAAGAAAACATTTGAAAAGTTAAAAACCCCAACTGCTGTGGATCCTGAGATGCCCAGTTATGACAAGTGTATATGCATATACATATGTACACATAAAAATAGATACTAACATATACACACAAATAACTGTGTAAAGTTTTTGTAGATCAACCATTTGGGCTTAGTTCACATCTATATCCACTCGAAGGGGCCTGAAGGTAGGTGGATTAAGTCCACAACTTCTTTCAGGTCCCTTTCCACATCTGTAGCCCTGGAAAAAGTTCATAGCACAAAACAGGACTAAGGCAAATTCATGTTTTGGCAGAGCCATACAATTCCGTGACTACACCACGCTATAGAGAAAGAAAGAAAAGCAATTACCAACTATGGACAGTAGATCTATGATTTTCAGAAAGGCCTAGAAAAGTTTATGCATTCAGTTTCTTCTGGCTCTTCATCAAAACAAGACAAGCTTCACAGAGCTATTTAGGCATTTAAAGAGGCAGACAGAGGTCTAGTCCTTTTATTTTTTTCCCCAAAAGTAAATATTTAATACCTGAACACTTTTCAAAATAGGACCTTGGTCATTCCTCTGTCTCAAATCTCCTGGAAAATCAAATAATTGTACATCTAGATGCCTGAAAATATGGCATATAAAAGAATAATGAAAATTTCTATTAAAATTTACAGAAACATAACAATCATAATACGCTATCTAAATAATTTGTTTCAGCTAGTAGATTCACAAAGATAAAACCCAAGCTCACTCTGAAACATCACTGAACCAGAAAAAATTGGCATTAAGCTGAAGTGTATTTTTCCAGTACTCAGCTCCTTTCATTGTCCTGCAGAAAAATGTTAATGGACACACATGTCTAATGTGTTACCTTAAAACTAAGAGCAAGGTTAGGCCTTGCAAGTACTAGTATCCTCTGGTTTTGTCACAATCTTTGGCCATGTCTGGCTAATGTAAACATAGTACGTGTAGTACTGTACATGTAGTACAGTTGGTTTGGTATCTCCAAACTCTGAAGACCAACATCTCATAAAAACAAGCTGCTCAGCAAGGAGGTTCATTGCAGAAGGAGACAGACCTGTGACAGAGCCACCCCTGATGCTGCTGCACCCTTTGCAGTGTCTGCTCCCTTTGGAGTGATGGTAAATGTGGTGATTTGGGTCTGCTAACCTCTCCTTCATGCAAGATAGTTTGCATGTTGCCCAGTCTCTGGTGTTTTACCCCACGGGCTATTTTTTATGATACCAACTCTGCATTGCTCGCCTCCTTCCACATGGGGAATGAGAGATGTATACCTTAATGACTTACATATACAAAACAAAGAAATCACTATGTGATGATTGAGAAAAAATGTGGTGAAGGAAAGAAGGAAAAGGACAGATGTTTCTTACAGACAAGTACAGTATTAGAGTAGCAAGCAGATGAAGACATGAAGACATGCAATGTGGGAAACAGTAAACATCAGTAGCCCTGGCAAGGGTTTGGTGAATGCCCTTTGCGCATTCCCTACCTATATTTCTCCCAAGTGCCTCTGTAAACCCCCCAAGGTCGCAATGCTGCATCTAGTAAACACTGTCAAGATTCTTCAAGTGGTTCCGTATTGAAAACAGACTATATAATTAATGCTGCGTGAAAGCATTCTCACATTTGCAAACTATTGACAAAATCAAGGCGCTAGAAAACTGAACAGCTCAATCTATGCATTATGTATGCACAGCACGAGAAACTAGGGAAATCATGCTTTTTGTGCAAAACAAGAAGATGTATTAGTCTAATTCTCCTAATGTTTTGAGTGTTTGGGGCTACTTGACATTTTAAAATGAGTGAGTCTATACTTACAATTTTATGTGTTTTGCTACTGGAATGCAATTTTCAAACTGGATAAAAACTCTCTCTAGTGCTAAAGCAATTATGACATTACTGTCCACTTTAAAAAAAAAATCCTTAAAAATTCAGGATAACAGAATGGCTCATGGATCTATGACATGCGGCTCAGTAGAGAAGCTGAAAAAGTCTGAGTTTTCTTTACATATCTAAGTAAATTCACAAAATCTTACACTTTATTTTAAGGGTTGGACCTGGGGTTCAAGTAATGTGCAAAATGAGCACCAGGATGAGCATCCCAAGAAAATACATCAAAGTTTAATCGTGCCCTAATAGACTCACTCACTCTAGCTACCAAGTTTGTTCTCTATTCATTTCAAAGTGCATTATAACAAATGTAAAGCTGCTCAGAACTGCTGAAATGATGGCATTGGCAGGTGACGTGCTCTTCCCATCCCCAGATGCAGGATGGAGAGGAGCAGTATAAGAAACAGAGGGCCAAGACAGCAAGAGAGGCAGCCCATTTTTGCTGTAGAAAGGGGAACAGCATGGACAACAGGAAGAAAAGTTGAATGAAGACCCATGGAAAATGCCTGGGGAATTAGACCATCAGCTCCAGCTTCAGCCTTGAGGGGGGACTACTGCTTCTGCTGCAGAGGACTCCTACTCTTCGGGGCAGTAGCCACTGCCTCGCTCACCTTCATTTCTTCTTAGGCGGGAAGAGCCCAGGATTCACCCATTCCCACTTTCTGTCTCAGTCATTGCCTTGGGACAGCAATGACTCACAAGCCGGGAGCATTCACTCACTTCTCCCCGACAGGAGCCAAGAACCGAGTTCCCAGCTTGGTCACGTAAAGGCAGGTTCAAGTCTCCTAGTGTTCCCGGTTAGTTTTACTGTATTCTCAGTTCACTTGCTTGTAAAGCAAACAGCAAAACCAAAATACTTCAGACCTTCAAATCTGGGTCTGGAAGGTAACTGTGCAATTATCTTGAAATAGATTAACAGTAAAAGAAAGAGAAACTCTTTCTGGGCTAAGCTGTTTAATGTGTTTCTGTAGTGAGCTCATTTGGCCGTAAACAATTAAGAGATGGAGACTGGCCTTTAAAAATGAGGTGTGAGAAAGACTGTGACAGGGAGGGTGGATATGTAAGTAATATTTTGGCTTAGCCCATGAGAAGCAAAAAGCTACAGTTATGCTGTAAGATGTCTTGGGATCACCAGACAGAAATTATTACCAGAAAATGGAGTGTTGAACAGAACAACTGCAGTGTGTGTAAGAGGAAATTTCATGCTCAAAAACATTTCAGGATCAATACCTTCAAGAATACTGTCCTCTATTCGTCTGCAAAAAACAGTCATAGCTCAGACAGTGTCAATAAACTTCCCTACCAAATATGTCTTTTGTCTGTGAGAAGACATCTTATTCCTCATGCATGTTTATGTCATGACACCTTCAACATGAGTGTCAATGGCAATTAAAAGGTCACTGAGATTTTTTTTTATGGAAGTCTAAAAACCTTTTTAGCTTTTCTATATTTGTTGCTTTTGCCTTCACCTAAAGCTGCCCTCAATGATGTCAGTAACAAAACCAGTTTCAGTAGGCTCAGAGCTGGCCCTTAGGAAGCTCCACCCAACATCTAATAAAACACTAAATCAAACCATCAGCTTCTTTACTGCAATAGTTTAAAAATGTGCAAAAATAAATGTACAAAAAGTTTTCTATACTTCAGGCATTTTTAGGACTACTTATCTTAAAGAATATCCAGTGCCTATTCAATGACTTCAGTATGACCTTTCTTTCAGAATTTTTAAGATAAACGATACATTTGATGCCAACATCACAAGCACAAGCAGCATATATGCATACTGCTCATGAGTCTAAACCAATAGTGTTATGAGCATTCACAGGAACAGAATAAAAATATCACCAAATGCCTTTTCTCCATGACTTCTGAAAGATGGCTTTACTTACACTCAGCAGGAGATGATGAAGTCTTTTGCCTGATCATGGAATGCTGCTGTGTGTAAGACTTCAGGGACTGACTAAGAGGTGCTTACTGCTGTGCTAAAGGATTTTAATTTACTTAAAATTTGGGGCATAAAAGCTTTTTCCTTTTACTGACATACATTTTATTGAATTCTAAACTGCATATTAAAGTTCACAGCTATTAAAGTGACTCATTGTATATATTCATGGATACCTCCACAAAGGAGCACAAAACACTCTGTACTAAGCTTTTTTCTTCATTTCCTACGTTTTTATTTCTCTTTATATTTTCAGGAAAGAGAGAAGAAGATATACAGTCTATTCCATAGCTATTCCATTATTCAAAAACTAGCCTTACTCTGTAAAACACAAATCCTGATTTTATAAAGCCCAAGAAATGAATTTTGACTACAGTGCTGAAGAGGCTGCAAGGGGAAGCCTCCACTCACTGGACACCTGGGATACAAATACTACCTAACATAGGGAGGTGCCATTGTGAATATAGCCAACTGCACCAAAACCCCTAAGAAGGCTTGTTCTTGTCCACAAATTTCTGCACACACTTGTCTTATTTCTCACCTTCACTTTTCCATTTTAGATCATGAAACCCTGCACAGACTTGAGATGTCAAGCATGCATCATAAGACTTTCCACAGGGCTTCTGTGCTTCTGCCAGGCCCTTCATTGTGGTCAAATTGTGGTTGAGGTGGTCAAAAACTTGGAAAGAAGGGCCTCAGAATAAGATAGAGTAAGCTGAAAAGCAGCAGAAAAACTTTTTCAGCTAGAGATCTAAACAAGTTGGGTCTGTCTCTTGTAATGTAGATTTTGAGCTCTTTAGCCTCTCATAAGCTATCAGTGCTGCTAGTCCAAGCCTGAAGAAAGCTTTGGGTTTGCCTACTAAGTTTTTCAGAAGCTGGCAGAAAACAAGCTAGTGGTTGCTACAATGACTCTTCTAAAGCCTTTCCTTAGGGACAAAGCCAATCCTTCAGGCAATGCATACTGCCAAAGCTTCTGACATCTTGTAAAGAAGACTTTGACAAGCTGTATGGACCTCAGGGGAAAAAAAAGAATAGGTGGTTTAACAATTTGATCTGATGGTGGGAAAAAAAGCTTTGGCTTGAGGAGTTGCTTCTGAAGAACAGCTTGGTTCATTTCTGAGATGCATAGTTGGAAAGTCTCTATAGGGATGCATCAGTGGAACTGACATCAGGTTTTCCTCATGGATCTCTCTGGTGAAGATAATTTGGCTCTGGAGAGCATGTGACAGTAGAGCTTCTCAGACTGAGACATGCACCAATTTACCCAGTACCATGGACAGGAACCACCATGAGAATGAGATGGTGGCCAGGACAGAAAATACCAAGAAACAGTTCCTCCTGTTTCCTGCATCTAATATGATTCCTCTGCCTAAAATCCCAATATGAGGATGTTGTGGTTTAACCACACTGGGTGCCAAAATGACTGGGGTGGTTTAACGCAGCAGGCAGCTAAACACCACACAGCTGTTTGCTCACTCCCCACCCCCCGCAATGGGATGGGGGAGAGAATCGGGGAAAAAAAGTAAAATTCATGGGTTGAGATAAAGACAGTTTAATAGGACAGAAAAGGAAGGGAAAATAATAATAATGATGATGATGATGATGATGATGATGATGATAAAAGAATATACAAAATAGGTGATGCACAATGCAATTGCTTACCACCCACCGACCGATGCCCAGCCAGTCCCCGAGCAGCGGTCACCACCCCCTGGCCAACTCCTCCCAGTTTATATACTGAGCATGACGTCACATGGTATGGAATGTCCCTTTGGCCAGTTTGGGTCAGCTGTCCTGGCTGTGCCCCCTCCCAGCTTCTGGCTGGCAGGGCATGAGGAGCTGAAAAGTCCTTGACTGGTGTAAGCACAACTTAGCAACAACTAAAACATCGGTGTGTTATCAACATTGTTCTCATGCTCAATCCAAAACACAGCACTGTACCAGCTACTAGGAAGAAAATTAACTCTATCCCAGCTGAAACCAGGACAGAGGAATATGAGTCACACAACTCATATATATTTGCCTGACTTCCCACTGTTAACATGCAAGGCTGAGAAGGAGCATAATGAGAAAAAGCTCAGATAACCTTTGAGAGAGCTAGTTCAAGAAACAGAGATTTCTTATCAACGCTGCAGAAGATCCCAATATCGAAATGCTGAGCACTGAAGTAGAAATCTTTGCAGAGAGAATGAACTCCACTTGAAAGGTAAAGTTAAATCTCTGCTGCTATAAACTTTATAATGAATAGTGATACCAAGTATAACAAACTAGAAATTGTTGTCACTGGAGTAGGCGATTTTATCATGACTTTTACTGAGAAGACAGCAATTCAAAATGCTGGAACAGAGTGCAACGGGAATTGGAAAGAAGATGCCAGGGAAAATATTCAGGGACTGTAATGAAGGAAGCTGGTGACTGAATCATAAACGCTATCAGGCTGTCTATAGGTTAAGCCCTGAGCCTTTGTTTTACTTAAAATAGGAGAAGACAAAAGACTCCTACCTACCATATTCAAGAACATCCGTGGCTTCCTTCTGCATTCCTGTAAGGACTTTTAGCACAACTTCCCTCTGACATGAATATAGGTATAAAGCCCTGCACAAGAATACAGTAGAAGCTACCTAAATTGGCACTCTGATAAACAGCAAGTCTCTCTGCTGTCAAAGAACACGTTCAGTGCAGCACACTGTGATGACTCAAGCAATGAGCACATCACATCTAGTCAAATGACTGTCCTGCTGCAGTTGTTTGCAAGCCCGTATCATTCATGTGTCAATTAAAAATGGCTAAAAGGCGTTTTTGCTGTTAGACTCCGTGTTATTTTACCTGAATCTACCATTTCTTCACAACTAATGAGAGTTTCTTTCATTAATGTTACTTGTAATGTATAGGCACAATGCTTACTTTCTGAGCAATTCATGACATGAAAGAGAGTCTCCCTCATCAGAATCTATTGCTGTTAGCATCTGAAAATGGCACTGATCCCAAACCTTCATACTTCTGTTTCTATAGTGACTTGCCACCTGGACAGATTTCACTGCACTTCCACATTGTCTCCAGGGCTCTTCTTTTCTGTTTCCTCCTAAGAACTCCAGCTACTCAGTTTCTTTAAGACAAAAAACCCACATTCTCTCTTTCATTAGAAGCTGTCAACTGGAAGACCCCACCATAAGTCTGTGGCTTCCTGTGTAAAACTGAATAGCACAAGTTTAAATTATATTAGCCTTGCCTAAGCGGCACTGCTGTGTGGATGAAGTACAACACATCATGTGAAGTTTGCTGAGGGATGAGCAGAGCAGCTGAGGCTTCATGCATCATTCTGCAGCCAGATGTACTTCCTTCTCACCACTGAAAATTCCCCCACTGTGCTCTGTGTGCAAACTGGCCATGTGTAAGACTTTGCAGGGATCTCCTTGTGTATGTGTGTGCAGGGTATTGTGCTCACTCACTTGTTTCTTAACACCCTAACTTCCAAGCAATTAACGTACTCCCTCGCCTTTACATATTCAGAAAATGACAAGGTCATAGTATGTTTAGGAGAAAGGGCAATAACCTGAGTAAATATTTTGATAGACTTCTTTAAATAGTCCACAAAAGGAGATCTGTACCTTCATTTACCAAAAAAAACCCAAACAAACCCAAAACATACACACACACCCCCCCCCCCTTAATTTGTTCTCTTAATGAATGTAACTTGAAAATCGTTCATGGGTACGGTCTGCTGGAAGTTCTCAAGATGCCGGTTGGGTGCGCCTTTTGGCCTACAGACCGAGCTGACTGTTCTCACTCAGGAATGAAATGACTAGGAAAGTGTTCCAAAATCAGGAAGTTTAATGCATTAAATGTGAATTACTGCAGTTAATCAGGCTTTTCATTAGCATATGGCTAGTTTATAAACTATTCTGAAATGTAACATTTCCAAAGGATCATATAACAGCACTTCCAAATTTTTCAGCATTTAACCACCACTACGTGCTTAACCTATCAGAACCAACAAACTGTGAAAACCATGAAACAGCACTGGAAAAACAGAATTTGAAAGAAGCAAGTGATTTAATCGCACCTCAGCCCTAAAGGCAATGACCATGAAGTTCAAATAGTTAAGGTTTATCCTGTAACCACGAGAACACAAGGGGAAGGCTGTAAGATTAGTGGGCATTTTGACTAAACAACCTTACCTTGCAACTAGTTGGCACAACATGATGCATTTTTTTTATTTTTATAAGTACCTTCCATGAAAAGGGAATGGAAAGCAATCAGAGTGGCAGGCTGTGAGACCTGCTGACTGGTTGCACAATAAAGGCTAAGCCATGAAGTGAAACCCTAGGAGCTGCTGCATCTTGAAATATCATAAAACTGAACAACTTCTATCTGGAGTAAACCTGATTGGTATTTCCCTTGAATACATGGTGCACTTGGCACCGTAATTTGTTTTAAACAATGATTGGCATCAATGCTGTTGTGGTTGCATTCATTTTCTTCAGGGGATTCACTTAAATAACTACTAGTATTAACTATTTGAACTTATTTGTATTCTGATAACATCCACCATATTGTTGGCACTGTCCACCCACACAAGAGAAAACTGCCCTTTTTTAAAGACTTCACAATCTGAGATCAGTTGAATGTTGCAATACTGCAAAGAAAATTTGAGTTCAGAAACAACACATAGCATTATGATTATCAGATCAGTACCTAAATTAGGGTGCAATAAATCTTGGAAGGCCAGAAATTACTGAATCAAGATAAAAGCTCAAGATACGTTAATCAGTACATTCTAGAAAGGAAGCACAGGTCTTTGTTTTAAGACACTGAAATCTTTATTAATAAAGCTGGGGTTTCAATGATGCTGAAAGCAATTAGACAATGAGTTTCAAAGGGAGCTGCACATGTAAATTCCTGTGTCTCATTTGAAAATCCCAGCCAACAGCAGCAATCATGTTTGGTTTAAATCATCATATCATCATGGGAAACAAATCCATTAGTCTTTCATTCCAGGCAAGAATGAAGTGTGGGTGAGGGAGCAAACATGGTGGGAACATGGGTATCTGCAGGTGATTTATGCGCATGTGCTGAGCTAATAAAGAAAGCAAAGTTCAGAACGACACAGACAGCAGTGAAGGCAAACTATATCCTGGAAGGATGACAGTGATTGTGCAGATTACGAGAAAACAATCAGAAGTGACAGCCAACCTTCATCCTCTGTGGAGGCAAGTAGCATCCAGTCTGTAAAGAATACCTTACCATCCACTTCTTTTTGCTGAAGGGATTTTTTGGGGTGGGGAAACAACACATGATTTTCTTTGCTGTGTTCTGCAGTTTTTCAAATCCATCCTCTTTGCCTGAATATTGGTAACACATAAATATGCTACTTACTCCCTCATGCGTTTCAGTTTGGTCTCAGCCATAGTGCTGTTGAGAGCTCTGAATCCCTGGGGCACCCCTGGAGACACTCCGGTGACAGTCCCCGAGCCTACAAATCAATGCACAGACACATAACCTTATTCACCTTCATCTCCAAGCTCTATTGCAGAGTCAAGGGCAGTCAGAAGGAGGAAGACTATTCCTGTTTCTCACAAGGTAGTGCCACATTAATTAAAGATTAATTAGATTATTAAATGCACATTAAGGGCAACTCCTTTCTGAGGGACAAGTAGATTTATAGTTTAAAGGCACCAGAATTGTAACAACAATTTTCCTTCTGTGTAGCGTACAGGGAATTACATTACAACAGAAAGAACAGTCACTTGAGGAAGTGCTGGGACAGATAAATAGTCAACAAAATGAAATTTGCTTAGACAATATGTATTTTCCTCCATTGTTCTTGCACTTATTTATAAGACTAAGAAGCTTCTTCCTAACAGGCAAGTCTCTCCTTTAGCTTGATCATTACTGTGAACTGAAAGTATTTAACTTATGACATCACTTTCCCCTTCAGATGAAGTTACTCTTTTTGTGTGTGTGTGTACATATATATAAACGTATCTGTATATGTAAATACAGATATATATATGTGAGAAATATACATATGCATATACACACATGCACATTCTTTCTGTTTACAGGCCTCGTGGGCTGTTGCAATATTTAAGGACCTAATGTTCACAGACCGCTGTGGTACTCATCTACAGGAACACAGAAGTGTTAATCACAGAGGACTGTCAGGGTTATCAGCTCAAATATCCTGCAATTTCATGTTGCCAGTCCATCATACCACACAAGTCCCTGCTTAACTTAAGGAATTTATTTATTTATTGCCCCTACTGCTCCCATTGCAAGACAATTCCAGAGCCTCACTGTGACCTGGTAGCTAAGATCTCTCCTCTAATTTCCCAGCAAAACTTCTTTATTGGCTAGTTCCTGCTCATTTTTCTCCTATGCCAGTCCTTTCCTTGGGCTTACTCAGTTCTTCCCTTCCCTTTTGCATACTCCTTTCATTTGTTTATAATTGGGAAAAAAAGATCCTACTTCAGCTTTCAATTTGCTAAGCCAAACAAAGCAGCTATTTTAGTTTCTTCTTGCAAAATATTTGGCATTAGAAATTCACTTCCCAAAAGAGGAGAACATATACCATGGTGGAACTACATCCTGCGTAAAATGTGTGGGCTGTGGCCAAGTTCTGAACAGACGCGGGAGGGCTCTGCCTAGGATATGAACAAGCCAAAAGTCACACAAACACGCTAGCACAATGCCTTGTCTAAATGAACACGCTCTCCCCTCCTAGCAGGGGTTTTTAGCTTGGACGCAGCTGGTGTTTAGTTTGGATTGCATTAACATTGATCACCTACAGCCAGAGGGAGCTTGCAGCTACCTTCCTGCTATGAGCAGTATAGACACCCCCAGAGAGTACTGAATGCTTCCCTGGAATGCATAATCATGGCTTTCCCAGGAGATAAGCTCCGATGTCTTACATGATTCTAGATCCTGATCATATAAGGTTGAATACCGAGATTAAAACTTTCTGTCATGAGGGACCCTACTGAATCGCTCACCGTAAGTGTCTGCCGGATTCAGAACTTTGCTGGATTCAGAAGATAGGAAGCAGGCATGGAGAGAGACCACAGAAGAAATGGATTTCCGACTGTTATCTGGCTACGGACAAATGATTTGACTTTTTGAAACATTTTCCTAACTTCTCTTTACACCTAATGACTCACAGTTGTCTGGTGCCTAAGTATTGCAACTGAGGTATAGTTAACATAGTTTAAAAGATGAAAAATGACAAGCTCCATTCTTACTAGCAACCAATAACTTCACCCATCAATGCAAAAAACATTTCCCGATCATTTACTGTAACACAACACATGCATATCCGTACATTTTTACATGGGGTCTGTAAGCATTCAATTACTTTAGCAGCGTTGGAAAATTCACCATCCTCAGGGTGGCCCTGAGGAAACCCCAAGCACTATGCAAAGCAATGCTCATGACTTACTGGGTGGTATGCTCCTCTTTGAGTTGGTGTAGAATTAAGGTCCAGATGTGGGGCTTTGGGCTTCGAAAGCAATAAAAAATTGACGCCCTGAGCACCAGTGGTCTAAGGCAAATATAATCTTTGCATTCTCTTAAGAAAGAGAACATTTAACCACAGGCCTCAGCTAAATCCTGGTATTACCAATATTACAGGATATATCATTGTAGTAAGAGCTCAGCATACTCTTTCCGCTTAGTGGGTTCAATCTATTTATTGCTACAATATCTCCTTCTCCTCCAACATTTCATTATTAAAGACATCCTTCTTGTTTTTTCTGGGATTTCAGGCTAAATAATTTGTACTTTGTCTACTCTCCACATTGGCAGTTGGCCAAGCAAAACTTATTCTCTACATGAAAACTAATATCTATCTTCCTCTCCATTAAAAATGATTTTCTGGGTACTATGAGGCAGCTGCAAGGACTACAGATTGTAGGATGCTGCAAAGGTGTGGTTAGTCATAAAAAAAATGAGTTCTCAGTGAAAACTGGTAAGAGCTTTTCATGTTGTTGCTACAAGCAGCCTCAAAAATTTTTCCTGGGGTGATTCATAACCCACACCAACTTCTATCTCAGAGGTATTTCCTTAGAAGCAGTTACTTGATTAACAATATATTTTGCACCCAGCTTTGAGCAGTTTGCCTAACCATACATCAACACAGAACAAGGAACTATGCTTCTTCAAAAAGTGGCCAGATAACTATTTGCATGTTTTATGCAATATATCATTCTTGATTCATTAAACAAAATCAAATGAAACAACAAGAGCACTGACTTGTCAAAACCAGGTACTGTGGCTTTCTAAATGTATTTCAAAGACAAATACTCTCCCAGCATCTAGCCTAGTACTGCAGAGAACAACATAGGGCAAAAGGGCAAAAGATCTTTGTCCTCTCAGGTCATGCAGCACCAATTTGGGGCTCTCACTGCATCCTTCTACTCTGTCGAAGGGAAGATGAAAGTATCTGTAGGGAAACAAATCCTCTGGTTGACATTTATTCACAGGTACTTACATTTAAAACAGGTGACTATGATTATCTGGTGAGACTTTTCATACATTATGGCCCAAAGGTATTCCTACCAACATTTCTGCTAACAACCCAATTATTGGTGATAGACATCTACTGCACCTCTTGGTAAGCCATTATGTGTTGTGAAGCTATTATCTCCACTGAATCATAGACTTCTGTTTGGATTTCGAATTTTTCTTCAGCTTTCACTGCTACATATGAGATCCTACAATGCCTTTTTCTACAAAGCTTTCTAAAAAGCTCCTTAGAATCAGATGTATTTTCCTGAGTTTACGAACAATACAAAGTGACCCAACTGCCTCTAACTTTCTCCTCCTTTAAGCTAAGCAGATTTAGTAAATTGTAAAACCAGTTTTTCAAACTTCCTTTCATTTTGCAGTTCTTTTCTGGGATCTTCCCAATTTTTCAAATTTTATCAGCATGGACTATCTTATTTCAAATATACTCCACATGGAGCTGTATAGCCAACCCAAAATGAGCCTTGTACCACACTAAAGCACTGGTATTCACAGTGACTCAGTGGGAAATCTTGATGAGAAAGCTCAGTTACTTCAAAAGTCCTTTTACCCTTCAGCAAGTACCCTTTTACCTCAGTATAAACTGGGGTTTATACCAAAGAAAATCCACCTGTGGAAAAACAATGTATATTTATTGCATCCTCTTTATCACAGCCCTTGCTGACATAAAAAAAGTTCTAGTTTTATTCTACTCAGATGTTCTCTAGCACCTGCTTGAAATGGCACATAATTTTTTCACAATACCTTTAACAATGAAAGACACTACAAGAAATTCTGGCCAGGCCAGATTTCTGCATCTGCCCTATTATTGCCATGAAATCCGTACTGTTTTCAGGAGTAGCTATTATAATGATGTTGTACCTCTGTAGCTCAATAATATGGTATTGCCACTGCTAGTACCAGGCCACACGCTTGGACCTGAGTTTGCAAGGCTTCAGGTGTTGTCTGAACTTGTCTTGACCTGCCAGGAACTTTGATTTAATTGCTTAAGCTGTAACAGCAGTTCTTCTAATGACCAGGTAGTTGTGGCTATTTTGTTTTATTTCCGCTTATTTTTGTATCGTACAACCCACATTTTTAGATGGATAGTAGTATTCTGTGCAGAATGACATATTTATAACTAACTTAAGTAAATTAATGTAGCGAAATACAGGCCTGGTACAACAGCTGATGCCTTGAAAAGTGGGGAAAAAGGATGAGGTGTAAAGGACTACGGGCATGGGATGACAAGAGGTGAGGCACAGGCTGGCACTGGCAATCCCATGCCTATAACCAAATTGCTAGTGATCAGTTAAAGAAATGCAGACCTGGAAGAGGACATAACTAGCTTTAGGGTGAACAAAGAGAACAAGTATCTAACTTATGTAAAATGCACCATATACAGAAAATTTTGATGTAACATGAATTTGCAGCCCAGTGAAGAAAAAGCAAGGTATAAATGAATGTTAGCAAACACATTAAAATGATCTCAACTGCAGCTTTGTAGCTTGACATTGGAAGAACTTAATCATAGAATGGTTTGGGTTGGAAGGAACCTCTAAAGGTCATCTAGTCCAACCCCCCTGCCATGGGCAGGGACATCTTCCACTAGATCAGGTTGCTCAGAGCCCCGTCCAACCTGACCTTGAATGTTTCCAGGGATGGGGCATCCACCACCTCTCTGGGCAACCTGTGCCAGTGTTTCACCATCCTCAGCGTAAAAAAACTTCTTCCTTATATCTAGTCTAAATCTACCCTCTTTTAGTTTAAAGCCATTCCCCCTTGTCCTGTCGCAACAGGCCCTGCTAAAAAGTTTGTCCCCGTCTTTCTTATAAGCCCCCTTTTAAGTATTGAAAGGCTGCTATAAAGTCTCCCTGGAGCCTTCTCCTTTCTAGGCTGAACCCCAACTCTTTCAGCCTTTCTTCACAGGAGAGGTGTTCCATCCCCCTGATCATTTTCATGGCCCTCTTCTGGACCTGCTCCAACAGGTCCGTGTCTTTCTTATGCTGAGGGCTCCAGAGCTGGACGCAGGACTCCAGGTGGGGTCTCACCAGAGCAGAGTAGAGGGGCAGAATCACCTCCCTCGACCTGCTGGCCACGCTGCTTTTGATGCAGCCCAGGATACGATTGGCCTTCTGGGCTGCGGGCGCACGTTGCTGCCTCATGTGCAGCTTTTCATCCACCAGTACCCCCAAGTCCTTCTCGGCAGGGCTGCTCTCAATCCCTTCATCCCCCAGCCTGTATTGATACTTAACTTAAAATAGTAAATGTTTAAACTTCCTCAGTGACACTGAGCATACAAAGATAAAAGGGACCCTAGCAGATTTCTCTCTTATTATCGTCACATATATTTGTTTGGAACAGAACATACAAACTTAATTACTAATTCAGCTTGGAGAAAGGTTTTAAGTTTCAGCACAGACTGGTCAGAGATTTTTTTAATTATTAAAGCACAATTTAATTCTTTAATATTATAAATTAAAAAGGCATCTTCTTGTTCTTAATACTGAAAGAAAAAGAAGAAGACAAGAGTCTCTTTAATACTAAAACTTTTTTAAAATACCACTGTCTGACTTTGGCTTATACTCTGGGTTTTTCCCAGAAGCCCTCAAGGCAATTCCTCTCTTTCATTAAAATAACAAAATATTGAACTATAGAGCTAAATTTTGTCCCTATTTCCACTTCTGCAAACCCACTGCAGACAATGATGCTGCAAATGCATAAATGAGTGCAGAATTTTAAGACTGTGGGATCTCTGTTAGTGTGAAGACAAACTGGACGTGAATGTTCCTTCCTCCAGTCCTAAGGATCCCCCTGACGTGGGACCCAGAAGGTGACCAGACGTGATTCAGTGGCTACAAGACTATGACTGCCACAGCTTTGATTACCCCCTTTCATCCTTTTTCTTCTTTGGTTCTCTCTTCCCATCAGTCCATGCTCATGAGTAGAGGTGAAACAGAACTCAGCACTAGAGGAACATCTACAAGGAGGATTTCCCAGGCTTCCCCTACATTCTCGTGTCAGAGCCACAAGATAATACTGAGTCAGGTTTATCCCGACTGGATGAGTGTAAGTGAGGCAGCTAAACAAGACTGTGGTTCCCATGGGAGCCTTTGGGAACTCCCCTGGGCTTTCATGCAACCCACACGCAGGCTGCTGCTGGCACAGTCCAACCCGGTGGTCTTCGAGGACAGTGACTATGCCAGCCTCAGTAAATAGCCTTCTTTCACTTAAGTTTTCTTTTTAGCTTTTAGGTAGAACATAAGAAACCAGGCTTTCAAACTCTAAATTTATAGCAAGAACTTGCAGGAGATTTTAGGATTAAATTGCAAGCTTAAATTCTCAGTCATTTTTCTGTGCCTGTAATGAGATACTGTAAAATAAAATCAATATTATCCAAACCTGGATCATCATTTTTAAAAAAAATTTTAAATATTTTAATTAATTTTCTGTTATTCTTACCAGTACTAGAAACCATAAAACAACCTACATATCCTTAAATACTTTCCTCCGGAGAAAAGATGGAAGAAGCCAAGTTTTTAAAAGCTTTTGTTATAACATTCCATGCTTCTGACCATCATGTTTTATGGCTCTATTATTTTCAACAAAAGCACATAACTTAAATATGCCTTTTCTTTTGGCATATTTATACTTCTCTGCAGTAGATTAAGGAAGCAATTTTCAATAAGATCACATTTTTTGAGTTATTTTGTTGCAAAATGGAAATAATTGGACTGTGATGAATACAGACTGCTAATAACTGCTTCCATTACATTTAAAGAAGAGATATCATCTTACCCAATGAGCTATTATTCAGGACACTCTCCAAATACTTGACCATTGCCTCAATATCACTGTCCTGTGGATAAATGAAATAAAGAATAGCATTAGTGTGAGCACAAACTTAAATATAAACACTATGTACAAGAGGTATGATCCCACAAACATAAAGGACATCACTTACACCAATGAGTGTCAACACTAGACTACAAAGGGTCTACATTGCTTAGTTTCTTCTCCTAAAACACCAGGCTTGGGAATGATGTTATATACAAACAATTGTTTACATCAGATTCCTTGCAGAACACAAGTGTGTAGAACAACTGTGCATGGAGTTTAAAAAAGGTATGTTTACTGTGGAGGGTGGTGTGCAATCTCTGAAAATACACCAGCATTTTATCATCGGTTAGTCCTGGAATATCTAAAACAATATTACATTGAAAAAGGCAAGTATGTACTTCTTAACTATGCCAGAATTTCTTATGCTTATGATAGCTGCCCACTGCAAATTAATACTCATGTTTCATGTAATTACATCTACTTACATATCTGGTAACAATGACTAATTGAAAAAATTTTAGTTAGGAAAAGATTTTAGCACTTTTCTATTTCAAGTATTCTGTTACCAGACAGACGATTAACAGTTTTGCCATGGTACCTTTCATGAGAAACGCTGTTTGTGTACACAGACAAAATTTAAAGATCTGGCCATTAGTCAATGATTGTGCTCCAGGAAGCAGATCACAATTTTGTTAAAGCCCAAGAGAAACTTGGTTTCTAGAAGCTGCTGCCACATCCCATTCGACAACATGGCATTTCTTGGCTATTTAAAACTGAAAGTCAAAATCTTGACCTTGCTGAAAAATCTGCCAAAAATCTGTATTTTAAAAAATATTGAGAAGCCTATGGTTTTAAAATTTAAAACATTGGAATAAAAAGAAACAATATTGACCTCAGCTTCTATAATGGACAATCTGCTTTATGTTTCTCTGTGATCTTACTCAAAATGCTCATTCTAAGTTTCTCAAACTGAGGAACTGCCAGTATACCTTAACAGGATAACAATAATTGTTGGCAGTGACTGTCAGCTGGTTATTGACCTTTCGGTGCAAGTGAGAGCTGTTATGGATGAGCATGATCTAACTTCTTATAACCCTAAGTTGTTTCATGAGCTTACATTTGAAACAGACTCTGCTTTTTTAGCTGAGGTTTGCAAGATGGGAATCAGCTTCTTGGTTGGCCATTTCAACAGATAACTCAAAGGCTCGTAGGTCTGAAGGAGCCTCTTTGCCCTTTTGGAGCAGCCTGTGGGGTCCTGGCTAGATAAAGTCAGCACCAGGGCTTCCAGTTCTGCAGCCCATCCAAAGCGCCTGAGTCACCTCAGATGACCAAGCTAATCTGAACCTGCCTAACTGGGGCTTTTGCCAGTAAAGTGCCCAGGAAATGCTACAGAATGCATTCTATTTATATATACAATATATATTGAATATTGAATTAAGACAGACTTAATATTACAGATATAATTTCTCTGTCTTTGTAAAAGAAAAAAGATCAAATGAATCTTTAGGACTTCATTAAAAAGTTATTAAATATTTTTCATTCAAAACAGAAAACTGAGATTAATTTTCTGCTAATATAAATTTGTAATTATTTTTATTTTCATTATCACTAACAGTTAACTGCAAATCTATAGACAGACAGACAAAAACATGGTAAATGGCCACATACAATATTAATACAATTGCTTTAATGAAACCTTTTTTTCTTTTTTATGGGATAAAGATTGTAATTCCCAAACCTTTGAATTCTCACAACAGGACATCATATTTACTCCAAGTATCACAACAGAGCTGGTTTTCTCTCATTACGCTGTAAGGCAAAAGATACACTTTCACCACTTTCATCACCACTGGTTTGCAAGGAAACTAGCTGTCTTAACTTGGCTATCTTGAAATAAAATTTCAGTGAGGAAGAGCATGTGGTTTTCACACAGTGGTAAATAGTTGAATAAATGGTTAATCAACTTACGCTGAGGTAGAAACTACCTGTGCCTTTTCTCCACTTGGGTTTAGCAATCCAAGAGGATTTCAGCTGTTTTATTTAATATGCTTATCTATTTAATGTATTTCTTTAATGTTTCTCTGTTTTGCAGAGAAAGCAGAGCCCTACAGAATAGGCAAGGGACTCTGACAGATGTGCAGAAGAGAGGCACTCTTACGCATAAGAGCCAGCGTGGATGAATGCTTGCACATTTCAAATTCAGAACGAACGAACGAACCCCTTTCTAACAAACAGCAACAGGCCATGCCAAGGCGCGTGTTAGGAATCCAGTGGAGCATTTTTTGGGTGACAGCACACAGACCACCCACAGCCGCTGGAGCTATGATAATTTATGCCAGCTGATTATCTGGTTTGACAATCTCAGAAGCGACCCAGAAATTGAAAATAGGAAGCTAATGTACCACATTAGTAAACTTTGTCATAATGAAGAGGGCAAATTTGTTATTACTGTCACTAAAAGAAAACACAAAGAACAAGGGGATAAACTGCAGTAAAAAAGCATCCATTAGCATCTCAGCTAAATCAAAGCCAATGAAAACTTCACTGTGCACTAACTTTTCAAGACGAAACCTCTCCTGAGCTTCATATTTTTAAATTTTTTTAGAAACAGTTTCTCATCCTCTTTCATGTTTTCCCCCTAATTAGAAACCAGTGTTCCTAGGAAAAAAGCATGTAGAAAAGAGCCATTGGCTTGAAGAGGTAGAGGTCTGGAAAAGTAATTGGCAAATTGCTGCTGGAAATCTGGCAATCTGCATTTCTGCTCCAAAAGAGAGGGACAAAGGACGCTAAACTCCAATGCTACAACCAAGATGAGAGGTCCAGATGTGCTTAGGGTCTGATATTGGTGGTAACTCCATATCCGCAACTGGACAATGTAGCTGAAAACACACAGGCTGTATTGAAAGATATCAACATGGGAAAAATAGCTGTCTCAGCTCCCATCCTAAACCTTTAAAATTATACCATTCCAGTGCCTAACTCTACCTTCTTAACTGAAGAGGTGTTGCATCCCACGTAAGGCCACTACTTCTCAGTCTGTCTTGACATCTGTGGGAGCCTAATATAGCTTGAATAAATAGCTCAGATCTCTTTCTACATCATGCACCCCAATTGCACCATCAATTAGATGACTTTTCTGACCCCATGCTACTGCATGAACATCAGAAAATTTTTTTTAATAGTTGTTTGAAGTAATGGGGTCACCAGGGAGCACCACCAGATGCAGCATTTCTGCACTCTCTGCACAGAAGTAACTAGTAAAGCAATCTTGGCATTGGAAAATTGAGAGATGTGCACAGATTAGGAAGGTAAATATCTTACAAGTCCTTATTCTGTGTTGCAGTAGAATGACTTCTTTATTAGCACACACCTCCAAAAGCTTAATTTATGAAGGTATTTTTGAAGAAAGGGTTTAAGAGTATGAATCCTATCATAGAAATAGGAGTAGGAGTTTTGGTATTAAGTAAATTACTGCAGAAGCAAACCCCTGCTATATACTATCAAGATCAAATCTATTCTGGTAGGATTTGAAGCTTATTATTAATACTGAGCATGATCCCACCTACCTTTGCGTGGGATTCATCTCACATAACTGTTGACATCCAGAATGAAGATGTCCCATGCATGCTAATAACTGTAGATCCCTTTATAATCACCAGAGAGAAAGAGGCACCTCTCAGCATATTCCATCTAACCTGCATTAGATGTTTACACCAAGATAACATTATTCCCTAAAATGCTTGCTTACTTCCCCTTACTGTACAGACTTTCCATTCAGTTAGTTCAGACATAGGTGTGCAGATTTGCACAGCTATGTTCAGTCTGCTTTGACCTCAGACTTACTGCAGAATTTTTCACTTGAGAAAGGGAAAATTGAAAATTTTGCTCACTTCCCAAGTAAAAGAAAAGGTGATTGTGTCAACACCCAGGAACACACTTCTGCTTTATCTAAGGTGCTGGGGTTCAACATGAGAAAAAAACACAGATAGACAATTAGTTTCTCTGATAGAGGAAGTCCTAAAAGGCAAATGGTCACAGGGGGTGCTTCCCAGTCAGTCTGAGCAGGCCAGTTCGAAGAGGGTTAATGCTCTGTGTGCACACAGACTGCTGGTAAAGCAAAGCCTCAGGGCCATCGGGGTTTGATTCAGACAAGAGGTGCCAGTGGGACAGCTCTTACAGCCCACGGTGACGGTTCTTGTCATCGCCGGATTCTGAGTCACCGCAAAATGAGGGAATGTTGCTGCTCAGATCTGACTGCCAACACCTAATTTATTCTGCATTATTGAGAAATCTATTTTTATCTTCTGCCCTTCATTAATTCTAAGCAGCAGTCTGCCTGTTCAAAAACACTATTGATTGACACTTAATGATACTGTCAATGAAAGTTGAATGAAAATTTCAAAAGGCGTTCTAAAAAGAAAAAAAATTATCTCAGAGTCTGATGAAAGCGAGCAATAATTTATTTTCGAGAGTATCTTGTGGTAGACTTTCTGGGCAACAGAGTGTTTGCATGTCCATGTGTTGTGAGTAAACACAGACCCAGCAAACTGAAAAAAAGCACTCTCTTAGACATTCCACTGATTTACAATTGACTAATAATTTCTTTGGACCAGTACTGTATAAACTGATCCTGAATTTTAAAACATCCTGTGTGTTTAGTTTGAAAGCTAGGAGGACATTTCTAGATCGAATGAAGCTATTTCCGAGTTTAACTGGTGAGAGAATTTCAGGACTCCCTGCTACCATGGTAGAAGTAGAGTTCTGATTTCTCACACAAACATTTTATTTTTGCCTTAAAAACTACATCTTAAAGAAGCTATTAGTTCAAAATTTTCAAAAATCGGTACAAGTTATTTATAATTTAGTGAAGAGTATTAGCATACGTGGTCAGTTCCCTAGAACGCAAAAGACTTCACACTCTGTTCTGCACAATTTGCGCATGAACTCAGAATAACATATATGATCCTAAGCAGAATCAGACAGTACCGTTTAGAGCCACTGTACGCAATACTTTAAGCTGGTGGCCCAGGGGAGAAACGATTGTTCCTGAATACCTTAGAAAGATCCATCTTCAGAACTGACTTGGGCGTTTAAGTTCATTGATTTCACTGAGACTTGATCACTGGAGACAAGATTCATCTCAGCTCATTTTGATCAGATCTAAATTAGGTGCCTTTTCCAATAATCTTCAACCTTCTTCACACTGCAATCCCCAAGACTTTCTTGTGGCAGCCTCACCTAATAAAGCTACTGTAAGCCTTTCAATAGTAAGTTTTCTCTTCACTGACACTTTCTGAGATTCTTGGGAAAGTCTACAGATTTGCTGCTCAAGTCTTGCAGTTTTTTAGGCTTACGGTTCATCACACTGTCCTAGAAAATATGTCTAATAGAGGCAGGAAGAAGTGGCAGCTAGAGGTGCCTATCTGTCCCTGGGAATTAGAGCTGGAACTTAGATTTTATGCGTGAAACATACTTTCAGCTTTAACTTAATTTACCCATAGCTAACACGTGAGAGAACCCCACTCTCGGTGTTTTACAGTCACAAGGAAGTTTACTGACAACAATCCGCCTTGTGGCATTCATGGAAGTGTCATCCTTAATCTTGAAGGAATGCAAGAATCTTTCTCATCAATGACTCAGCAGAATTACATATGCATACATACATAATTAATTCATGATATGGATACACACACACGTCCTAACAAAAACAAATTTCAGTAATGTCAGTAGGACAAAATCTTGGAAGGCGCTTACTTTTCCCATGAGCATCAAGCGTATACTGTTTTCCCAAAGGTGACATATACCTGGTGGTTTGTCTTAGAGACTGTCTGTGACGCTTCCACATCCTCCTCCTCTTCACTGCCTTCTGAACAGGATTCAAACTCATCATTATAATATTCTTCTGCAGTTTCTGGGTCTTCAGGGATCTCTAGAGGCAATTACAAGTTTAAAGTATATAGACAGACAATATGCATGATGTTAAAAAGATAAAATGGATTTTATACCACCCATGTTATGTCACTAGCAATGCATTCTGTAATTGAAATCAAGGGGTAGGTTCTCAGATTAAAATGTTCATCTTTGATGACATGATAAGCAGTGTTAAAGCTGTCCCTGGCAAAAAGTCAGACCATCATCATATGTAAATCAATGACTTCAAAGGATCTATATTGATTTTGGCCTGAAATCACTGAACCATAGAATAATTCAGGCTGGAAGGGACCTCATGGGATCATCTAGTAAAAGCAGGGTCAGCATTGAATTGAATCCAGCTTTCGTGAGCTGAAATTATGCCCCAGTTTGGTTTTCTCTAACACACATAACCTGTAGCAAATACAACTGCTAAGCTAAAATGGTAAATAATATATACCAGGCACATGTTTAAAAGATAAAAGAAATAAAACCTATATCTTTCTCCAAACTTTCCTGAAGCAAAAGCATAACAAAATAAAAGAAACTGGTGGAAAGTCAAGCTACGCATACCTGGGTGTTATGCTCTCTCAATTTGCTACTATCACAAGTTTTAGTAATAGCAGTGCAATATTAATATAGCCAATGAGCCCATGAAGTACAATAATTGTTACTAAAACTCAACATATTCATCACAGCATGAAAGACACCCCAGGCACTCCGCTCCGGGTGAAATCCTTCAGCATCCCAGACTCTGTAAGTAAGGAGTTAGTGAAACAGCTCGAGGCCTGACTGCACCTGCTTTGGCGAGCTGTCCTTTCTCAGCAGAAGCTCCTGAACATATGTTGAATTTTAAGCAGAGGCTGAACTGTGGTAACTATTTGAATAAAAAGCAGAATTCCCACTTTTCTAGACAGAAAGCTGCAAGGCAAAGAGTTGCCCACGGGAGACATGGGTCAGCAGCAGCAGACAAGGGAGCCCAGCTCGCCAGCCATCCCATCAGTAGCCCTAAGCATTCACGGAAAGATATACACCAGGAGAGCTAACCCCCATGCTTTGATTTTAGGCAGTCCCTTACTGACTTACCAAGATAAGTTACACCAAGCCCAGGAACAATATTTTTATGCTAAGAGTTTTCAAAAAGAAAATGTTTGGTATCCATCTTTGCCTGGTATTATTACAAGAAATGTTAGTTGAAGACAAAAACAGCTTAATATTCAGCTGCCATAAATCACCATAGTCCTAACTTTAGCTAATGCTGATTTCCACTATTCCCTCCAATTAAGTCTACCACTTTAAAGAAATATAAACTAACTTATCTTAAATATCACTGCATTGAAATAAATTAAATTCCAATAATATGCCATTAAAAATGCTTAACAGATTTTTATTTTATTTGTTTCATGTGGATAAACATAAACAAGGCAATACAATTAAAATCCATTAAAAGACATTGGAGTTTGGGCAGGAGGAATAATTCTAATCTTTAAGGCATAAGAAAGAGAAATGAGGAAAAAAGTGAAAATATTTACCTGCAGCACTAAGTGGTTGAAGCTCTCGTGTTGAGATATTATCTCTACTATCTACTATCTCCAGAGTATTTTAAAAAATACTTCCTTTTTTTATAAACTTGATTTACCTCCAAAATGCTGACACATTTTCACTCAGGTTTCTCTGTTTTAAGATATTTATGGAACCTGCATAACAGCACCATGCTCCACTGCCACAATTTCTAATCCTTCCTTCTTCTATTTTTCACTTTTCTCAGTTTAAAAAAAAAGAAGATCAATACATGGGCTTCCAGGAGAAGAATGCCCCCAACGCAAAATTTTTTTCCCACAGAAGAATTTATTATTGTGTTTAATTGTTTGAGTTCTACAAAGTGCCATTTGACAGAAAAGCTGAACACTTCATTTAAAAAAAAAAAAAAAAATCTTAAATATCATTCCTTTTTAGCATGGGAGGAACACTACTAAATGAAGACACATCTCCTTTTCCAGATGGAGTGAACATTAATTTTTCTTTCTTGCAGAAAGGCTGCCATTCCTGTGATTAGTATAATTTTATTAGGTTCATCTGCATTCTATCTATGTGTATATATGCATTCAAATACATATGAATCAGCCTATTTATTATGCTATAATGCAAACATTGGACTACGCTAGTGTTTTCTGAGTCGTCTTCTCCTCCCACATTCTGTATTTGTTTACTGCTGCACTAAAAAACGCAATCCTCCCCCTCCCAACAAAACAAGATATCAAAATCAGTCTTTTTACTCATAAATGTAATTTCAAAATGTCTGCTCTGGCTACAGTAAAGCTCTATAACTTGTGAGTAGCCCATGACCAGCCAAAACTGCTGAAGCCTCTGAACTATGTGGCGGGGGTGGTACTGCCTGTATCGCACTTCCACGCCAGCTTTTGCATCCTTGTCAGAATTGCTTGCTTTACCATTTGTGAAATTTTTTTTACCACTGTTCATATATGGCCAGTTAATCCAAGCTCAGTAATACAATTTTAAAAGCTAGTTCAGACACTAGAGATGTTCCAGGGTACACAAGTTTACTGGCCCTGATTCAGAAACTATTCCAAGTGACATTTCTGAAAGAAGACAGCATGTCCAGTGGATGAGAACTTGGGATTTTGTTAATACAAGTCTTTAAAACTTCTTGGTTTTATGACAAGCATCTTTAAAGAAGGCACCTTCCAAACATCAACACATTCATTTAGACTATATGGTTCCATATAACAGTTCCTTGAGTCCTACTAAGTAGAGCCAACTCCCAGTCATCCATGTGCATGAGGCAGAGACACATCTCTGGTTCTCTGCTGAATTAATCTGAGTGCAGAACAGCTTATTTGGTTGAGACCCAGGATCAGCCAAATTTCAAGAACACATAAAGCTGGCTTTAGCACAGCAGGTATCATAAATCAACATAGCGAGCTGTACCTGTGCTGGCCTAGTGAAGTCTAAGTGCAGGTAACTTGAGTGAGCTGGTATTTTCAGCTCAGGGCAGGCACTGTCAGGGCAGACTGGGCCCCATATTCTTCCATTTCCATGTCTGCAGTCCATCTGCCAGAATATTTGCTACCTGAACTTTCCCATGATCCTGGATATTTCACACACGCACCCAATTTCCACTAACCAGGCAGCAGAAGACCTGTTACTGCCACCATCCCTGAACATTACTGATGTAGTTGCACACCTCAGTAATGTAGCACAGAAGAAAACTCCTTGGTTTATGCTTTCAGAGGAGTAGTTTTAATAAAAATGTTGATCTTTGGGCTAGGTCTGTTTGACTTTTGTTTACACACCTTTGCAGAGCCTAGCATAAACTCCAAGGCCAGGACCTTGACCCTGTCCTTTGTTCTGACCTAAAACAGAAATTAAGCCTATTTGTGCCTGGAAGGTACTTGGGTGAAAAAGTGGTGCTAGTGAGGTGAACATCAACTCTATCATATCGAAAGAGGAAACGAAACCGCTGCTGCAGAACGCAGGGTACCCTGCCTCTTCGTTTCAACACCTGGACTGGAAGAAGAACAGCGTCACATTTAAGAAGGTCCTGACACCGTCTGCAGCCCATTGGACACCCTCACTCACACAGCACTCCTGACCTGCTTGAGCACAGCAAGTCCAAATTACCCCGTTCCTTGCATGCGACAAAGTCAACCCTGTGCAGCATACACGTGGTAGGCAGGGACTCTGCTTTCCTCGCAGACCCTTGGAAAAGAAAGGTGACGGTAACATCTATATAAAGGTTTCTAATACTGTGCCAGCTGGTAAAACGTGCAGCCTGATGGCCGCAACGCCGCTGTAATATAGTTGTCCCTCAGATGCCTGTTCTCCCTCTAATACAGCATACTTATATGCTCCATATGGAGCACAAAGGAAGATCTCTATGGCTGCTTCTGCCCCCTCATGCCCCCCAGTCTGTCAGCTGATCTCTGAAAATACATTACATTTTATCTACCTGTGCGTATTGCACTAAGGCCAGTCATGGCACCTTTTGTTCGCTTACAAAGCACATCATTTAGAACAAATTCAGCTATTGCTTATCTATTGCTAGGCGGCTTAGGTATAGCATTGAGACACTTGATATCTGCTATTAGATATTCAAAAGAAAATGAGCTCTGAATAATAACATTCTCTTTAGATTTCTTTCTATATATTACCATGATGCTAATAGTGGAAGGAAGGGTAAAAACCCATTATCTAAAAAAATCATAAACGCACAGTTATTTCCCAAGAAGACAAGCTATGCAGAAAACAAAGGAATGCGATACTTGTAATATTTTGCTTAAATCCACCAAGAGCTTGTTCCAGGTAGCATGGTAACTTGGCAACAACAACAGTTTTCTCCAAAGAGATGAAAATACTTTGATAAATATCTTTAATTTTCTCCTGCCTTGAAGTCATACTTATAATAGGTGCATTGACGCAGCATTCTCACATTCCAGTGCATGCAGAAAACAATAAGTAAGGCCCCTTTTATATAAAAAAAGGAGAAGAAAAAAGAAAACAGAACAGTATAACATATGATAATTTTCACCACTTGTATTCACAGTAACAAAGTCACACTTGGCTCTTAAGGTTTATTGTACTTTTTTAATCCCGAGGCATCATCACATCTCTGGGAAAAGGCAGATTTTCTCAGCTGTCACTTTCCCATCTTAAGGAAAAAAGTTGTTATAGTTTCACATAGCTACACTCCTCGGTCTGCGCAGTCCAACAGATAGCAAAGTGAGGAGCAAAGCATTCAACTGCTCTGACAAACGTGTGCTGTCATGAGATATAATGCACCCTTAATGTTACGGTGACATGAACCAACACGCTGAAAAGCAGTGCTATACAGCAGCTGTCATGGGCTACCACATTTCTGCTACCACACACTGCCACAGAGAGCTTGAAAAATTGAGAAGGGGAGCCAGGACACAGACACTTGCACTGCCCCCCCTGCAAGGCTTTGTACATGAGCCTCGCTGGGGACTGAGGCAAGAGCAGAGAAAACCGTTCCTCCGCCTTCTGCTTCTGCATTGCGCTGGGCTGCAAGACAGCCCACCGGCAGGACCACACCAATGATGCAGAGGTGCCCCTGGTCCTTTCCTTTCTGTGGAAACTCACCAGCAAACTCCAGTTTGATCCCATCAGAGGATGCATTACCTGCTAGAGCAAATGCTGCAGCAGCCCCCACGCTGGAGCGGGGCTGGAGCGCCTGGGTGCAAGGAGGGGCTGGGAGACCGGGGTCCGTTCAGCCCTAAGAAGGGAAGGTAAAGGGAAAACCTTATTGTTGTCTATGACTATCTGCTCAGAGGATAAAAGGAAGATGGAGCCAGACTCTTCTCAGAAGTGCACAGTAATAGGACAAGAGGCAACAAACACCAGCTAGAACATCATAAATTCCAATTTGACATTAGGAAAAAGAACTTTTACAATGAGAATGACCACATACTGGAACAGGGCTTAAAGAAGCTGCGGGAGCTCAATCCTTGGAGGTGTTCAAGACTTGACCAGACACAGGCCTGAGCAACCTGATCTGATCAGACCTGCTTTGAACAGGGGATTGGACTACAGACTGCCAGAGGTCCCTTCCAACCTAAATTATTTTATGATTCTGTGGTTACATGATGTTCCACAAACAAAATGTTTAGAATTACACCAGATCTATTTGTGTGTGTGCGCATATTTAACATACACACTCACAAGCTAAGCAGAAACTTGCCTGTTTCTGTATGCCCCTGCAACGTGTACACATTCTCACAAATCACCGGCAAAAGGAGACAGTGAACAGGGCTGGCCAGCACTCTTCAGAACAGTGCATCAGTTGTCACAGAGGGAGAAAACAGAAAGGGATTTCTCACTTCAAGGGAGAAAACAGAAAGAACCGAAGCATTGTCGCTAGGAGAGAGGTTTGAAACAGAGAGATATGTTTCCCTGAGCTACATAATCCTGAATGAGAAATTCTACCGCAAAGGAGAGCAAGGGCTCTGCGCCCCTCTGCAGTTCAGGTCAATACTCATATGATTAGGAAAAATAAGATAACTCCATTATTATAATTTAAGCTCACTCAGATTGTTTTGTGGGGTTTTTTTTCCAGTGCAAGACAAAAAACTCCAACTTTAAAAGTTTCCATCAAAGAGAAATCGCCATCCTTTGGTCAGCTATAGACGCGATACGCGTTACTAAGCTCTGAAGCTTCATTGTTCATTCAGTGGAAGCTTTTGTCCAGCTCTTCTAAACTAGACTGAAAAAGACTCTCAGAAAATGTGTTGTTTAAGAAATTAACTAAGGGATGTAACAGGACTTTTGTGCCCATGAAAGTCCTGTATGATCCTTTTGGCTAAGCACAAAAGGACTATGAAGTCATTAAAAGAATTACCTTCTGACATGGCCATGTACAGCACAGACGTAAAGTAAAATGGGTTGTTCTAAATGAGAACTAGAAATATAACCAAAGTTAAACATTAATATTTTATAATTCTTTTAACATTTTAAAAAGGAAAAAAGCTTCGATTCACTTGTGGGCTTCACCGAGTGATGGTTTACCTATTGTGAAATGTCTAGGAAAAATAGAGATAAAGAGGATGTAAATCAGAGTAGCCTTATGGGGATCTTCTACTACTTGATGTTAGAAATAAAGTAGCTAGTTCAAAATGTTTTTTCCAAGGAAAAATTACTTTTTTTTTTTTAACCAAAACGAAATTTCCAAGAAAAATGTTTTATTTGAAGGACACAGTTGTTTTCCCCAAACCTTCCACCTCATGGTATTTTATCAGTATGTACAGAGGCAAAGCATGAGAGGAAAAAAGGAGTTGCTAAAAGGAGTTGTTAACAAAAATGAACAGCAAGAAGGAACACTTTCATCACATTTTTTCCCCTATTTTCTGAGTCGTTTTGTTTTTTTTTCTTCTGATTTTCTAATTGTCGTGTATACAGAAATGGGAGCTCTGGTAGGCAATGACAATGAAGATGATGCCATGCTGCCTGTCAAGCACAGTTTAAAGTTCAGCGAATCTAAAAATTTTCCAAATATTCAGAAATCCTTTTAGTACTGATGAATGAATGAAGAGAAAGAACAATATAGTGATGTAGTCAATAACAGGGAGCACTTAGTGAGTCTTAGAAGCCATTTTCTTTATGCACAAAGAGGCCCTATTATTGTAAATGTTGCCCTATTGTTTGCACAGTTTCCAGCAGGAACAGAGCAAGAGCTGTAAATTAAAGGAAAAATGACCATGAAGCTACCTTATGACATCAATTTAAAACTACCTTAGTCTTTGAGTTATTTTAAACTTTTTTGATCAGTCAAAGTATACTTTCAAATAAAAACTTAGTTTTCCTACTGAATCTGGCAGAGATGGCCTGATACTTTCCCCTTCAATCTGATGACAGCATTGGGAAGGAAAGAATCCACATGTTAATACGAAAAGCTGCCCCTTAAGAGAGTCACTTCCTTCTCCCCGAGATTCAGTTCAAGAATGCCATTTTTGAGACATAAATTGGGGATGTTTTCACAACCAGAACTTGCTGAAAGAGTAGAAAACAAATGGGAACGGTTCAGATCCAAACTTGGTGCAAGCAGCTCTGCGCATGAGAGTCTGGATGTAGCAAAGATGTAAAATACATTTAATTTGGATATAAGCAGTAATACAAGTTACATGTTGGACAAGTACAAAAACAAGTACATTATTGCATCCAAGCAAATCTAGGAAAAAAGTATTGAGACCTTAAACACCTAGATTAAATTAACTGGTGAAAGTCAACGTATTTGCTACATCACATGGGGCACACTTTGCTCCATGGAGAAGATAATATAGCAGGAGAATGTAAACCAAGCACTTCCATTGCTGTCACCTTCTCATTTCCTCCAGCTAGTTGTCTGATAGTCACATACACTGAAAGCTAAACTGGTAGAAACTACAAACTAATTCAGTATTTACAGCTACTTTCTGAGCAAATTCTCCCTCACTTGGAATTGGCTCCAGCTTCTTACGTCACCATATAATTTGGCCCAGCTCCCCAGAAATGCTGTTTAGTTTGAGAAGTGAGCCAGAAAGCTGTGACTGGGGGGTGGACTGGGATTCCTTACTGAGTGTTTTTCAACACCATCCTGTTCACAGATGCTTTGTTTGCAAGTAAATGCCTGGTGTGTCTTTATTTACATCGGTTTAATCTTGAGTCTAAAGTGCAGTGTAAAGTTATATTGCCCTGTAAGTAGGACAACCTGGAATAAAAACTAGTATCTTTCTAAGGAGGATTTAAAACAATGAAATTATCTGAAAGTATCTGCTATAGAATAGTGTATAGTAATTTTTGTACATATACAGTCTTGGTGCATTTGCTTCTAATTGTTTTCTAAATTCACACAGTGTTTTGTAAATGTTTTTTAACATAATGCTTTGGAAGGAGTGAAGGGACTTCACGTGTAGGTTTTAAAAAGACTTGGCCAGAATCATTTTAACTGTAGTCATTGACCAAGGTGAATTTTGAGGTAGGCTCTATTTATCAATGTCAAACTAATTCAGTATGAAAAATAGATCAGAAAAAAGTAGGAGCTATAGAGTAACATAATTTGCTCTCTCCCCATGCTTTCAAAGTGTTTGGGATTTTTAAATAACTGCTGTGTAAAGACATTCTGCAAGCTTCCCTCTGGGAAGCTGTAAGAGCGAGACTTCTTCTAAGACGTAAGCTGTGAATTTTTGTGAACCTACAGAAAGATTTAAGTAGGTAGGCATACCGAACAGCACAGAGCTTTGGAAAAGGTTTCCTGAGGAGGTTATGAGTAGAGTTCAATTCCTGATGGCCCTCAAAAAAGCTAGAGCATTTGAGTAAAAACTTGAAGATAATGGACAATGCATAGAAACCTCTACATAGAGGTTTCTACATTATTGTAAACACTAGACTCCGAAATGTCATAAAATTCCCAAGAATATCTCTTTAATTCTATTGTTGACCTCATGGAAGAAGGGTTTAAATGGGGAGCTATAATCAAAGCAAGAAATCAGCTCTCCAAAGGCAATACTTCTAGGGAAGAACTCCTTAAACAAGAAGAATAATGCTTCAGTCAATTAAAAAAAAAAATTTTTGATTCATTTTCCTCTTTGTGGCTAAAACTTGCAAACTTTGTTAAACCTTGCTTTTGCTAGAATAAATCAGATTTACTATTCCTTTAATTGAATCTGGGACAAGGTGGGATCTCAGTGTGAAACTGAGCAATGAAAACACGAGACAGATGAGTAAGTCAGAGGGGCACGCTCCCAGCGTGCCTACGCCCTCAAACTGCAAGAGTCTCAGGAGTTTTGTCACCCCATGTGCCAAGGACAAGTGAAGGACTGGTAACTGTAAATGCCAGAACTAAACAGGCAAGTTTCTCCCAGCAAGCATCCCATGGTATCATTTCAGCAAGTAGCAAGTCAGGGAATATGCCTTATGGTCCTGGAAGTAGGGTAACCATGTGAAAGAGGAGACCAATGGGTAACCCACAGTAGAAGTCACTGCAACACTGTCTTCTTAATTGAGACAAGACTTTCTGGTTACAAAGGATACTATAACAATAATAATGCAGAAGGGTGCTTAATGCCACTTATTGTAAATATAATTCTGTTCTATTTTGACTTGCCAGACTGAAAAACAAAACATGATTTTCCTAAAAGCCTTTGAGCGGTGTGATTGCCTGTATGTTCGTATTTGAGTGTTACTCAGTTACCCAATCAGTATGCATAAGTACCGTTTTACAGGCACTAAACAAAACATGCATGTGCAGAGATGCTTAAAGATGTGCTTAGAAATATTACAGGCTTTTAACCTTCCAAGATTTAAAAAAATACCTTGAAAACCCTTCAAAGCAGCTTGTAAAAATAACAGAGTAGAAAAAAACCCACAGTATTTTATTATGAGCGAACATTTCCTATTTGAGGGTCAACTGAACTTTGCCCACTTGAAATTCAAAGCAATATATCCATAACTTAAAATTAGCAATGGAAATATAGAAATAATATAAGCAATTACTGTAAGGTACTTAGCTATTTTGGAATTGTAATGAAATCAGGGGGTTGCCAGATGTAATGTATTGCAACATATGAAGCTAAGGAATTTAACATGTTATAATCTTTGCGGTATACAGAAATAAAAAGGAATATAATACAGATCAGAGAGATCATACAGTATGTCCCTTTAATTTATATGCCTTTAATATTTTACATTCTTTTTCTGCACAAAGAATTTAAATACCACAAGTAGTTAGCCTAGGCTATTTTGCTCCTTTAACTTGACCCCTTCCTACACATAAACATGTCTATTAAGAGCAGAGTAGTAGTTTATGCAGACCTGGGGCTCTTACAGAAATGGATGTGAACGCAGGTGAAGCCCCAACTAGTAATGTACTGGCAATATAAAAATGCAAGATACAGTATGTTATTGGTGGCCCTTACATCCAGTGTTGTTTTGCTGCAATGTCTTTTTCATTCCGCGCACTTAAGTGCTGCAATGAGGGCAAGCCTTTAGAAATATGGATGCATTTGCATATATAATTTCTTGAATACTTTAAAAAAAAAAATCTTCCCCACTCTTGTTTACCATGTCTCATCAGCTGTGAAATTGATAGGAGTAGTAAGTGGCACTTTTAGCCATGAATGCCAGTGTGTGGTTTTAAGTTTTCACGCCTGTTAGACTGTAGCTTGTTGAATTTAATGCTCCTTACGGCTCCTCTAAAAAGTATGGGATTTTGGTAACAGAGATAGCTTTCAACCCAGTATCTTTCAACTGTAAAAACTGATCCAAATCAGAAGGATCAAAGATGATGCTAAGGAAATGGTAGTTTTTGTTGCATTTGTAATTGCACTGAGCTATCTGGAAGCACTTTTAGATACAGTTTATGATTTTGTAGCCAATTTCAAGGCAAGTTCTACTGTAGAATTTGAATCGGAAACCTTGAACATTGTCCTGGTTTCAGCTGGGATAGAGTTAATTTTCTTCCTAGTAGCTGGTACAGTGCTGTGTTTTGGATTGAGCATGAGGATAATGTTGGTAACACACTGATGTTTTAGTTGTTGCTAAGCAGTGCTTACACCAGGCAAGGACTTTTCAGCTCCTCATGCCCTGCCAGCAAGAAGCTGGGAGGGGGCACAGCCAGGACAGCTGACCCAAACTGGCCAAAGGGACATTCCATACCATGTGACGTCATGCTCAGTACATAAACTGGGGGGAGTTGGCTGGGGGGTGGTGACCGCTGCTCGGGAACTGGCTGGGCATCGGTCAGTGGGTAGTGAGCAATTGCATCGTGCATCACTTATTTTGTATATTCTTTTATCATTATTTTCCCTTCCTTTTCTGTCTTATTAAACTGTCCTTATCTCAACCTGCGAATTTTACTTTTTTTTTCCCCAATTCTCTCCCCCATCCCACTGGGGAAGGGGGGGAGTGAGCGAACGGCTGTATGGTGTTTAGCTGCCTGCCAGGTTAAACCGCAACAAACATTTAGCTATTACAGTTGTATAACAGGATTATGCCTTGCTCTTCATGCAGTTTTCAACTGCAAAGACTGAGCTTCTCTACCTAGAGGATTTTCTATATAGTAAACTAAGAACCTTTAGATATTCCACACTAATTTCCCACGTGGATAAGTACAATGCATGCTCTGATAAAGATTTCTCTCAATTCATTACAAATAAGTCCTCATAACGAGTGTTTCCTATTTATTAAATACCTCTGCAAACTTTGAGCCAGTCAAGAGGAATCAAGTTGTATGCAGAGTTGAGAGGAATTATGCTGTAAAATCTGGCTTCCTTAGAAGACACTGTAACCAAAGCAAAAGGACCAACACTCAAATAATTAATGTGATGTAGTGACAGAGCTGCAATTTTCCATCGTATCTAGCCCAGTGTGTGGTAGCCCACACAGAAAAGACACAGTGGTCTACCAGTACTACAAAATCCATGGAAAAGATGACCCTCAGCATCTGAAATTTCTCTCAATACCCAGTTCTCTGGAAAACAGACATCTGCTCTTCTGATTACTTTTTTGTATAATCAGAAAAGTAGACTACAAGCTCAATAAAACTAATTAGTAGATGAAGATGAACTGTATCGCTATACTAGAAAGTAATGCATTACTCACATGACGGTTCCAGTAGATCTTTAGAAGGAGGCCCCTTCAGAAGGAACATTAAACATCTAATGAACCTGCTGAGCTGGAACAGCCTTGTTCTAGCTGGCACAGGAAGGCACTGACTGTATTCATCCATAACGTCAAGGCTGGGTGTAGCTCATGGATACTTTTATTTTTTGGACGATAATTTTTGTTCATGTTTTAGAAAATAAATAATTTTATTCCAGCCGCAGTCAATATCATTCATGGAAATAAGCAGATAAATATGGACATTTCTTTTTTACAGCTTTTTTTTTTCTTATAGATAAACTGACCTCTGGTTGCCAGCACTACAATATAATTTGCCTCACCATTATTTTCACAAAACCACTATTGAAAGCTAAGTACATGCACTGATCATACAGTGATCTCCAGAAAAAATGTACACTGGCATATCTATCCTAGTCCAAATGGAGATAATTTCTATAAAGAAACGGGTCAAGACACGGGGGGGCGGAAAGTGGGGAAAGTCATGTTAACCAATTCATTGCAAGGTGGCTTTTCTTTCTGATAATAATCAGAGAGGATGAATGACTAATTTCCTAGGTAAGTATCAGCAAAAATAGGAAATACAGACACAGGTTTATCCTGACACCTTTTGCATTGCCCATTCCTGCTTCGTTGCCATGATTTGCAAAATATACTTTTTAATATTCAGAAATAATTAATCGATAAAATGAGCTGGAGAAATGTAGCAGAAAAGAAAAAATCCAAATCAAAATATGAAGGGAATTTAGTTATTAATCATTAGCAATTTTACACTATTCCTTGAAAATAAATGAAGTGTACAGATACACATATATATATTTTCGACACACAAATATTTGTATTTAACACTGACAGTAGCTCAGTGTCTCTGAGTACAATCTCAGCACGGAACTAACTTCTGCTCTTTTGTCTCTTGCTTGTACTTGGAGAAACTGGAGATGGAAAAGACATGAAGATATCTCTAGTAAAGTAAAACCGTTCCCGGCAGCACAATATATTCTTAACTGCTCTGTCCACCGTAGTTTTAAATTATTTCTTTGATGACAGTTCCATAAATTCCTAGACACATAAGATGGAGACATCAACATTTACCAATGAATATTAAACACAACTATAAAATATCTTTCCATAAATATTTCATTATAAAAATATAATTTCTTTTAACTTTTGTTTCCAATTAACAAATCTAAAAGATTTAATGCAGTTTAAAATTATTACATAAAATAGTTGCAAATGAGTAAACCCATATTTCATTGGTTTCTATTTACAAAGGTTTACATTTCCAAGGAACGCGTTAGTGGTCTAATTAGCTGAAAAAATACAGTAAGAGTATATACCATTCTAATGATACACGCAACATACCACTTCAGCCATTTGCTTAATGTGGTTAATAATAATTATAAAAGTATATTTTCTAGCTGACTTTTTCTTAGCAACTCTGTTGCTTGTCTTTTTACAAATAAAGGGAACATTTTTTGCTCCAGATTGTATGAGTAAAGATGCAAAACTGTTAAGAAATTTATTATAGTAACTTAAGAGAAACAGAAATTCAAAGCATGTTTTTAAACCTTCACTATTGCAAGGAATGTTACCTACCCACCTGCCACGTCTCTTGGAAGATCTGCAGTGTGGAGATAAGTAATAGCCAAACCAGAAGAATCCTTTGCTCTAGGGTGCATGCAAAATGCAGCTAAATCAAGGAACTGGAGAGACAAAGTCCCAGAACCTGAAGATTTACAGAGATACTCCTTAATAACCCCGTGTGCCTGCCTACTTATCCTGCTGGCACTGCACGCCAAGAGGATGCCCCATGCTTGTGTGGTTATGAGTTCTTCTAACCATGTAGGCTGATGTTTTAGGAAAGGACACTTGATTTCCCTGCAAGCTCGGCCAGCACAGCAGGGCAGCTCTTCAAACGCTTCCCATCATGGCAAGCGTGCTGACCACGAGGAGGGTGGGAAGGGCGCAGAAGCAACACGCCGCTGGGTAACTGAGAGCAGCGCTGCACAGCTGGCCAGGGAGAGGTCTGCTCTGCTGGAGTTAGTATGCACAGTGCTGCTTTCCAGAAGCTAAGCTGGAGCGCATCACCAATACAAAGCAGGGCCAGGATATTATAACAACATACACTGGGTGACCCTGAGAACTGGAAAAATGGAAAAGGAGAAAATTCAAAGAATAGAGTCATGACTTTAAGCATTAAACCCAAATTAATCTATTGTAAATTGGGAGATATAACAGCTTGGAAGCATCTTAAGGAAGGAATAAGGAAGTGACCAGTGTTACAATGTATGAATAATACAGAAGTATTACATAGAGGTATTACACAGAAGGATATTACTGCTGCCTATAAAAACATGAGGAGAATAAGCAAAGGAAGGAAGAGAACTACTTAAGCTGCAAGGCAATAAGGCAATGCATCTTAAAATTGTTGGCATGCAACAGCCAGAAGTAAAAAGGTTCACAAGCACTGCAATATTTTGGCCCAGGAACAGCTTTCTAGGCAGAGGAGCAGGGGGAACTTTCCAGAGTGTATAAAACAGGTCAAATTCTTTAGGAAAGGGGCAGTGTGAGCAGATGCATATGGTAGCCACAGTCCAGACTTGGTGGTCAAATTGAAGCTTGGACTCTTTCCATGGAACAGAAGCAAATGGTGAGAAATTGGTGGGATTGGGCAACAGCACTTTCTAGCAGAGCACCAACAGGAGGCAAGATAATGGCTCTGGAATATATGTGCTTAATGCACAGCTTCCTCTCTTGACTCATTACAACAAAAATAGCATAACTTGCTATTCACATAATTTTTCACTGCTGCCCACTCCCAGGTTAAAACTGGATCCCTTTCTTCTTGAGCTTAAGTAACGCAAGCACAGATGATTTTCAAAGTGATTTCTGTCTGCAAAAGCTCATGTTTCTTTGATCTCTCCCCCTCCCCAAGTTCTTCATTTTCTGCTGAGGCATGGAGGATGCTGCAGAACATGTGCCCAGAATCCCAGAAGTGAACAGGGAGAAAGGTGACAGCGTGCCAAGGTGTACCAGCCATCACAAGCTGGTCTGGCTTAGCAAGTGACATCTGATCAGTCAGATTTAAAAACCATGCTCTCAGTCAGTCCCACAGAACTCAGCAGAGTTCCCAGTCTCTATGAGAAAAGAATAAATCTGCATAGTATAGCTGGATAGCACAGTAAGGTACATGGTGTTGAAGAACTAACTGAATTTTATTGTTAAAAAATAGTATTTACATTGCCTGCAGCATTTCTCTGTAAGAATAAGAATCGGATTATTCCTTTAAGTTTCTGAAGAACTTGTACCAGCTGTCAACAATCTAGATGAACCTTTTCTGTAATAGACTGAGTTCATCTCAACATCAAAAGCACAGGGTCCACTCAGATCTCTTTCATACTCCAAAAAATAAAACCTGCTTGAAGACTAACAAATTGGTCAGCAATTTTTGATTTCAGGCAACTCTTTTACATGTTCCTCAAGTGCACAGGGGTGCTAATTAGAATGAAAAATGTTCAGAAGATCATTGCATATTACATGAAATAAACATGGAGAGAAGCTTAAACTTCTCAGGGAAGTCTACAGCATTTAAATGTTTTTGACATCGCTGAAACTCATCCACCGTGAAGTCCAAGACCCCAAACTGTCATAATGATTTTCATTTATCTAACTACACTGCCTTGTTTTTCCCAACTTTCAGTAAATGTAACTACCACTGCTAAAATTGGATCGAGATGCCATGGTTTTTAAATCTACTAACTAAAGCTAAGCCTTGAGCTTTGTATTTGATGCTTTCCCCAATGACATGCAACTGTGTTTCATAATGCTTTAGATAATTTTCAGTGAAAGCAGAGTGTAAGGTGTTTTATTCTCGATGCCTCTCTCTAAACCTTTAAGAGCCTGGTCTTTCAATCCTTCAAGCCCTGCTCTTCTCTCCTGTTCATGTTGCAAATTTTTTTAAGGACTGCAGGATATAAGCCAAAGATAGTTTGAACTTTCCTCCCTACCTGTTAGGATTGGGATACTATCCCTAGCTGTCCCCCACCAGCTTTTCCCATTCCTGAGAGGATTTTCTAGGTCTGCCCTGAAGTAACTCTGCTGCTGAGCCTCTCTGGCGTTCATGAACAGACTCTGTCTCCTTCCTGCCTTTCTCCCCTTCCTCAACTGTTTTTAGTTAGGGAGCTTGGTAGTCTGGTATTCGTAGTCTAACTTCTGCTAACCTAGTAGGGGTTAGCAAGATTTATTAACATGTAAGACAACTTTATAAAACCATTTTATAGCCTTGCTTCTAGTTTTATTGTTTTTTCTGTTGTATAGCCCATTGATCAAGAACCAAATTCTATTGAAAAATCAATAGCTGAAACTGTTTCTACATTTTCAAATACAAAGGTGCCATTAATAACTAATAATTAGACACGCAGGACATGCATGGTTGCACTGAAATGTTTGAAGAAAAGAAGAGTATGAATACTGAATAGAGTAAGTAACAGCTTTGACATCAGCTTCAGGAATAACAAGGTATTCACAAAGCGAAGAAAAGAAACCACACGATTTATCTTGCCTATCCATAACTCCTTTTTCTCATGAACCCACCACTTCAATATCAGAGACTCTGGCAAAAGCAATTAAACATGCATTCAGTTTTCTACAATGGATTGACTCAACTTTTGCATCACAGATATAAATGCATCTAATTTCTGTCATTATAGTTTAACAGCTTAATGACCTCTAAAGGCAGAAACATCAGTTTCTTTCCTTTCATGCATGTTGTTCTGTTTCTATTTGGGTATCTTTGTATGCTTCCCCCGGTACATCTCCTACCCACATTTACTGCTTTGTCTTGGTCCTCTATTTGCAAGCTTCCCCACCCTACCCCCAGGATGTATTTCTAGCAGCTGTGTTCTCTCCTACGCAGGTCATCCCTTCTTATACTGAGAAATAGCAAGCCAACAACGTAGACGTAAATGAGGCTACACTGAAAGAAAAAAGCCATTTGCTATTAAAAATCCCCACCTCCACCACAAACAAACTGATTTTGATACCTTTAATTTAATGGTGTATACCTTCACAGACATACATAAATCAACACTAAAAGGCAGAGCTATTAGAGAAAAGTAGTTTTCATACTTAAAAGCATATTAATGCATACTTGCAAGATTCTAACCTGATTAAAAATCTTTCACGATAATAGTGCTTACACAATGATTCTTAAATATTTCAGAGTATGACACTATTCCAGAACATTGTAGAAAAAAAACATATAAATGTGCTCTTAAAAATATTTTCCTCACTAAGCACATTTCCACAGTCTGACTCTTTTTGAAAAGCTTGACTATTTGTTCATCTATCTACACAAAAGTACATGTTACATAGTACTTCATGCCCTCTAGACAGTCGCTAAGTATTTGAGGACAGTATAGATAAGCACAGTTTAGAGTTTCTATCTGCTTCTCTCATTGTTACAGATAAAGAAAATGGCATCAAAGTGTACCAGAGGTGCAAACACTCTGAATTCTTGTACTCAGTTTTGCACTGGAGATATGATTTAGGAAATGCTTTTCTAACACCAGTCATTTCATATGTGCAAAGTTAAAGCTATTTCCTTCTAACTGAGCATCTCATTTGGAGAAGGTGCGTTCACCTCCGTCGCTGCTCACAGGTCACTCAAACTCTGGGAACACAGACTTCCTGCCACGTAACCTTGCTGTACATCTGCTGTACATACATCCACCTAGATTATTTTCCTTCTCTCTTTGTAATTTTTTTGACAAATTAATAAATCTGACCACTTTTTATACTGCAGTGTCCCCACTATAAATTAACTACAAGGGACAAAATCAAATCTTGCTTTGTTTATAGGAAGTTTCATTTCAATATCAAATTTTTAATTCTTACCATGGTCTGTAAGTTCAGACATGCAGAGTTGACTTGATGTCTCATTTCCACTTGGTTCATCATGTCCTATGGACACAGAGTCACATGTGGTGACTGGCTGAGAATGAATTACGGGTTTTGAAGTCTGCTCATCGGATTCCTTAGTCGAATGAAGCAGCATGGAGAAACAGATGCAGTCAGAGCTTTCAGCAGGACCACAATACAATGGTTGCCCTGATCTACACAACTGCTGGGACTTGTATAAGGCAAACACTAAAAAAAAAATCCTAACTTTTTTATAAATGATCAGCAGTGACTCAGCCATAAGCAGAGACAGATTTAACACATTTTTTTCTCCAGACACAATGGGAAATAGAAACTAGACAGCATGCGAAAGAAAAGGTAGAAGACAAAGCACTAACCAAAACCTCATTAGTTCTGTGATGATTTCACTGGCTATTTCCAAACTGACACTGTTCCCTCTATGAGAAGATGTAATGCTAGAATTGGACAGGCCTACCTCCTGTTGCAGATAGCTTAAAAGCAAAGGACAGCTTACACTGGGAGTCATTCCAAGACTTCATTCTTACTAAAAAGCCAGTTGAAATGTTAATATTCTTAACTAATCAAATGAAAAGAACCCACAGCCATGCCAAATTAGAGTGTTTAAAGGATTAAAATTCTAAACTTATCTTGAAAATGAATGTATTTTGAAATCTGATGTCACGCAGACTGTCAGTAAGTACATTTCAGAGAGCAGATTTAGATTTAAGGGTGACAAAATAAAAGAAAATTGTGCAATGAATAGAGAGTTTGTTGAACCATATCTGAATAACTGAATGCACTTTTCCTCACCACAGATCCACAGGTTCAGCTAAGCAGTCCAGACTTTGATCCACTTCCAAATTATTACTCTTAGAACAGGACTGTGCTAGGCTAAAGAAAGCGCACGGAAAACAGAAAAGTGGCGTACACTGCATGTGCATAAATGAGGCCTCCGAAACAACAGCCCATACTTACATGCAGGACATTGACATTCAGCTGCTGAAAATTACGGGACCTCAATTCTTGCATTCTTTTGATATTTTCTTGATATTTTTCTTCTGCCAGCTGTCTGTAAATACAGAATACTTGTGTTTAGGATGTGATATCAGGGACCACACAAAGGGATCTTCTAAAAGTAGATGTGGAAAAACGAATTCCATAATTAGACTCCCACGGTGCCAAACGTTCATGGCATCTACTGAAGGTGACGTTAGTTTTAGTGAACTCACAAGTAGATTTCAGGCTTTATTTCCAAACACTATTATATTTTTCTTTCACAACTTGCATAATATAATTGAGTAATAGTAGATTATTAGTCCCAGACTTTTTTGTTTCTTCCAAAGATCTTAAATATTTTGGACTTTATTCCACCATGTAGTCCAGGGACCTTTCAGCCAAAGACAGGTACGCCACACTTGCATGCTATGAACGCTTCACCTGGGGAGAGTTGGTAACTGCGTTTTTCTGTACGGGACTCCTTAAACCAGGTGCTACATTAAGCAGCTCTTCCAGTTTCCATTACTATATTCCCTTCCCATCCATCTCTAGATTTGTACTGCTGAAAGCAGATCTCCAGTCTGAGAAGGTACTGTTTCAAATTGCACTGTTTCAAATACTTTCAGCGAGAGTGAGCTGGCAATAACCCAGAGCTGAATATAGATCCATTTTAAAGATTCATGACTGAGAACAAGATTTGAAGATTAATTTGTTGCCTTTACATTAGAAAATAAATCTATTTAATTTTGTTGCTGGGGAAAAAAACATGAAAATCTAAATAGAAAACACTAAAGTGCAAAAAAGTAAAGAAAATGAAAAGCAAACTAGAACTATCCTGCAATTAGTATTATTTCCTAATCTCCATCCTTTTTCAAAAAGTGAAAGGGACAGACTTCCTATTTATGAATTTCATATAAGTACAAAAATTGGCCTACCATATTATTGAAAACACCATGCAGAAGCGCTAAATTTATACAGTGGTTTCAATTCAAGGAGATTTTTTTTAAATGAGAATAAATTTATGTACCATCTCCAGTGCCAAATGCAATGGTAAGCATCAGACAGACATACATGCTGATAAGACATATTTTCCAAAAGGAGATGAAGGCCTTTAGTTTTTTGTTTGTAGCCTTTGGATATGGGCATCAGAAGTTGGCACAAGTAATGCTAGGACGTGATTTTACTGAGCGTTTTCACTCAACTGCAATTGCTATTGATTTGCAGGTATATGTAGCTGCAGAGTTTCTGAGGCCATAAATTCAGACTTCGTGTCCCCGCGCAATATTTTTCTGTACTAGGACGTCATTGCCTTACTGAATTGCTAACTTGCTTTGGCACGACAGGGTTAAGATGCTGATTCTCATGATCAAAAATAATTATTCCCTCTATTAGCCTCTATAAATAACTGAGTAAACATTTGTTAATTTACATTGCACTTTGCAAAATGCTTTTGAAGAAAGCATTAAAAATGAATTAAAAATTAATGTGGTGCTTTTCTGATTTTCATTCATACCAAATAAAACTTTGAATATTTTTAACTGGGAAAAACTCAAGCATGTCATCAAAACAGTATATTCTACTTTTTATTTAAAAAAGGAATCCATGCATACACACATAGCTTTCCAGCTGTTTCTCATATTCCACTCAGAAACAGTACTTATTCTCCTTCAAATCCCCCCTTTTATTATGTCTCACTCAATAAAAAAACCATGAATCATAAAGCCTTTCTAACATGTCCATTCTCCCCATTTGATCATTTGATAAGACTATCCTCTGAGCTATTAACTTCTTTTGGCAAATTTCTTAGGCCAAAACAATTGGCAAAAGCTGGATTGTAACTAAATGTCCAACTCCTCAGACTGTGCAATCCTTAAAATGACAAGTTATAAAAAAAAAAATCTCCTATTGTAACACATAAAAATCACTCATATACTTATTTAACCAGAAACACAATGCTCAAAGTACCAGTTTTGGGCTAATGTTCTGACTTTTTTTTTCCTACATAAATAATTACTGTGATTTAACTCATCCAAAATCTCCATTCACTTTGCGCAGCTGAAGACCCTTTCTATTTTTATTTTCACCTTGACAGTTCTAACTCTCTCGTTAGACTGTTGGATAGGGAAAACTGCATGGTTAGGGCACGATGCTAATGTTATGCTCAACTTACTTCAACTTCTTTGCTTTCTCATCTGCAGCATTTAACTTCCTCAGCCTCATCCGTTCCCGCGGTGTCATTTTCTGTACTTCAGACAGTTCCTGCAGAGTCTGTAAATGAACTTTCCTCTGCCTGAAATTGAATTCATGCAAGCCCATCGTCATATTAAAATGTAAATATCAGTATTTTGATTTGATATTGAAACATACTGACATTTCAAATGGAATAACTAGAAAGTCACAGGTACTATAACAGACTAAATAGACTTTAGTTTGGAAAGCAAATGTGTCTTTTAAATTGAAATACTTAGACTTAGATTCATGAAGAACGTGAACCATTTCAGGCATTTCAGGTGAGAATGGAAAAAGGTAAACTCAGCTCCTTAGAAGAATAAATGTTGAAGCACAGCAAAATATTTACCCTGACAGGCTTCATTATTGAGCATATTCCAAGTACAAAGGCAGTCTTTAAACGAGAACCACAGAAAAAAGCAATATCACCCATACATTTTACATTGATTGTTACAAGCTGTCTAGAATAAAAGAGAATATTAATATGTTTTTAATGACAGATATAATTATCACGTTGTCCTCTTGAATTTCTGGTCCTAATCAATAGTAACAATTCACCGGTAAAATGGTCTCCATAGACCATCTCTGAAAGCTGAGCATGAATTATTGACATAAGTATCTCAGCTGTATTTATCAACACAGGAGAGCAATAGTACTCCTATACTAGAAAAAGGATATTCAACTCAGATTTTTATCTCACATCCTACAGTAATTACAAAAATGAAACCATAGTTTGCAATGCCTTGGCAGTCATATTTCACTTACACCAGATTTTTCTATTGTTTATATTTATGATATCAAGTATTCATTTCAAATGACTATTTTTGCCTTTATGAGATAAATTTGCTTCTGATCATAGAAGAGCCCAGTTTTGTAACCATACAAATTGCAACACTCCTTCTGGACTATCATTTTGAAATCAGGATTTTAATAAATGAGAAGAGAAGTTTTTGTTATGCTTTTCAAATGTTGACTATAGAGGGAAATAGTGTAAAGATATGAATATTAGTGTGAAATATGAAAGACTAAGGACAAAGACAAGAAGAGTTCAATTATTCATAGGAATGGAACTAACTCTTCAAGTATGAATAATGTAGACATATTTCTTGTCCCCTGTAAAAAACTTTAATTTAAATTATAAGAACCTCTTGGGAAAAAAAGCCATTTTTCATCCAAGTCGAAACTGAACTTGTACAGCTTTATGCTTACTTAAATATTTAAAATTTATGACTTGCATGGGACTGGAAGAAAGTAAGCCATTAGAGGCCTTTACTAGAAGAAATTAGATTCAACTATACATGGCAAAAATAATTCCTGGTGAGAAAAAAAATCATAAATATAAAGTAGCAATGACTGGGGAGGACACCATAACAAGCAGCTCCTTGTACACTGACTCAGACTAGAGTATTGCTACATTACAGCAGATGTGGGAAACTCACTATGTTTAAATTATTTCTCCTCCACTTTTCTGCTGTCTACCATTTTTCAGGTATTTTTATTTCATTTTACCTACCTCTTTAGATCTGGGATTGAAGGAATTATCTGGCATTTTGCTTACCAGCAGCAATACAGACAGCTAACATTCTCATAAATACAATGAAAGTCACAATAAGATTATGACTTTATGCATATTCCAAACATTTAGCCAAAAAGAATCAGACTGCAGCACATTTGAAGAAAATTTATAGCTATTTTAGCTTCTCCTAGGATTTTTTTCTCAAATTGATGCCCTGAATTTGAAAACCTCAAGGTAAATTTCAATGCTCAATCAAAAACAGTTGCTATCCATTGCTCCACAGTTTTTAGGAGCTCTAAAACTGTACGGAAGCAGCTGACTTTCTATTTTCTTTTAACAAAAGTATAAGAACATGATGTTTGTAGTTAGAACTCGCTCTTTCTCTTAGAGACTACAGACTTACTTTTGAACAAGAATAGTTATAGACTCTGGGATACGCATTCATGTCCTCCCCATATGCTAGCTCTGTCAATATATGATGTCCATTTGGAAGGTGATGAGAATATATTCAAATTAACGACAATGGATCAGGTATGGAACATAGTATATGTTACAAATAATAGAAAGTGGTTTTATCAGTCTTTTCTAGAAGCATGGGGACATTTGAAGTCTGGGTATATATTTTGTAGGTAAAGATACTACTTCCTCAAAGCATCTACAATCTTTTGGCGCATACGGATAATTTGAAATCTTGTACCCACAAAATAAAGGCATGGATTAAAAGTTTCTTGAAGATTCTCATACTTTATATTTCAATAAGCATTAAATACTCAATATAATTCAGATAGAGTTGGCATAATATTTGGGCAAGATTTCAGCACCCCAAAACTATTTAAGGTATATCTCTAAGGAACATCTCTGCAGTTAACTATATTTAATTTGAATAGGCAGGAAGCCACTCAGAGTTAATTGAATCAACTTGAATACAGCAGCCGTAGACAAAAGATACAGCTAATATTTCCTGGCTATTGCATATCTGCCTGTCTGACTTTTGTATTTCCAGTATACTAGCAAAGGGTTATTTCTAGCAGAAGCAATCACGCAGAATAGTAAGGCCAAAAACTTGACAGCTGTCTCAGCCGGCTCCATTTGCTGTTATTTATTAGATAGTTGTTACTAGCCAATACAGGTATCATTTATTGTTGCATTTTACATCTATGCTTGCAAAGTTCAACAGCCTATTTATACTAAAGGTACCTATTTATATGAGAACAGGGAACTTTGGTCTGATATAAAGACAGAGACTCATCTGTCAACGAGAGAGAGCAAGAACAGAAGTGACAGGGTGGAAACCCAAACCGCAATTTCTAGAGATGAGAGCTTTACAGATATGCTCCCAGTAGTTAAACTGGCTAAAAAAGATGTACAGAACATTTTGCTGTGTTGAATTCCACTGCCTTTGCTCTGCTTTCTTCCTACTGCTGATAATAAATAATACTTTCTTTGGAAAAGCTGAAGCTGGTCACCTCTCCTGAAGGAATGCTTGCAAGCAGAAGAATCAGCAGCATCTGCAAAGTGACCACAGCTGCAAAACTGTGGATGCCCTCCGAGAGCAGAGGTCACAAAAAACGAAGGGGAAAGGCCTATTGCCTCAAAGGCATTGCTAATTCTGGATTGGAGCATGGGCGTCTTTATTGCCGTTACCTCGTAATTCAAAAGAAATTTCAGAGAGCTGTTAAAGTCTTGACAGTTATTTAGAGGAAACAAGAAACAGGGATGTCCATTGCATCCGCACAGGGTCACAAACTCCTGATTTTTAGCATGCTAGCTCCTAACAGAGCAAAACCACATACAGAAAACTCAGGGACAGGAAGCAAAGGGGAGGGCCAGATGCCATCGAAACTGCAGAGCTAATTTACAAAGGCAAAATGAAATTGCCCTTGCTGACATTTGCTTTAATCATTGCAGCATTGTAATTTAATGCAATTAATCAATTTAATATATATTCGGTGCCTAAAAGAGAGATCATGTGCAAAGGCACTACTGATGTAACAGCCAAGAAACATTGCTAGCCTTAATTTCTCACTATAGTTACAAGACATATAATAGTATCCTACAGACGTATTAGCTGAATATTAGTTTAAGTGTATACACTTTTAGTTTGGTGTCATTTTGGAAACATAGCTTTCACATTCAATAATTAGTAGGTACACAAACAGCAGCACTATAAATGATCATGACATAACTAAAATGATGATCTAAACCTTCAAAATGTAAAGACAAAGGTCATAATTTACATACCAATTAGTACTAAATTAACATATGCATATACTACACATGCATGCGCAATTTACACAGTTATATAATAAAAATATTTGATCTGCAAATTCTTTTTTTTCCCCTAAATCTTAATTATGCATCTCACTAATGTGGTTGCTCTTCTGTATTTCTGGGGAATGGGTCCCTCTAAATATAAAGCACTATGAGATTAACACAAATGTTTACAACATGATATTATTTTGGCAACACTTAATTTCATATACTTCTGCCCATAAAACACTTAAAAATACTTACACAGCATCAAAAATGGGAGCAGCTTCTTTCTGCCAGTTAAGTGCTTTGTCCTTCACAGTCATGTTTGTGAACTTGTACTGTATATTCTGCAAGGAAATAAAATAGAAGTGGTATCAACACTTGAGGCTAAAGTGATTCAGACTCCTCAGCTATGACCCAATACAGTCCGAACGTAAAAACCGATTGAGCGGTTTCCTTCCCCACCTTCTTAGAAAGCCAAATAATATATATACTGAAGCAGGGACCAAAAGAGAAAGATGCACTGTTTTTTATTAAAACTGACTAACCAGAACAGTTTAGAGATTATATGTACGCAGGCCTGAATGATCTGCACTTGTTACACACAAATGCCCGTTCTCCTTATTGCTCGTAACATGTAAAAGGAGATATATTCAGCATGTAAAGTGGCAAGGGCTTCATCTCTCACTGCCTCGCTACCTCAGTCATATTTGTAATTTAGCTCTGAAAGTCCCCTGGGTTAACGTTCCCATGAACTGCTATCTGATTATTTTTTCTCAACACATTTTCTCCGCCTCCATTCTGCTTTTGCAAAATACATACTCAAACTCTAAGTGTACAGCTATCGCTTTTTCTTATATACCTTTAGTTGTTCATCAATATAAGGGATTTTTAGGATCTCTGCTGCTGTTGGTCTCAATGAAGGATTCTTATTTAACATGCTGAAACATTAAAAAACAAAAGTCATAATTAAGCAATTTTCCAAATTAACTTAAAAACGTGCTAAACAAGAAAATAACATACCTGCACAGCACAGCATTCAGTTTGCTTGGATATCTATCAGGAAGAGAAGGTGTATCCCCTTCTACAATTTTTAACACAACAGACAAAAAATTGTGTCCAGCAAACGCATGGTTCATACAGCACATCTCATATAAAATGCATCCCAGAGACCTTGAAGAATAAAATAATAGGAACAGTATAAACAATATTTTTGAAAGTAGCATGCATAGTGACATTACAGTAAGTAAAATCACAATTGTATGCCCTTTTCTCCTGGGAATATAATATTTCATTATCATGTTACCCTTTTCATCTGAAATATTTTTATTCAGATCACAAATTAGTAACTTTATAAACAGATGAAATCATCATTCTATTTCCATAAATGCAGGTACAAACTTAAATTCCATACATAAATACACATATTCATATATATAAATATATATGTAAAAATAAAGTAAAACCCTATTATATGAACTACTTTAAGTGATTACTCATTAAATTAAGAATGAATTTTTTCAATTAGCGACTGACTGAGAAAATAGTTTAGTAGTGTTGGGACATAGGTTTGTTTAAATTGGTTTTGCAAAATAATTTCTGACAACAAACTGAGGCTACAATTCAAGTTCAAATTCAATAATGCCAGTTTCAAATAACAGGAGCGTCTTCTGGTGTGATTTCACTCATTTGGCCACATACTCAAAATGGATTATGAAATTGGTTTGTACTCAAAGAAATATCAAACTTTAGACGAGAGCATCATATTGCAACATCTAAAACTAAATTTCCTCGAAATTTTATTTGGAGAAGAAAAGAAGAACATGTAGGTCTGGAGACCTAGCTAAGAACCAGTGTCACTTTTAAATCACTAAAAAACAGGAGGAACTATTACAAACAATTTTAAATGGGCCTCTGGTTTACTATCACCTTATTTACCAGGCTCTTATTCACCAGTCCTAATGGAGATCATAAAAGATCACCAAGTTGAACATTTTAACATAAACACTCTCATAATAATTTATATCATGACTATTCGTAACAGTTTGCATTTCAACTGGGTTCTGTCTGACAAATGTTTTTTAAAAAATAGGGGAGTTGAGCTTTCCAGGCTTTGAAGGATACCCAGCGTTACCTCCAGTTTGCAGTCAGGAGAACTGAGGCACTGACGAGTGACTTGATCAAGATCATAGAAAATGCTGCTGAGAGCCAGCTACAGGACCAGACTTATCTAAGTAACCAACTTAAATATCAGCGCAACTTTACTCTTAATGCAGTATTTGATTGTGGTATTTATAATTTACAGAAGCAGTATGAAAATAAAGCATAGTGATAATAAGTAGAAGTATGTATAGGTGAATGGCTTTATTTGAAAAGGGTATAAACATTATCTTTGAAAACAAATTTCAAACTTGTTCTGAACTTTTGAAAGTTTCAATTATTCATTTTGGTTAAAGAAGACTAATCGTTTCAGTCTGACTGGCAATAAAAGAACAAGAGCAAATAATTTTAAAGCTGAAACCCAGGCTCTACATACAATGCCAATAAGGAAGAGGAAAGAGAATAGGGGGACTCTCTCACTGGTACTTTTCAAAGCAGTATGTGAAAACAAGTAGCAGAACATTTTTGCTAACAACTGCATAAAGACCAACTACTGAGGTACATAAATAATTGCCTAGTTTTTTAAAGATTTAACTGTCAACCAGCTTTCAAACTTCCAAAATCAATAAACCGTAACACACAGATGATGTTCTATGTTTATGACGTATGTTCAAACTCTGAAACAAGATAATTACTACATGAGAAAATACTGAAAACCAAAAAGAACAACAAAAAAACCCTGCACACATGGCATCTGAAAGCATCAAACAAAAATGGAAACCAGCCAGAGGAAAGAAAAAAGGAAGGAAAATCCCAACCTGCCAGACTGTACTATAACTGTTTTTTGCAGAATCAATCTGTTTTGGAGGCTGCTTGATTCTGGCAGTTAGAAATTGCTTAATGAGCCATTAGGAGCACAGGATTTGCCACATCAGGGAAGCCCGTTTATTCTTCTAGTTTAGTACTCTGACTACACCTGAGGCTTTGGAGGAAGATGAAAAGAACACCCAGGGCATTCTGCTACAGCTGGGGCCGTGAACAGGCTACCCAGGGAAAACCCCATCTGTCCCATGAAAGAAAAAAAAGAAGGAAAAAAACAAAAGAAAAATGAAGGAAAAAGAATAAAGTTTTTACTGCAGGATACAATTCTTTGAAATGAAATAAATACCTCCTAAACTGAGAAATGCTGCCCTAGGTCCCAGAGCAAGACTATTTCTTCCAGGGACAGCTGCTGAGCTGCGATTGCCCAAGGGAGTTACCGCCAAGCTTTTGCCTCAAGACTGCATTTCTCTGTTGTGTTTCTACAGTCCTGGTCTAAGCATCTTGTAAGGAGCATATTCAGCAAGAGAAAATTGCTTCCTGATTCCCGCAAGCAATCTGCACATGACCCAAACATATAATTTAGTTACTTTTATAATCTTAGCTTGTATAACTGCCAGTGTTTTAAAATTCTGCAGTGGTCATTAAGCTATCCAGCCAGAGCAGTTGGTTTGACGGCTCCCTATGTTTGTGAATAGGCTTGACAAAGGTCCTAAACAGCACTTCGTTTCAGCAAAACTGATGTATGACCATTTCACATCAAACCCACTTATGCTCAATTACATCATAAAATGGAGCATCTGGACAGGCTTCAGTGTATTCTCTAGAATATCGACTGACAGACCTCTAACTTCCCCTTCTCAGGAGAAACCTCCCTGAGGTTTTTGGTGATACTTGTTTACATAAGCATTGCTGTCCTTTTAACATCTTCTGATCTTTTGTATGTTATAGTCCTTCAAAGGCTGTAAGATCCAAGTTAGCTTTTAAATTAAACTCCAAAAGCCAGATAATCTAAATGCATATCCCTTTGTGGCTTATATCTCTCAGTCTGATTGTGCCAGAAGGTCTTAAGAATTTGCTGACTCCAGAGTCTATGAGGAATACGTACATGCACACATGTACCATCACAACTCTCTCAGCCACTGCTTGTCAGGTCTTCACTGCTTTTATTGCTATTTTTGGTAACTATTCTACATAAAATTTGGCAGTAAAAAAAAAAAAAAATCCATTTTTGGATTGTTAATATTAAAGAACACGACAAATTGGGAGAAAAGCACAGACAAGCAAGCACAATTAAAATGAAAATCCCAAGATCCATGGTGTAGGAAGCCCAATTTACCCAAATCGTACAGACAAAACATCTATCAAAATCTGACAGTACTTGATGGAAGACACAGAGTACAATGGATTTAAATGTGACCGTGACATTGCTTTGTCTCTGGAAAACAAAAAGGAAGTTATTTATACCTCTCTCATAAAGAATTTGCTAAGTCTCTAAGTGAAA